>NW_006768778.1:0-136388 GCF_000204055.1 Melampsora larici-populina 98AG31
AGATTGCATGGTTTGAACTGACCGGTGTTCGCAACCATACTCTCACCACCAGGCAACATGCGTTTTGTGCCCCTGGGTGCCCGGTCTATAAATGTAAGTTCTTGTGAAAATTTACTTCGTATCCTCATCAAGACTGATGATTCCGATTGCTTGTAGTGACCGATCTGAGTCAAATCGAATTCAAGAGGAAGAAATGTTCGACAACAACCGATTTGCCCGGTTCATCCAATGTCACTCGAACTCGTACTTCTTCAACCGAGCGATCTCCTTCACCCTCTCTTCGCACAGGAAAGACTCCACGAATTCGACAAAGAGAAGGCACACATGAGGGAGCAGTATCTACCAACCAGGGCGTCAGCGGCGAGCCAAGTTTTCGACGAAACGGTGTTCGGAGCACCTCTGCATGCAATCCTGTACAGGATAAATTCTCTGGAATGAGCATCAATCCGGAAAAGTTTACCCTTCAAGAACCTCATCATTCCTCTCCGAAAGCCTCTTCCTTTACTCGAGAAACAAATCGAAATTCCAGCAATGTGCCCGGAAATTCTAGATCGAAAAACTTAATCGGGGACATGTCAACTGCCTTTGCTGGTCCTCATCATACCCAATTGGAAAGTAGCTCGGCTCCAAACCCAGGTGTGGCCAACCAGCTCCATGCGTTGATCAATTCTCAAAGCTCGCAAGAGGCAGAACCGTTGATGTGCGACTTCCTTATTTTAGATCCTGCCGCCCCGGCAACGAATATCTGTCATGAGAAACCTTTCCACTTTGATTGGAAGTTTGGGGCACTCTTGGTGGTATCCTCGGTACATTTCTTCTGGTTCATCCGGGCATGGTGGGATGAATATGCTCATGCATATTAAGTCTCATCTAGAGTCCTTATGAAATATATTGAATCGCTTGAATAGGATACGCACTCATGTTTACCCTGAAATGCTCATGCTACATACTCTTTCATTATGGTCTTAAGAGCAACCCTTTCATATTTTTTGGAGCTAAAGAATTGTTTTGTGATACATGTATTTCTTGAGGATGTCCAGTCGTAGGTCTGATAAGCCTTCAAATGTGTCTATGGACCCAGGGGGTGTACCTGCTTTTTTTGAAGAACTCTCGTTGTTTGTGTTACCCCTGATCGCTCCCCTCATACAAAAGTATCATGCGATCTGCTCCTCATTTCTTTTGGTGTTTTTCTGAATTCTGATGTGGGCTCTTCCAGTCACTTTTTGTGTTCATCAACTTGCAGCCCTGCACAAGTCAAAATATCCAGTCATGTAATTGGATGAAAACTCATGCATGTCTCAATTATACAATTTAACTCAAGATACCCGTCCCGTGAAGAGATGGACTGGAAAAGGAAGTGTCTTAGAGGTCAGGGTTATATAGATACTACTTCAAGGATGTGAAGGTCGTAATGTTAATCTGATCAATTCCTCAGTCGCAAGCGTTTGGTTCAAAAGTGTAATGTTGATCGGATCACTACCTCAGTCGAAAGCGTTTGATTCGAACCCAGGACGTGAGTGTCTAGGAGGTGACTGTTGAGTGTTCAAAGGAAGCTGACCTGAACACAAACGTAATGATGAGCTTCCATCCAAAATTAACGGGAGTCCTGTGTTCTGTGACTGAGTGCTGAGCCAGGTGTGCTGAGCGGGGTGTAGTTGTCAATGGGGCTTACTCTGAGGTGTTAGCAGGCCGGATTCAGCACGTGGCTTGAATGAATGGCATACTACGCGTGTTTTGGTCAATGACGCGTTCTCGGGTACGTTATCAATGGCGATACTAACATGCGGCGTTAAGCAGAGAGCATCTTACGAATATCTTTGGGGACAAAGGGCTCAAGGTGAGTCTTCTTTTGCTACCTTTGCAAAACAAAGAGATTCGAAAACCAGATGGGTGACACGGTTATAAATTGCTATGATCTCAACTTAGGAGCCGGCACTCACCCATTCACGATATTCGATCTCACCTATCAAAACAAATTATCTACTCACCTCAAATATATACCGGTTATCTTTGACATCACTCGTCCACATTCTCACCTAGTCATCGCTTCGAAGAATATTTCTCTAATAGTTGAATTCATCCTTAATCTAGCTATCTCATCTTCATCTTACTAGCCATGATCATTTCTGGAAACATATCAATCACAGGGAATATTACTTCACCTTCAAGACCTATACGTAGACGCTCAGCTCCTATCCGAGCATGTAGAATGGCTGTACCTTCTCATAACCATCCAAACCGCCGAGCAGTCCGTCCGTCCACGCCCCACGAAGACCCTCTGTTCTGGAAGAAAATCTTTAGCGTACTGACTGAATTGATTGAAATCCTCTCACCCAACGTTAAACTTCAAGCTCGATCAGTGACGAAGGGTGCCCTTCGAGAACTAATCCACCACTTCGTACCGAGTCACCGCGTACCCCGCAATATTCTCAAAGCCAAGTTGATCCGTGTATTCAGAACACAAGTGCTACGTAAATATGGCCCATTTCATGGTCTTTGAGAGAATCAGAAGATATTCAATGTCAGTAATCCAGACCAGCTTGTAAAAAGGAAATGTCGACAAAACTAACCAAATACCTCATTTTTACACTTCCCTGGGCTTCATCGGTTTAGGAAGTAGGTCGATTTTCCGAGTTCATGCGTAAAGGTTCAAAACGGTCATTTGTCCCATGTGCAGATTGATTTGAAGCGGTCTAGCCTATGCTTTCTATGATGTTTCAACACCTTCTCACCTATCCTTCACGATCTCTTATTCGTTGTGTATGTCAAGATATGAAATGGTTTCTTTATTGATGGGTTTCCGGAGATACTATGATGTCAAACTTTCAAACTGGATGTATGTATCTATGCCTTCTCATCTCTTGTGTATCTCTGGGCGACGCTGGGAGTTATTGATGGGTTTCCGGAGATACTATGATGTCAAAACTTTCAAACTGGATGTATGTATCTATGCCTGTTAATTTCTTGTGTATTTCTGGGCGACGCTGGGAGTTGCTCTTTCTATTGTATCATGTGGGTAATCTGGAGGCTGGATAGGGCCGTATTTCTCTGGAGTATGTACAAGGTTAAGTCTGTGCCGTACGGACAAAGAGTTACCCACCAAGAAGACAATGACTCCGGTAATGTGTTGTGGACGCAGCCATATCCAGTTTTAAGCGTAAGATTTGGAACATGCTGAGTGGTGTGAAAAACTCTCCACATCACCCTGACTACATGGAAGCACTTAATCCCAAGAGTGGCTATGTGCTGAGTCTCCAAGGGCAAGTTCGAACTTCAAAGTCAAGTTCGAACTTCGAAGCTTTATATGTTAAGGTCTCTTGAGGCTCGAAGCCCAGACCTCTGACACTCGAGCTTGAGATTCGAAGTTCGAAGTTCGAAGAGGTCAGATTTGAAGTTCAAAGAGCTCAAGACCAAGTTCAAATGGGCCTTGTACAGAAAAGCCCACGCTTTTTGTTTTTCGTGTCAAAGAAATAAGCAAGACAGAAAATTTTTCTGCAATTTTTGTGTCGATTCGAGACCAAATCGGTCCTACGCCGATTGCATCGGCTGCTTTTGGAATGTGTCGCTAAGATGCAACCGAAGTTGCCTCGCCAGAGAGATTGAATCGGGCATTCAGGGGATTGAATCGCGATTCAAACACCGACATGAAATCGAAAAAATGATTGAATCGGGACAAAAGGCCCGACATTTAGTTGCTCAGAGGGGATGCGATGCGATGATTGTATCACACATTTGTTTTAGTCGGATGAGCGCTATACGAGTAGCCATCGGACCTGATCAGACTGAGGTTCAGTCGGCGGCCACCAATGCGGTGTGGGATCGGCGCTCAGTTTCATCGGTTGTGCCAAAGCGATCCTCAATCGGACTGCGGATCCCATCGGACAGTGAAGATGTGATTACACATCGCACAACAATTCTATCGCCCAATTTGGCCCCGACCCTGCTTCGGAACACCGTCCACGATGTGACATCGGAAGGGGCATTCCGACGTGAATTTCTTGGCGGTGCTTGTCATACGTCCTTCTCAACAAAACTTGCAGATTCAGTTGTCACCCGTTAATCCGGTTGTTCCTCAGAAACGACCAGGATGGGAGTGGCAGCCACTGTCGATTCCTGCGCCACAGGACATCTCTAGCGCCATCAAAGAGTCCAACATTCTGGAACCAGGCGTGAAAAGACATCGAGCTAATCTTGCTCAACGGCAACGTGCTCGCACTGCTCGAAAGTTACGAGCTAAGGCAATTCGTCTTCAAGTCAAGAATTATGAAGATGAACACAAATTGATTGATTCTAGCATGATTCTTCGAACGGCCTTTACACCCGGTTTTCATCTAACTCAACGTGCGATGAAAACTACAGCTGTGGCAGGTGTGAGTATAGACCCAAAGACTTACCTGCAGGCGTTGAAATCCGACAATCAGTTTGATTGGAAGAAGGCAATTGACAATGAGCTGGAAAACATGGAACGACGAAAGGTGTGGGAAGTGTGTGATTTGCCAGCGGGAAAGAATGCTGTGGGAACCACGTGGGTATTTAAGAAGAAGATGGGGGGTGATGGTGAACTTATTAAATTTAAAGCCCGATTGTGTGCTCAAGGCTTCTCACAAGAATATGGAGAAGATTACAACGAAACCTTTGCACCGACAGGACGAATAGCCACATTAAGAGCAATCAACGCCATGGCTGCTTTGGAAAATTTAGATGTGTATCAGATGGACGCTGTGGCCGCATTTCTGAATGGAAGTCCTAAGGAAACAATTTACATGAAAATTCCAAAAGGATTGACTGTGAATGGTGCTACTTTAACATCAGTTTTAAAATTAAAGCAAGCATTGTACGGTTTAAAACAAGCGCCGAAAGTGTGGTATGATTGCTTAAGAGCATTTTTCATTTCAATTCAACTCATTCCTTCTACCTCGGATCCTAGTCTATTCATTTCAAAGGATCCTACGTGGAAATGCATTGTGCATGTACATGTTGATGATCTAACAATTGCGACAGATGATTTCAACGATTTCGAAGTCTCATCACTCAAAAGTTCCAAATGGATGAAGATGTAGAATATAAATACATTTTAGGAATGAAGGTGACAAGAAATCGAGAAGAAAGAACAATCACTCTGACGCAATCTCAATATATTCAAAATCTATTAGAGGAGTACAACATGGCGGATTGTAAATCAGTAGGGTGTCCAATGAGTCCTGGAAGTTATTTAGTGCCGGGGTCAGATGATGAAGTTAGAGAATTTAAGGATTTAGATGAAAATTATCGGCACGGTGTTGGAAAACTAATGTATCTTAATAATGCTACGCGGCCGGACATTTCCTTTGTAGTCTCTCAATTGTCTCAGCATCTAAACAATCCTTCAATTCTTCATTGGCAAGCCTTCAAGCGAGTATTAAGATATTTAAATGGGACGAAAACAGTTGGAATAGTATTAGGGGGAAAAGATTTAGAATTGAAAGGATATGCAGACGCTGATTTTGCTTCATGTCCGTATACAAGAAGATCAATAGGAGGATATTGTACAATGGTTGGTGATAGCACGGTTAATTGGAAGAGTAAGAAGCAGGAAAATGTAGCTACGTCAACAACGGAAGCTGAGTATCGGTCTGCGTATGAAGGTGGCCAGGATTTGGTGTGGTTTCGACATTTATTAAACAATTTATCAATTAAGCAACACTCTGCTCCGGTTTTGAATTTAGATAACCAGGGGGCAATTGCATCGACCAAGAATGAACAATTTAAATCACAAACAAAACATGTCGATGTTAAATATCATTGGCTTAGGGAGTTGGTGGCAGATGATCAAATGAAGGTAGAATACGTATCGACAGAAAATATGTTAGCGGATATTTTTACCAAGGCTTTGACACCAATCAAACATTGAAGATTTTGTTCATTGCTAGGTTTGCAGGATGTAGCAAAGACGGGGGGAAATTGAGATCATAATCATAAGGCTTATTAACTCATCATGATTTCTTTGTTACATCAATTATACACCTGTTATTGTAAAGATAATATGACGTCATAATGTTTGATTTCCTTATATAAAGCTTATACGTTTCTTTACTTTTAGCTTTTTCCTTTATCGAACTCAAACATACTTTTGTTCTCAATCTTCTTTACCATCAGATTGTTCTCATCAGTTGTTTGATCAGTTCTCAGCTTCATTGAGCTGATAACTTGATTCTCACCAGGTGTAAGTTGTGTCGTGTTAGTGTTGTGGATATTGATGAAATCAAACTCAAACATACTTTTGTTCTCAATCTTCTTTACCATCAGATTGTTCTCATCAGTTGTTCGATCAGTTCTCAGCTTCATTGAGCTGATAACTTGATTCTCACCAGGTTATATCCACCTTAAGTTTTTTGACTATGGATGTGTAATACTTGATTTTGTAGTTATACATATGAATCCATTCTCACAGTTCCTTACTTCTTGGGTAAGGGATATGTAAGAAAAGGTTTTTGTTCCTCCTACCAAATCTTATTGTTGGTTTAAACTTTCTTACTTAGGTTGTATTACTAAGTTTGTTACTTATAACACAAATTTTTTTCAACCTTGGCACTATTTTCTGCTGAGGTTGAGGTGTGTTCGGGGGAGCCCGGGCGCGGGATCGGCAGGCTTTGCGTCACGGTATAATCGCCGCTGACGCCTGTCGATTTATTTCCACCTTGAGAATGGATGAAGTTTTGGTGACGTGTTGAGAGAGTGAAGAATTTGGTTTGCTTATGCAACTCCCAAATTCACTATGTGAAAACTTTGCCTATGGTTATAGGTTTTCCCTCTCTCCGCAAAACTGTATCATGGAACTAAGTCGTAAGTCGTTCCTTTGTTAAGACCATCAATCCATTCTCACATTTCCTTACTTCTTGGGTAAGGGATATGTAAGAAAAGGTTTTGTTCCTCCTACCAAATCTTATCTTTGGTTTAAACTTTCTTACTTAGGTTGTATTACTAAGTTTGTTACTTATAACACAAATTTTTTTCAACCTTGGCACTATTTTCTGCTGAGGTTGAGGTGTGTTCGGGGGAGCCCGGGCGCGGGATCGGCAGGCTTTGCGTCACGGTATAATCGCCGCTGACGCCTGTCGATTTATTTCCACCTTGAGAATGGATGAAGTTTTGGTGACGTGTTGAGAGAGTGAAGAATTTGGTTTGCTTATGCAACTCCCAAATTCACTATGTGAAAACTTTGCCTATGGTTATAGGTTTTCCCTCTCTCCGCAAAACTGTATCATGGAACTAAGTCGTAAGTCGTTCCTTTGTTAAGACCATCAATCCATTCTCACATTTCCTTACTTCTTGGGTAAGGGATATGTAAGAAAAGGTTTTTGTTCCTCCTACCAAATCTTATCTTTGGTTTAAACTTTCTTACTTAGGTTGTATTACTAAGTTTGTTACTTATAATACAAATTTTTCTCAACCTTGGCACTATTTTCTGCTGAGGTTGAGGTGTGTTTGGGGGAGCCCAGGCGCGTGATTGGCAGGCTTTGCGTCACGGTATAATTGCCACTGACGCCTGTCGATCTCTCCGGATGGCTGCCGATCTCTTTTTTGGGATGTGTGAACCCCCCAATTAGCTGAGTCTCGTGAGAGCCTTAGCTCGTTGAGCATCCCACAACTGGCACGGGCTCAGCTCATGTTTGTCTCTCTCCTTGGATCTATGACTCTCATGTCACTATTCAAAGTGCTAACTTCGCTTCTCGTCTGCATTTCAAGGTTTTCTCTTACTCTCGTTCTTCCCCTCCTCTTAATCTTGTCTTTCCACCAACTCTATCAGAAACTTCCCTTATTTGGTGGAAATTCTCCTCCTTTCTCTCTCTCTTTGCTCTCCTTCTACCCTTCCGTTTCTTCTATCTATTATCCATAAGAACTCTTTTGTTTCCTCTTTTTCCTTTTCTGTACACTTCTTCAAGTACACCTCTACTGCGCTCGATCTCCACCTTCCTTCTTCCATGATTCTTTCTTTGTCCCATCCCATGTTGAACTTTAACGAGGCGCCACCCACCCTAAATGAATGACCCGACCAACCGCCTCCTTTCACCCCGCTTAAACCCCATACACCTTCCATCATCTTCAGAAACCTTAATTTTGATAAAGTTTGGCGTTCGCCTCCTACTATTGCTGAGAAAAGTAAGTTACTACCTTTCCTATCTACGTGCTCGCTCGCTCATAACCTTGTTAAGGCTGACACTGGGCCTAACACCAAATTGCTCGTATAGTCTGTCCGGTTCAACATCACATCAGTCTCTTATCTTCTCTGAGTTTGTTACTCCTCTTACCTGATGTATTGCGCCTCTGCCGGTCTCACTGTTTTCGCCTTCCACAGTTGCAGCACTGTGATCCTTCTCCGTCTTCCTTGTTCAAACAACAGATCTTCAACCTTTATGGCTCCTTCTTCTGCCAATTCTCGCAGGATCTCTCCCAACCTCGCCATGCCCCAGAAGGCCACCAGCGCTATCACTACTGCTAGATCGTGCATCTCCGACTTCCCGTGTAGCCCTGTTACCATTTCAAACAAGTCCTTCACTGTTATTGCTTCCTTCTCTGTTTTCTCTTCTCCGTCCTTTGTCAGCTCCCGCTTTTCTGCCGATCTCTCTGTGGCCCTGAGTAACCCTTCTATCATTGCTCTATCTAACCTCGGTTCCTCGTGGTGTTTGGCCATGTGCCACGCCTTCAGGCCTGCTATATACTTTGATATTGTTTTTGATTTGAGCTCCTTTCCCGTTCCCTCGTTCTTGCCTACTTCCAAAGGTCCTGCCCAAACTATGAATCCGTAAACATCTTCTGCTCTCATTGGCTCATCTCCTTTAAATACCCTCCCTGTGCTTTCAATATACGCTTTAAATTTCCTCACCGCGCTCGTGTACCCCTTCAGCGTTCCCGGTGTCCACGCTCCTTTTACTAGATGCTCCGTTACTGCTTCCTTCTGTTCTAGATTCCCCTCTACCTTTGTTGAGCCTTCAAAACTGACCTCTTGTCTCCCTTTCGAGTTCCTTGTTGTTCTTGGGTTCATATTCTAGGTAGATTTTTAAATCGGGTGCCAGCTCCGGCTTCAGATAGTAGTAGATGCTTTTGTTCCCTCTTAGTCCCCTTGATAGTGTGTCTGCACTATTATCTCCAGTTGCTACACATTTCTCCTCAATTTCGCACCCCATGTAAGCTAGTCGTTTTTGGATTTTCTTCCATTCGTCATTGACTGACCTGTCTCTGGATTTCAGATTTTGGATCACTGCCTCAGTTCCAGTATTATCGGTGATCGCCAGAAACCTCTTCCCCTTTGTTTCATGCAGAGCCTTTACCATTTCTAGTCCTATCCTCACCGCAACAGTCTCTGCCCAGGCGATACCGCGCTTCACACCGTTCAAGTCTCTTTTGTTCCAACCATCTTTATACCTCAACTGTGTCCAACACCTTCCAACGATCACGCCAATGCCATAGCTCGTCGACGCATCTCCAATCCACCCTACATTGTCCACACCTTTCTTTGGCAACAGCCTGTGATTCTCGAACCTTTCCAGTACTTCTTTCCACTCCTGAAGATCTGCTCTCACCTCGTTCGGGATCTTTCGTATTGCCATCTTGTTCCTCCAGGACGCCATCATCGCGTGAAGATTTGGACAGAAACACCTCATCTGTGGTAGCATGTACGTTACGTGTACTAGTCTTCCTACCAGTTTCTCTATTTCCTTAAAGGTGTGTGGGTTTTTCTTCTCTGAAGCTTCTTTCACTTGTTGAATCCTTTCCTGCCTCTTCGCTTCAGGTAGCCTAACTGATTTTTCTCTTCCGTTCCAGATAAAGCCTATATACTTTTGTTCTTCCGCGAACTCCGAATACTTCCCTTCGTTCGTTTTGACTCCTTACCTTGCACTCGCCTCCACCACATCCAGCATCAACACTTTGTTCGCTCCTGCTTTCCTTCTTACGAATAAGTTGTCGTCCACCCAACGAAATACCTCCATAACGCCAAATCTCGTCTTCATTATCGCTCTCCAAGCGTCTGCCGGACCTCCGAAGCTTCCGCAACCAGCTACTCCACCAAACGTCACCCGTAAGTCTACCAGGATCCATCCCTCTGGAGTCCTTATCATTAAGTATCACCACTGACATTGTTTCGTTGGTATCTGTCTGTAGGCCTTCTCCCAATCGAATATCCCTACCTCTACTTCCTCCGTAAGATCACTGAAAAATCTCGCCACCTTCTTAAAGTCATCCCAGCTTGTTTTGAATTCCGTCTTATCAACTAGTGAGTTAACTGACATTATTTTCTTGTCTTGTTTCGGGTAAGACAAGTCATTTATGATCCTTGTGCTTCCGTCGCCATTCACCACCATCCCCATTGGACTTGTCCGGAAGAAGCCTACCTTTACTAGTACCTCCTTCTCCGTGAACGGCCCTAGCATCCTCCCCACTTCTAATTCTTTCTTCAGCTTATTTCTGATTTATTCCCTATCTTCTTTGGATGTTTTGTGGTTGCTCGGCGAATAGAACTCTAAACCTTCCAACTTGTGATCCGGTATTCCTTGTGTAAAACCCTCCTTGAAACCTCTCACAACATACTCGTGCTCTCCCCATAGGTCCAGCTCTTTCAGTTCGCTCTCCCAAGCCCCTATGTTCATTTGACATCTTATTTCTGAAGGCCACTCCCTCCTCTCTGGATAATCGTGTGTCTTTGGCGCTTCTTGCTTCTCTTCTTTGTCTTCTCTCACCTCGTCTTGTTGCGTCTCGTATTCTAGGTCAAACTCTTCTATCACCTGCTCGTCCTCGGACTCTTCCCCTATTTCACTTTCTCTCATCTCACCTTCTGTCTTCTGAATCTCCCTCATCTCTTGCGTCTCCATACTTCTCTCTTTACCCGTCTCTGTTGGTGCGCTATTCTCATTTTTCTCTTTCCTCGTTTCTCCTGGTGTGGGCACTTTTCGGGCAATTCTAACGCACAGGTACGGTTTCAAAGGTTCATTACTTTCATTTCATAGTATAGACTTCTAACCACATCTCTCCTCTATTTCTTAGAATCAGACTCACTCCTTCCCTGCACCGGTACCGCTACCCACTCCTCCTCCTCTAGCTTTTGCCCACCACCCGGCTCCTCTACCTTGCACCCAACCTGTCACCCTCGCTCTCTGGACTCCGTTTACTACACCTCTCGCACCGTGGTTCGTTCCTCCTTGCTGGTAGCCTCCAGCTCTTCCTCCGGCGTAACCTGGTACGGATGCAGGTAAGTGATTTGTCCGTTCAATGTATCTACAGCTTTGCACTTACCTCTGCTTCCACCCTGTTCTGCGTTGGAATAGATTCCCCAGGCTGATGATGCTGATGCCGTGCTCAGGCCTGTTGTCGGGTCTACACTCTCCATCCCCCCTCCCGGCACGTACGGGTTATCTACGAACTTTCTTTCACCTCTCGCATCGGCCTCCTCTTTTGCTTCTCTCAGAAGGTCTTCATGTAAGTACCCTGCGTCTTCCATCACTCTACCGCCTCCTTGTAGCTTCTTGACTTTCATTGTCACCAGTCTCACCTTCATGTCGTATCTTAATGCCACCATCCAGCATTTCGTCATCCGCTTCACCTTCACTACGTTTGCTCGGTGTCTCTCGAACATCTTCGCCGCCTTTGGTCTCTCGTACTCTTCTCTCAAGTATCGGACAAACAAGTCAAATGCATCAATCCAGAAACCATACGTCATCAGTAACTCCTCGTTAGGTACCAGTCCTGAGTACGTCGCTGATGAATCATCTTCCTGAAGTTCCTTTATGGTCTTCACCTTCTTCTTTCCGGCTGCTCTCTGGTCTCTCTCTATCCAGCTCAGATCGAACACTGTAAGCGGTACGTATGCCTTCAGGGTTTTCATTCGGTTCTTGAAGTACGGGGTCAGCGGCATTAACATTGACGAGGTTCCTAATGGTTTCCCTATTCTATAGGTTATCCCTCCTTCCGTTTCTGCAATCAATGTCGTGTTCAATATCAGTTCTCGTACTCTCCACTGTTGACCATTCTTCGACTGGGTTCTCACCTTCCTCTCCTGGGTCCTTGTCCACTTCTCCCGTATCACCTTTGCTCTCCCTCTGTTCTTCTACCTCTGCCTCCTTTCTCCTCTTAGCCAGATTCTTCCTGCCTCTATCTCTACCTCTCTCTTCGCCCTCACCCTCAACCTCTGTCTCTCTACATGGTTCCTCCTCTTTGTCCTCTCCTCCTACAATTAAGGACTTGGCTCGTGGCCTTTTGTCTCTGAACCTGACTGGGGAGCGTATCCGTTTGGTACCTCCCCTTCCTACTTCTTCAGACTGGTCCTCCTTGCCGTACATCAGATTGAACCCCTTCAACATGGTCATCGCAAGTTCATCTTGTTGCGTGTCAAATGCGAACTCTATCGCCGACCACCACTTCGCCTTTGCCGACAGGTATTCTTCCGGCTCTGCGTCTAGTTTGAACATTTCATCACATCAGTTCCCTCTTCTCTCTCTTTGCTTTGTCTACGTTTCCTCTCCGCTCTCTCCATCTCCGGCCCCTGCTGGCACTGCTCTCTCTGCTCCACGCCCCTACTGGCAGTATATCTCCTAACTTCGTGAGTTCACTCCTCTCTTCCCTCCTTCTGTGCCGCTCTGCACCGCCTATCACCCACACGTGAGACATCTCTTCCTATCATGGACGGGGTATAGTGAAGAAACAAGAATATAGGAAATGGTGGCAATAGAGATACTGATATTGGAGACATGCGGAGTACTGATTTGTTTCTAAATTTGTTTTCTTTTAGGGACGTGGAGCTTACTTTGTGGAGCGATACTTTCCTCTCTTCCCATTGGTCCTTCCTCTCCTTGATTTTCATCTCTCTCTTCTTCGCTCTCCTCGTCTCCTGCTACCTTTGTGTTTGTGCTATTTTGACCGCTTCCTCCTCCACTTCCACTTGCTTGAGCTTCGACTGTACTTGTGTCCTTGGTGTTCTTCTTCTCTGATGTTGTTCTATTTCCCGATTGGCTCCATGCTGTTGCGCTACTTGTACCTTCTCCAACGTCTCCGTTTTCTCTTACTCCTGTCTTCTTCATCTTTATTCCGGCTGCCTTAAGTTTGTCTTGTGTGTTTTTCAACTCTATGTCAAAAGACGTCATCTTCTAGGTCTGAATCTTGTTCTCTTGAAATTTTAAAACTTAAGTTGAATCAAAATGAAATACTCAGTTATTTCCACCTTGAGAATGGATGAAGTTTTGGTGACGTGTTGAGAGAGTGAGGAATTTGGTTTGCTTATGCAACTCCCAAATTCACTATGTGAAAACTTTGCCTCTGGTTATGGGTTTTCCCTCCCTCCGCGAAACTGTATCATGGAACTAAGTTGTAAGTCGTTCCTTTGTTAAGACCATCAATGAAAATGAATTGAAATAAATAAAAAATTGTTTTAAAAGATGTCTTCAAGATGCATGAGCTGCCCTGTTGCAAGTAAACCTAAGCCTTGATGAGTCATATGAGGGAGGACTGTTCATGTGCTGAGCACCTGATCCAAAATCAATTGCCCGAGGAGCACCTGGCTGGTTAGCTCACCTGCCAGCGAGGTGCTCAGCAGGCAAATCAGCTTATACTACCGGCACGCAAGCTGAATCACGTGCTGAGCACCTCATTGGCAGGTCGTGCTCATACCAACCAGCTCACCCACTGATTGGCTGGTAAACCAGACCATGCTAACGTGGTCTTTCTCTGGATGTGTAGAGCAGGTGACAAGCATTAGCTGAGGGTCACGTAGTCGCACTCACACTGCTTTCACCTGTTCTACACAAACACTTGGTGTGGTCATACCCGACTTACATTTCATGTGGTCCCAGTTCAAAGTTGCTCCGTGGTGTAGGACTTGTGAAGAAGTTGTGTTGATGACAAGAGATGTCTGAAAGTTGAGGATAAGTGGAAATTGGTGGTCAAGGTAAATAAGTTGAGGTCTTGATGCTTGATGCCAAGGAAGCATCAAGTCTTTCACCCCCCTGTAAAGACATATGTAGTTGTGACATGTCTTTCAACATGTCACATAGTTGAAATCATAATTATTAGGTGTTTGAAGTGATGACAAGAAAACACCCTCACTGCCGACATACTATCCTCGGATCTGGGTATCCGAGTTAACAGTGGATAGCTGTCTCCAAGTCTTCATTGGATGATTTGGTACCGAGTGAAATATCCAAGGTAGCCGTGGATAGCTGTGTCCGAGTCTTTATTGGGTAGCTGTGTACCAAGGCAAATATCCAATTTTGAGGCAGGCACTTTTGTCCGAGGATATCTCGGATGTTCAGCTACCAAGGAAATCCTGATCCGAGCTGAACTTGGCGGAGAAAAACCAATGGTATATACCTTTGGCCAATTTGTCTCCGAGGTACTGTTGTGAATTAACATCAGACAGTCCTGTCCGAGTCTAACACGGCATGTTTTATCTGATATGATTAGAACAGACCGACAAAATTATATTGTCGGCCGTTATTATCCGAGTTCAATTCAGCTCGGCCAACCTCTTTCGAGGATATCTTGGCTATGAGTTTCTGAGGGTCAGGAAGACCTCAGACAGCTCTGACCGAGGGTAAGGAAAACCTTGGACCATCCTGACCGAGGTTTCCTTGTAAAATCCATTTTTTGTAGAAAATTGAAAATTAAAAATTAAAAACTGAAATATCCAAACAAAAGAACACAAATTACAAAAAGAAAATTAGAAGTTGCTAATAGACATCAGGAATCAAAAATTATGACTCAAAATTTGAAAATTCAAAATTTGCAAAAACCAAAATTTGAAAATTAAAATTACATAAATTGAAAAATCCTTAAAACCAGAAAATCAGAAATCAAAACTGGAACTTCAAAGTTCAAGATGAAAAAGTGAATGATAGAAAATACAAAATAGAAATGACTCCGGATTCAAAACTCTTCCAACGGTGAGACTTCGACTTTGGACTTCGAGAAAGCTGAGATTGAATCCAACCTTGAAGAGAGCCTTCGAACAGCTTCGAACAGAACTACAAGTATTCAATACCTCAATTTATTTCGACTTCGACTTCGACTTCGACTTTGACTCTGACTCTGACTTTGACTCTGACTTCATTCGACTCCATGAACAAGCGGAGTTGCACATTCACCACAAGCAACTCATTAAACAAAGCACATGATGCAAAACAAAGAAGTGACCATTTGAAAATAGAAAGAAACAAAATTGCCTGATAGCAAGAAACTAAAAAAACATTCATCTCTTTTGATTACTCTAAAATGAAAGTCATAAATGATGAATGTTTTTTTCTCTATCAATGGTCTTCAAACTAAACATCCATATCAAATAAAAGATCACCAACAATAATAATGAAGAAATTAAACATCTCAATGCAATTTGATTTAAATTTTTTTCAAAAAAAAAGAGTTTTAGTGATTACTGAAATCGAAAACAAAACAAATCAGTTTCAAAAGGGATGATTTAAGAAATCTAAAATAATCTATTAATTCCTTTTAATTTTAATCTACTTTCAAAGAAAAAAACCTTTGTTTTACTTTCATCTAGATTTTATTGTCCACTTGGCTGATTACTATTACTAGCACTTTGATTATTACTACCAATCCATAATTTATCAAATTTAAACGTCCCTTGTTGTGCTCTCCACTTCCCACAACCTTTTCAACACTTGACCATTATATTTTTTTCACTCTCAATATACCTTGCAACATTTAGGAAACCTATCTCTACCTATATCTCCAGGATATGTTCCTTTAAGTCAAATTCATTTGCAAAAACGTTTGACTGATCTTGATCATGTTTTCAGTCTAGATCAATGTAATCTTGATGAGACACAACCACTTGATGAATCTGAGACATCAAACATGGTCCCACCCAGCACTCCTCGTACAATCAAAGGGCCAAGGAAGCGAAGGCAGAAAACACATATGTTCACTTCTTGAATTCTCCAATTGACTAACAGAGAAGTAAAAGAGTAGACAAGAAAAGATCAACATCAAGAATCAAATATCAGATGAGAACGAAGAGGTAAATTAACATTACCCCAACCTATTGTTTTTTGTTTCTGAATCATCTATCATATATATCCTGTAGTGATTCCTATGTGCTTCTCTTTCCCCATCTTTGGAAAGAGGAGTACGTACTTTTTCATCTTTCATTTCACTATTATTACAGTTTCTTTCAATGCCTTGATTAACCGTTATGTTTTGTTTTATCTATTGATGTGCTAGAAATCAGCTCTGTCAAGTTCCTAAGATCGGTATCAAACAAAGTGATACCTATTACTAATTATGTCTATCTGAAATTCTGTACCACCCTTCAGGTACATACTAATTAGTGTCTTATTTCTTCTTGATTCTTCACTCTATCTAACTTTCTCTAATCTTGTTGTTTAGGTCAGAAGTCTCATTAGACAAGTCCGTTTCTCTCAGTTGTTGCTTATACTAGCTGGTGTTTTCTCAGGTGAATAAAATAATCTTTGGAAAGAGAAAAATCATCTCTCTCAAGTTCCTAAGATCGGTATCAAACAAAGTGATACCTATTACTAACTTTGTCTATCTGAAATTCTGTACCACCCTTCAGGTCAGAAGTCTCATTAGACAAGTCCGTTTCTCTAATTTGTTGCTTATACTATCTGGTGCTTTATCAGATATGTGTTCCAAAGCTCCAAAGACATTCATATGGTATCAAGAGACACATTTCTTAATTGATCCACCTACAAATGAGCAACAACCCAGGAGAAGACAAATTCTTTGCACAGACTTCAAGCAACCTTCAATCTAATGATCCTTCTGAAGACAAAGGAGACATTACCACTATCAACATATCTTCACTGCTCAAACCACCCTCTTCATCGTCCCTTAATGCAATAAACCATAATCCACCCTTTCTAGAAATGTCTTCAACAATTCCTTCTGCAACAATAGTCAGTCCTCAACAACAAGCTATGGCTTCAGGACAAGTACTACATAAATTGTCAAATTGCCGAAGAAGATATTAACTGACGAACATTTCGGATTATGGTCTGCATCCATTTGCACTAACCTGAGTCAATACTTCCTATCAGACTACCTCAAATCAGATACTTTCAAAATGGAAAGCATTCAGTTTAGTGACAAAGTATGTAGATCAGTAATAGCCACTTGGATGTTAGGAAACATGGACAACATATATTGATCCAGATTTGAACCCAAGATAACTCAGTATAACAAAGACGGGCCGGAAACTCTACACTTACCAGCAAAATTGTGGAAAGCAGTAAATAAACATCACTCAGGCAGATCAGCAGAACTAAGACTTCTTCTGGAAAGAGCTTTAAACTTAATTGTTCAACCAGAAAATTTACCATTATTATCTCATATTGAAAACTTTCTAAACTCTGTTACTAAATACAAGACTGCCGGTGGCCAAATTTCAGATGAAGACCTAGGAAGAAAACTACTCATCTCTTTGAATAACAGCTACTTCCAGGACGCCAAAGAAATTGTGATTCTAAACATCACGAAGTATGACAAAGTAGTGTCTGAATTGAAGAAACGGATCAACACTGTTGCAATGCTCAAAAGAAACACTGCTGCTCCAGAACTAACCACAGTCGCCCATCATGCTGCTGAAGCTAGTGCTATCTCAAATTCATCTTACCAAAACAAGTTCTCAAACAAATGCACCAAGAAACGATGTACCGGTTTGAACCATGACCCTGACATGTGCTTCAAGAAACCAGGTAATGAACATTTACAAAGAGAATGGATCAAGCAACGAGTGAAACTAGGACAATGGAACGGTGATCCACCAAAAGATCTATCCAATACATCTACAGCTGTTGTTACTCCACCTAACAAACCATTGATTGAGGAATTAGAAAAGCCTTTCAATTCACTTAATGCTTCAGCTAGTCACGTTTCACTTCAGTCATTGTCTAAGCTCAAATTAAGTCAAGATTCATCAGACATTGAAGTTCTAATTGACACAGCCGCATCCCATCATATGTTCAAGGACCGCAATATCTTCAGCAACTATGTTAACGTCAGAGGCAAGAATGAGTCACTCGATTTAGCAGGAGGCAAAGCAACCCTTCCAATTCATGGACGGGGGGAGGTTAAATTCATTGGTCAAGACGGTCATCAATTTGAATTCAATGATTGCTTACACATACCAGACCTCAAAAGAAGTTTAATTGGCGGAACGATCTTACTTAAAAATGACTTCATCACCAAGAAGGAAGAAAATCAATTCATAATCACAAAAGGAAATAAAGTAGCTTTCAAGGGGACTCTACATGAAGGCATAAATCTGTTAAGATTGACTGTGAGGACAATTTCAATTGAAATCTATGAACCTCAAGTGCACGCTATCACTTCAAACGCTGACGAGATCATACTAAACCTCCATTGACGTCTAGGTCATCCAAACATTCAATACCTAAAAGCCATGGCAATGCAGAATAGTGTGAAGGGAATGGGTCTATCTTCTTCACAAATTCCTAATACCTTATCATGTGACACGTGTGATCTCTCAAAACATCATAAAATTCCCCACAACAAGATGCATGTTCGCAGTCTTGGTTTATTAGACAATGTACACCTTGATTTCAGTGGCATTATCAGAACACCTGCAATTTGTGGAAGCCTGTATTTTATGTTATTTACCGATGACCACTCTAGGTATCGTCATGTAGTAGGCTTAAAAACCAAGTCAGCTGAAGTAGTATTCAATAAAATTCAACAATATATATCTCTTGCCAAAAGGCAATGCAACTCAAAAATTAAAATGATTACCCTTGACAATGGTTATGAGTTCATAAATGATACTTTGGTGCCATACTGCGAACAACTAGGTATCTATCTAAGAACAACAGCCACATATACACCTGAGGAAAATGGTGTTGCTGAACAATCAAACAGAACAATTGTGGAGCCTGCACAAGCATTGATGCTCAAAGCCAACCTCCCAATTAGGTTTTGGCTTTACGCAATCAAAGCGCCTGTTTACCTCAAGAATCGGACCATTTCATCATCTCTGCCCACTGGAAAGACACCATTCGAGTTGTGGAACGGTCGTCAACCATATGTTACGCATGTAAAACCCATAGGCTGTTTATCTTATGTCTTAATCCAAAAGCCATTCTGAAATGGAAAGTTTGAAAAGGTTTCAAGACAAGCCATTTTACTTGGTCACACTGAACATAACCTGAACTACAGAGTTTTCATGTTAGAAACTAACACTATTGTCATATCACACAACGTGTTGTTCAAAGAGTCTACATTCCCTTTTTGTAAACTCAAAACTTTTGAAATATCTCACTTGTCTTTCGAAGGAGATCTAAGTCAACATTTATCGGATCCTTCCGTTATTGAACCTGCGGCTAATGAAGCCGAGGATCAAGATGACGACGTCCTAGTCCCTGGTGGTAAAGGAATGCACCAGGAAGCCATCATACCACAAATTGAAGAAATTGAAGCCCCCGAGAACAAATTGAACCCGTTGAGGAACAACCTCCTGTCAATCTGCCCCGTTGATCAGGTCGGGAACAAATGCCAGTTGACCGATATCAGCCGTCAGCCAGTTATGCCTACTGGGATGATGACGGTGCTTTTAAACTTGAACATGATTTCTTCCGGTATGCTTTTGCCGCCGTCACTACGGTGAGGTTAATAAATGAACCTCATAACTTCAAGTCAGCAATGCTCAGCCCTAATCAGAACGAGTGGAAGAAAGCCTGTGAAAAGGAAATGGCTAACATGGAGGACCGTAAGGTATGGCATTTATTCCCTTGGCCAATTAATAGACCAGTAGTTGGGAGCAAATGGCATTTCAAGGTTAAATTAAATATGGATGGTTCTATCTCAAAATACAAGGCTCGGATCTCAGCCAAGGGATATACACAGACCTACGGCGTTGGCTACACTGACACTTATGCACCTACCGGAAACACAGCAGCCTTTGTAGCGGTTATTGGTTTTGAAGTCCATTCTATGAACACCATCACAGCTTTCTTAAACAGAAAATTGAAAGAACAAATACTCATGGAGCAACCCAAAGGCTACAAAGAAGGTGGTGAACTGGACTTGGTCTGTGAATTAGATCAGGCTTTGTATGGTCTGAAACAGTCCGCTATGGAATGGAATGATGAGTTTAGAACAAAATGTCTAGCAGCCGGATTTATTCAGTCACCAGCGGACAAATGTGTTTACACCAGAAGAAAGCATGATGATGTTTGTCTCTTTTATCTGCATGTTGATGATCTAGCCATCACGGGCAACAAAATTCAAGAATTCAAAGAGGAAATCAGTGGCTTTTGGCCGATGGAGGATCTTGGTATATCTACTTGTGTGGTGGGTATACAGATTGTAAGAGCAGGTCCTCATCATTACTTTTTAGGACAAGAAGCAATGTTGCACTCCTTAATTGAGCGTCTCGGCATGAAGGACAGCAAACCCGCATCTACGGCTTTCCCAGGAGGAACCAAACTAACCAAGTCAACGGAAGATGAGGCTAGATCATTCAAATTGCTTAACTTACCTTATAGAAGCGGTGTAGGAAGTTTAATGTATATTTAAATCACCTATGCTGTTGGCTGTTTATCTCAACACTTAGACAATCCATCATTACGCCACTGGGAAGCTTTCAAACATGTTTTGCAATAATTAAATGACACTGTAGACTACTGTATTCACTATAACAAACCTCCTTCAATTAACTTACTCAGCAACAATGGCTATTCTCTCCCGGAGCATTTCTCTGATTCGGACTGGGGTGGCGACAAAAGCACACGGCGCTCAACGACAGGGTATGTATTTCTCCTATGTGGGGGGGCCATAAGCTGGAGAAGTTGTCTACAGCAGACTGTGGCAAAATCTTTCACTGAGGCAGAATATTGTGCAGCTAATGAAGCGGGAGATGAAATTATTTGGCTTGCTCTTTTCCTGAATTCAATTGGTTTGACTCAGCAAATGCCATACATGCTCAACTGCGACAATCTGAGCGCTATTGACTTGATGAAGAATGCAGTTTTACATGGTAGAACTAAAGCTATAGAAATACACCATCACTGGATACGAGAAAAAGTGAGGGATGGGGTGATCGAATTAATTCATTGTGATTCCAATGATATGTTAGCAGACATTTTAACGAAGCCACTTCACCCAGGACTGTTTAACAATTCTAGAGAAAGAATTGGCATCAAAAGGGGTGATGAGTGACCATGTTTTAATTATGTCAATTGAGGGGGGGTGTTGAATTTTTCAATTGACTAACAGAGAAGTAAAAGAGTAGACAAGAAAAGATCAACATCAAGAATCAAATATCAGATGAGAACAAAGATGTACATTAACATTACCCCAACCTATTGTTTTTTGTTTCTGAATCATCTATCATATATATCCTGTAGTGATTCCTATGTGCTTCTCTTTCCCCATCTTTGGAAAGAGAAGTACGTAGTTTTTCATCTTTCATTTCACTATTATTACAGTTTCTTTCAATGCCTTGATTAACCGTTATGTTTCGTTTTATCTATTGATGTGTTAGAAATCAGATCTCTCAAGTTCCTAAGATCGGTATCAAACAAAGTGATACCTATTACTAATTTTGTCTATCTGAAATTCTGTACCACCCTTCAGGTCAGAAGTCTCATTAGATAAGTCCGTTTCTCTAAGTTGTTGCTTATAATAGCTGGTGCTTTATCAGATACGTGTTCCAAAGCTCCAAAGACAGAAGGACCGGTATGCATCAATTTGAGAAGCACCTAAATACACCGTGGAAGACTTGAAGGAGTTAGCTTTGGATTCTGAAAGTAATGGAGGAATTGACTCAAAGTTAGAGTTTGAAGGGTTCAGGCATAAGTTTGATAGTATCCTAGTCTATCTCAAGAAGTACGATTACGTTGACTCCAAGGACGATATATGTAACTACTACTACAGGGCATTCTTGGATAGTATGCAAAAGAAGATCAAGGAGAAGTTAAGGAGTGATGGGGATTTGAGAAAGACGAAAGATGGAAGGCACCGGCTGCCAGGGTGGAGAGTACTAGCCAGATGAAGGGGACTGGGAAAGAGAGTTGGATCTTGGGGAGAAAAGAACTACTATGGTGGAGGTCAATTTGGCTTGGCTGCGGCGAAAAGTTCAGGAGGAGGATTCAGGCTCCGTTCCAAGTTATGTGGAAGAGGTGTCTGGTGAAGACAAGTCTCTTTTGTAGAGGACGCTGGCGAAGATATGGGCGTTCAGCATATAGCAAATCCAAGTTACCTTGGGCGTCCATCACCAACTGTTGAAGAAACGGGAACTTGGTTGTGTATGAATAATAATTTCAATTCTCAGTCTCATTTTCAGTCTCAAGGTTCTCCTCAAGTTTCTTATATTTCATCATCTTTGGTATCAATGGAGGAAGAGCAAGCGGGAGAAGTTTTGGAGGATAGTATATATTTTGGTTCAGAGTTTAGTTCTTCTTTTAGTTTTATTGAATCTTCTTTATCTCAGTCTCAATTTTCAAGGCGTGGTGTACAAGTAGAAAATTATGGCAGAAGGATGCAGGAGTTAGAAAATGGAATCAGGGGAAGTTTACTGGAGGAAGAAGAATGGGAGACGGTGGAGGCACTAAATGAAGGTCTTGACATTAGGCAGCAAGCAGAGGTTTGCGAGAGATGGAGAAGGGGAGAGTTACTATGTTTTGTGGCAAAGTATAAGTCAGTGGCGAAGAAGGTCCGGCCGGTCAATGCAGCTATGCCGCAAAGTCTCAATCCACCCTTACAAAGACCACCAATGTCAAGGGATCCATATGAAACACCTTTGTCAATGAATCCTCCGGACTTTGTGGAGACAAAGAAGACAACATTGGAGCGGTTGAAGATGTGTAATTTTGGGCCTCAAGATTGGTTAAGTGTTGAAGAGATGAAGTTATTATCACATGTAGTAGTATTAAGGGAAGGGGCAATTGCTTATTGTGAAGAAGAAAGGGGTGTTTTGAAGCTTTCTTATGGATTTCCCTATGCCATTCCAGTGGTGGACCATCAAACTTGGCAGAAGAAGCCAATTCCAATTCCGGCGGCTATCAAACCAGAATATATTGAATTGATCAGACAAAGGCTAAGGACGGGATTGTATGAGCAGTCAACTTCAAGCTATTCAAGACCAGTATTTTGTGTGAAGAAGCAGGATGGGAAATTAAGAGTGGTCCATGACTTACAAGAATTGAATAAGGTCACCATCCAGGATGCGGGAATGCCTCCGGCACCAGAAGAGTTTGTGGAATCATTTGCGGGAAGAGCATGCTACGGCTTAGGTGATATTATGGGAGGATATGATGAAAGAGAGTTGGCAGATTTTTCAAGGCCCTTAACAACTTTTGAAACACCATTGGGAAGATTTCAACTTACTAGATTACCTCAAGGTGCAACAAATTCAGTAGCAGTATATCAAGCTCAAATGATGTGCATTCTTGAAGATGAAATTCCACAGAACGTAGGTATCTTCATTGATGACGGCGGAATCAAAGGTCCTGATTCTACCTACGGCAATGCAGTGCTGGAAGGAAATCCCGGTATTAGGCGTTTCATATATGAATATGCGGTTACTTTAAAAAGAGTTTTGTTTAGGATTGAAGAGGTGGGACTTACAGTTCCAGCAAAGAAGTTTGCAGTTTGTGTGCCAGCGTTGGAGATTGTGGGACATGTGGTCTGTAAGGAGGGAAGGACAATATCAAAGAAGAAGAAGAACAAGATTCAGAATTGTCCGGTTCCCAGAAACACTACAGAAGTTTTGGGATTTCTCAGAATGTGCATAGATGTGAGGATGTTCATTGAGGATTTTTCTAAGATTGCAGCACCTATGAGAAGGTTGACTAGGAAAGATGTGGAATGGGATTGGAATAAAGAGTGTCAGGAAGCTTTGGATAAGCTGAAAGAAATTATTGGTGAAGATATTATGTTGAAGGGATTGGAATATGGGGAAGGCACAGGCAAGATTATCTTGGCAGTAGACTCAAGTCAAATGGCAGCAGGAGGTGTTATAATGCAAGAAGATAAGCAAGGGAAGGCAAGGCTGGTGTTCTACAAATCATTGGTGTTTTCACCAGTAGAAGCAAGATATTCTCAACCCAAACTAGAACTATGTGGCGTTGCAAGAATACTTAAGAAATTTCAAAGCAAGATCTGGGGTCAACATTTGGAACTTCAGGTGGATGCCAAATCTTTGATAGAAATGATCAATAGGCCAACATTACCTAATGCGCCTATGAAGAGATGGGTGGCATTTATTCAATTATTTTCCTTTGATATTGTTCATAAGTCAGGGAAGAGTTTTGGAATGCCAGATGGACTTTCACGAAGACCAGTCGGGGAAGATTCAACGTCTGAGGGAGAAGATTTTGATGAAGAAAAGGATGATATTACTCCACATGAGGGTTTCCCAGTTTCTACTATTGATAATGATAATGAAATGGTACCTTGGACTCAAGAAGGTTTATGGGCAACACTTGAAGAATATCTAAAAAGTTTTCATAGACCTCCAAAATGTTCTGATGAAGATTTTCAATGGATACAAGATAGGTCAAAGACTTTCTTCATGGAGCGTGGAAGATTAAAGAAGAGGGGAATACCTTGCGGAAGATTAGTGGTGTCAAGAAAAGAGGTTCAAGAGATAGTGCTACAAAGATTACATGAAGAGATGGGACATAGAGGTGTAGAAGAAACTTATACAAGGTGCTTAGTTAGATTTTGGTGGCCGGAGATGAAGGAAGACGTGAGAAGATGGGTTATGTCGCGTGAAGCTTGTCAAAGAAGAAGTCCCAATACTCAAAAGGAAAGAGGACATGCTACGGGAGAAGCTACAGTGTTTGGAAGGGTTAGTCTAGATGCTCTGCATATTAAGACTAGTAAATATAAGTACTTGCTTGTGGCAAGAGATGATCTTTCAGGATGGGTTGAAGCCAAACCTTTGTCAAATTTAACTTCAAAGGTGGTGGCGGATTTTATTTTGAAGGAGTGGATTTGGAGGTATGGGGGGGTGAAGTGCTTTACAGTAGATGGAGGGCCAGAATTTAAGGGAGAATTAAGAGAGGCGGCGAGTTTATCAGGATCAAAGTTGGGGGAGGCTACTGCTTATTGGCCGCAAGGTGAAGGAATGGTAGAGCAGGGACACCAACCGTTGAAGAATACCTTGGTGAAAATGTGCGGTGAAGATGGAAGGAAGTGGGTGGAGAAATTACCTTTAGTGTTATTTTCAGACAGGATTTCCACTAAGAGGACAACTGGATTCTCACCTTATGAAGTTCTTTTCAATCAGAAAGCAATTTTACCAGTGGACGTTGAGGCGGGGACCTTTCTCGGGGTGGATTGGGACAAAGTTACTACTAGAGAGGAGTTATTAATGGCAAGAGTGGAGCAGTTGGAACAAAGGGATGAAATGTTGAAGAAGGCTTATGACAGGATGATGAAGACAAGGACAGAGGGTATTATATATTGGGATAAGAAGAATTCACATAGGTTAAGAGGTGCTTTGGAGGCTGGGGATTTAGTCTTAGTGTATAACACAAGCTTGGAATCCCAATGGGGGAAATTATTCAAGTATAGGTGGAATGGGCCTTATAGGGTGAAGGAACAATATCCGGGAGGATCTTATATTCTGGAAGAATTGGACGGGACAGTGTTAAGTAGACGGGTGGCAGCAGAACATATCAAGAGATTTTTTCCGAGAGGGGTTTCAGAGGTTTCAGTGCAGGAAGATTTTCAGGAGGAGGAATCAGCAAGTGCGGGAAGTTCAGAATAAAATAAATAAATAAATAAAAATAATTCTCTTCAAAGTTTTTCTTTTTGTTGGTTTTCTTGTGTATATGTTGGGTTGTTTTCTTTTTTTCTTTTCTTTCTCTTTAAGGTGGACTGTATTTGTATTGGATTGGTAAACTTAGTGTTAAAGCGGGTGTAGTCCGGTGGATTTTCTTTATTATCTCATTCTCTTCATCATTGGTGGTGTGGGATAGGATAGTTGAGGATGGTGGGTGATGGCAGGACGGATAGTGATCAAACTTAAAAACAAGAAAGTAGTGGGTACAGGGCGGGCATAACAATCATCAAATCAAAATTCAACATTCAATCAATCAAGCTGAATTTGGAATACTACTTAAAATCAATTTTCTTTCTTTCTTTCTTCTCTTTTTCTTTTTTTCTTCATATACCTCAAATTATCAAATAAATAGCAGGGGGCATGGGATGGGTACAAGTTACAAACTTCAATAAATCAACTTTAACAATTAAAACAAACAGATTACTGCTATAAAACCTTTTCCTTATTTTCTTTATTTTCTTTTTCTTCTCTTTTATCTTTTATTTTCTTGTTTAAAATTACAAATTTACCTACATTCAACTTATCACTTTATCAATTTCTTTATTCTTTTCTTTTGTTATCACGGCGGAAGGGTATAGGTAGACGAGGTTGGTGGAAAGTAGGCAGGAAGGAATGGTCAAATCAATCAATTAACAAGCAATTAAAAATCAAATTAAATTAAATCAAAAAATCACATGAAGAGTAAATCAACAATTACATAGAAACAAAATTTAAATAATGAATATTCAAACGTCAAAGTATAATGAAAAACAATTACGAATAGTACGATTCAAACTCTGCATATGTTTCTCTTTTTCTTCTTCTCTTCTTTTTTCTTTTCTACGGGGACGGGATTGGTAGTTGAGGATGGTGGAATCGCTGGCCGGTAATAGAATATTAGTGTTACACATTACATCAAATCATTTTAAATTACAACAACTTAAGTCTGGAGTAGGCACTGCCAGCATAGATGCCTCACGTTGAGAAATCCGAGGCATCATTGGAGGCAAATCCTCGGACAAACCTTGTCTGAGGTTTTTGCCCAAGGTATTTTTTTGCCCTGAGAATTACCTCGGATCAAAACCTCGGGAAGCTTCCGTCCGAGGTTTTGCATCCGAGGATACCTCGGATTTTGTAATCCGAGGTAAATATGTTGGCGGTGAGGGGGTTTGGGGAGAGGCTGCACATTAACATCAAAACAATCAAGCGGCAACAAAATTACAATAAAATTACATATAAAATGGTTACTACTACAGCATGATCTTTTCTTATTTTCTTTTTTGGTATGGGTTACGAACAAGTGGTATGAGTGAATGAGGAGGTTGGATTGTGTAGGACAGCTATGATGATTACGGTTGTGGAATTTTTTTATCTGAGGTGTTGGCGGTTTTGATAGGAGACTTGAAACTTAGTATGGGATTAAACGACTACACAACTCTGGGATATTTACTTATAGCTTACATTTTGAAGATAGTTGATACATGTATTCTTGTGATATAGTACGAGTTAATATCCGGGACAGACTCCGGTGCGCATTACATTAGTGTCAAGGCCTAGTTTAGAGGTTACTTGGGAATTGGTTTATTTAGTAGTTTGATTAAGGGAAAATGAATTATGGAAAACATATCAAATAAGTATAGTTACTAGTGGACGGAAAGGAGTTAGTGGAATAGTTTAATTTAGTATGACGTGGAAGGTCACTGTTTAAAATGTGTTGTATAAATCAAAAAAAGGTGGACATAGTGGTTTTTTGTCTAAGTTGGGGGAGGTGGCTCAAGAATTTAAAGAGAAAAATTCTTAAAAGGCAACTCACAATCATTCCAACAAAATTGGTTCTTTATTATTATTCACGATTTTTTCTGCAAGATTTTCCAACTACAACTTTATTCATAAGATTTTTTTTGGCTTCAATACTTTAGCAGGAAATGGATAACAAGGATTGGCGTACAAGAAGTAAACGGTAAAGACAGAAGAGAAAGTAGAAGAAGACTTAAACAAAGAAAACAACAGCTTTAATCTTGATTGCAAGCACGCTTTTTACCCTTGTCAGAAGAAGAAGTACTAGGATCAGTAGACTCAGAAGAAGGGGGATACATGATCAAATGAGCAACAAGAGATTTTAACCTTTGAATAAGACGGACTCTAGCGTGGACCTCTTTTTCAGAGTTGGGATCAAAGACGGACCAATGTTCATACAAGCTTTCTACCATAGATTGAGTAAGACTAGCAATGGTAGCGGCGGAGGAAGTAGAGGGAGCATATTTACCTACACGTCTAATTTCTTCAGATACATCTACCTTTTTAGCAAACCAGAAAAGAACAGCTTTATCACCATACTTCTTAATACATTCTTCAATCACATCATCTAAAGAAGGAGCGGGAACAGGTTCTGGGTCTAAGTCAATAACAGGGTGGGGGTCTAAATCAATAACATTGGCAGGTTTGGGACGAATAGAGTTGGAAGAAAAGTTAGGAGGTTTTTGAGTAGGAGGAGGAGTAACATCAATTTTAATTGGAGGGGTCTTAGGACGAGCAGGGACAAAGGGTGCAACAAAGAGATCAAGAGCAGGTGGTGAAGAAGGTTGCTTAGGAGGAGGCTGTTGAGGAGCCTGAGGTTGAGGTTTTGGCGCCTTAGGAGGAGGACGGTGGTGACGTTTGGTGTTGGGCGACTTGGTGGAGACATTGGGCAAAAGAGGGACGTTTCCGCGGTTGTTCCACAAGCAGATGTCAGCTTTCCATTTTGCAAAGAACTTAGGGTTAGTAGGTTTGTCCGGTTTGGAGGTCCAAGCTAGGACTCGAGCACAACGGGCAGCTTCCGTCTTGTTGTCGGCACCGGGAACATAAGGGGAGACAGTTGGAGGAACCACGATGTTGCCTTTGGAGTCAGTAACGGGTGGCCAGTCTAGGAAGAAGAGACGGACATTAGAGAAGGAGAATTCAACAAATCAAAGTGAATCAATACACATTTACAAGAGGAATTTTAGGGGATAACTTACCACAATACATGCCACATCTAGCGCACTGATCACAACTCTCAGCGGGAGCAAGACCACGAGGTGGAGCTGAGTTGTACACAATCCAAGTATGGGACCAGTCATCCTCCATGCAGGAAGAACAGGCATAGGGTTGGGGTTTGTGAGCATTGGTAAACATTTTCTATACGCACATTACATAGGTGGAAGATAGACATAAAGTACAAGTTAGTCACGAAAAGAAGGGAATTAAAACAGAAAGGTACATACCTGGGTTTGAGAACAACGAGCAAAATTGCAATTCAAGATCAAGAATTAACAATAGACATGACATCAGGATATGTATAAATCAATGTGGGGCAACGCATCAGTAAAGGAACTAATCTTTAATTGAAATATTTGCTGAAGGATTAAAAGACACGATCAATTACTGTAATCAAAATGGGTACTACACTACAACAATTAAAGAGGCAAATAAAGAGAGTCAAGATAAGCATAACTTGTTAGTGAACAGATTGAACAGCAAAGGTCTGTTAAAGTTAACACACCTAGGGAGAATGAGTGAAATACAAGTAAGGGTAAAGGTCTTGGTGACGAAATGGAGCAAATTCGATAGTGGTAAGTAAAATCAAAGCAAAAAGAGCAGCTATAGGTGTTAAACTACGGAAACAATTGAACGGGATGTTGAAAAGTACCGAGGGGAGTTTTTCAAGGAAATCAATAAACAAGTTCTATTCAGGACAAATAGTGAAGTTGGGGGAGGATGTGGAAAGCAAAAGAGCTTCCTTCCTTCTCCTTTGATACCCATCCTATCCCTCTCTATCTCGGACTCAGCTCAGCAAATTCTTACTCTCAATAGGGACAGCTCTTGTGTCTCAATTTCAGTTTCAAAAAGAACTTTTTTTTATTTTTATTATTCAAATTGAAATTGCCTTAGGATTCATATTACATAAGACAGAAGAGGCTAAACAAGATAAGACAAGACACTAAAGAAAATAAAAGTTAAAAAGTTAAATAATAATATAAACAATTTAAACAACAAACATAAACAAAGAACAAAGAAAGATAATGAACGAGTGAAAGAAAGAAAAAGAAAGAAGACAAAGATTAGCAA
This sequence comes from Melampsora larici-populina 98AG31, assembly GCF_000204055.1. Taxonomy (NCBI): domain Eukaryota; kingdom Fungi; phylum Basidiomycota; class Pucciniomycetes; order Pucciniales; family Melampsoraceae; genus Melampsora; species Melampsora laricis-populina. The sequence goes on from NW_006768778.1 coordinate 29,873, forward strand.
AATTATGAGGAATGATTTAAAAGAAACAAAATAAGAAGACACTTACGAGAAAGGGGTAGAAAGGTAAAGAACCAAGATTGAAATCGATTTGCCAAGAGGTTACTAGCTAAAAGTTAAAGAAGACATAATGATGTCAGTAAAAAAAAAGTTCAATTGAGAAAAGAAATAAACATACCTAGAGCAAGAAAGTTGAAAACCAAAATCGAAATAGGAAGGAGTTAAGCTAGGAGGGTGGAAGTGATAAGCTAAAGAAGAATGAGGATGATGTCATTAGTAAAAGAAAGAAGCAATAGAATGAGAAAAGAAGAAAGAAAAGAACATACCTTGGTTCAAAAGATTCAGAATCGAGTCAAGTGAGAAGGATTTTAGCATGAGAATGATTGGAATCGATCAGAACCGGTTGGAGCAAAGAGAAAGAAAGGTGTGAGGCCAACTTGTGGGATGGGGTGTTTGGAAAGGTATAAAAGGGGGTACGGGGTGGTGCTGAAAGGGAATTGCTAGTGCCCGTACAAGGTACGAGGGAGGTCACAAATTGTCCATGTCTGTACTAGTCAGCAAAGACTTTGGGCCAAGCCTGACCGTTGCTCAGGACACCCGCCCAGGATTAGCAAAGCAATCAGGGCAGCAGCGGTCAGGGCCTGGATTACGTGAGGATATCAGAAGGAGATGAAGGTCCCAAGATCATTCTTTCCCCCACTTCTGATTAATACAGAATCTCGTATCCTCTAGTTGGATAGCCTGCCCGACGTCCTTCCATTCCGTCATCTCGTCATTTCTCACATTTTTCGTTATTATCCTTATAATAGTAGAAATTTTAAAACTTATCCATTTGAACTTATCAATTTATAATCGTTTTTACAATCGACATGACGGAACGTACAAGCAGAAAGAAGACTACAACTGGAGATAAAGAAGTAGAAAACAACTTATCAGTTAATACGCAAGGAGAACAATCAAAAACTCCTGCAAATAATCAAAGTAACCAAGGGAGTGTCAAAAATCCCGGTTTAAGTCAAAACCAAGGAGATTTAGAGAAGTCCAAGAATCTCGGTTCAAGCTCATTGACTCAAGACCAAAGAGATTTAGATCAATCTAAGAATCTTGGTTCAGTAGGGAAGACTACAGAGTTAAATGATAGCCAAGAACATGTTGATAAAAGTAACAGTTCGGTTTTGAAAAGTAAGATCAAGATAATTTTTAATTATTGATATATCTGTCCTTTTTACACTTCATTAAAGATAAATAACTTATTTATACACTTTGTTTTTAAATAAGTAGGTTTGGAGAAAACTACAAATAACGATAATGTAATCATTGGGAGTAACCCTATCATAATTGAAGATTTGGCAGGTAAGCTTTAGAAATGTATAATTTGATGATCGAATTGAAAAATTGAAAATTAAAATGTTATGTTCAATGAATAGATGATCAAGGATCGGATAATTCAAGCGACTTGGTTAATGCTAATCTATTAGATGTGAACAACGCCTTCAAACAAATCCCAGTGAGGAAGAGTAAGGTCCAAATCCCGTAAATAATTGTAAGAGAAATAAAATTATTAAACTTATGATATACTTTTTGACATGAATAGGTACACCAAAGAAGATTAAACCAAAGTCGGTAATCTTAGAAAAAGTAGGTAGTGACAGTCAATTAGTAAATCAAGCTTATTTGAACACCTTAAAGAGCATACCAGAGAATGTACAAAGTAAGCAAATGATTCAATATAGACATTTCAATTATAGATGCTGATGAAACATGGATTGTAGGAGATTCTGTGATAATAAGCGCAAATAACGAATTCGATAACAATATCGATTTGACAGATAAGAATGCAGTACTCAAAAAGGCTATGGAATTGACAATGAGTGGTGATAGCCAAGGTGCAACTAAATATTTAAAAGTGTATGAAGTGTTAGGACATCTAGATATCATAGTCCAAAGACCATCAAGTAAAAGAGCGACTTCAGCAAACCCTCTTTTAAATGAAAATCAAGTAGAAGCAAGAGCAGACGGTGGAATTTTTGAGAACGGGATGTGGTTCTTTCCTGACAGAACAACTAATTATCAAAACCATAGTTATACTGCTTTCTTCAATAGAAACATTAAAGAATTAAGATATCCAATTCCTCTAACTATTTTTGACAAAGACTGGCAAAATAAAGCAATGGGATATCATGCTAAGAAGAAAGTAAAATCCATTGAAGGTGAATTGAAAAACAAATCGTGTACAGGTTTGCCATATGCAGATGAATGGCTTTTGGATTATGGAAATTGGAGCATTCATTATAACGGATACATAAACGCTCTGCGAAATGTAGGGGAATTCACAAGATTTGTAGATTGGTCCTTAGCTCATAAAGTAAACGTAGAAAGGGTAATGTCAGAGATGGGATGGTTGACAGCTCTGAGATATGATATAAGAGTTTGAGAAGAAGCGTTGGTGAATAGGAATGAGGTGGAATGTTTTTGTAGCCCCCCCAAATATCTCGATCTACAATCCAGTATTGGCGGAGGAATGTTACCAAGCATCCAGAAGCAGAAGTAAGCAATGAGAAGTCTTATGGTTGAGTCTCTGTAGAGAAGTAACTAAAATTTTGATTATTGTTGTGACTTGTAGATGAAACTTCATTCGAAAAGAACCCTTATGTAGAAGGCGGTGAAAGATACGGATGGGATCCGGCGACTAGTAAACCGCCTAAGAAATTCGAGAAGTCTAATCAATATCAGAATAAAACCAGTTTTCAAAATAAACAACCTTACCAAAAATGGAATAACCAAACGACTAGTGGAAGTGGACCTAGTGGATATGGTGAGGGATCATCATTGATTAACAAACCTTTTGAGAAAAAGAAGTCCCAAGGAGGTTACTTTGGTAATGATTTTGATGAAGACTATAAAGAGAAGAAAGCTGCAGAAGCACCAAAAAACAAACAACCGGAGAAGTAGGTTGCTTTTCATTGTTTGTTCTTTGTCTGATTTGTGTTTTTATAGATTTTTCCCTCGTTCAGATTATAAGAAAGATTTTTATTTGTAATCAGATCGCATTGTTGTTTTTGTGAAATGACAGATTTATTGATGATTGTTTGTACATCTTTGTGAATCATGATATTTAAGTGATCTTAGAAATGGAATGACCCAAAGAAATGAGTTACGATCGAGAGAACACTATGAATCAAGTGGAAATGAGATAGTCGAGAGCTTAGTAAGAGAATGTTGAATCTTACCAGAAGGCTGGCCAATAGAAATCAACTGTGAAATGGATGTTAAGAGATGGGAAGAAGCTCTGAATCGACATGGATTGATGGAAGAATATAGAGATGTTGTAGAAGGTTTTATCCATGGTTTTGATCAAGGCATTCCAGAGCATCGATTACCATACCCAAATGAAAACTATTTCACACCCGAAAATCATACATTGTCAAGTTTAGCTTCAGAGAAGATAATCGAGTCAATGAAGAAGGAAGTGAAGGCAAAAAGGATGTACGATCCCTTTTCACATGTTCAAATGTTGGGAGTTTTCAAATTCTTCAGATCAAGTCCTTTAGGAGCAGTTATAAACGGTGATGGGTCACTTCAACCTATAAATGATCTTTCTTACCCTTGCAACGACTCGCTGATACCATCGGTGAACTCATTTGTGAAAGCAGAAGATTTTAGGACAACATGGGATGATTTTGACGTCGTAGCGTCTTTTTTCAAATCTTTGACTACTCCATGGTTGTTAGGTGTTTTTGATTGGAAAAAGGCCTATAGGCAGATTCCGACAAAAATGGATCAGTGGAAATATTTATTGATAAAAGACTTTGACGGTAACCTTATGTTGGATACTGGGATTGCTTTTGGAGGCGTAGCTGGATGCGGGTCATTTGGAAGGCCTGCAGACGCTTGGAAGCATATAATGATGAGGGAATTTGATTTGATTACGGTTTTTAGGTGGGTATATGAAAATTTGTTCATCAAAAGAACTGGCTCAACGGTGGAAATGAAAGATATAGCAGAAAGGTCTCAACAATTAGGTCTTTTGACAAATTTAGAAAAACTATCAAATTTTGGTCACAAACAGAAATTTATTGGGTTTATTTGGAATGGCTCAAACAAAACTGTTTGATTGCGTGAGAATAAGTTATTACAAAGGAAAGAACGACTTAAAGAATGGTTGGTACCGAATGTCAAAATCACCTACGACAAATTAGAAGTATTTATTGGAAGGCTTAATTACGTCACGTATATACTCCCGCAATTGAGATGCTACCTTAATAGTTTATGCAGAATGAAGAAGGAGTGGGTGAATAAATTTGCGACGAGGAAGTTGGATTCAGATGTGTTGGAAGACCTGGAATTCTGGTTAGAAACGTTAAATGAATTTAGAAACATGAGATTGGTAGCTTCAAAGAAACCTAAGGAAATCAATTGGGTCGGTGATGTGTCGACTTCCTTTGGGATTGGAGTCTTGGTTGGCAAGAAGTGGTGCCAGTTCAAGATGTTATCAGGTTGGGAGATTAGCGGAAAGTACAAACAAAACATAGCATGGCTTGAAACTGTGGCAATTATGTTGGGGTTCTTAATGCTAATTGATATGAAAGTTTTGCGTGGCCAGAACCTGATTGTCTGGACAGATAACACCACTTTGGAGGGTGTTATTCAAAATAAGAAGTCACGAGACAGCGAGGTTAATAACAAATGGAAGATCATTCAGCAATTGTCAATCAAGCAAGATATGAATTTACATCCGATGAGGGTGACCACCAACAAGAACATAGTGGACGCCTTATCTCGAGGCATCATTGATGATGTGGATGATGCAGATCAAATGTTTGTACAAATTCCAAATGACTTAGTGGGAATTTTGGAAAATGCCACAGTAGCTCGACCGATCAAAGGTCCCTTGTAATCTACTCACTACATGCTGTCGAATTGAAATTGTAATGACCGTCTGTTCGTAAATGTTACCAGTAAATCTGAGAACAGACTTTGTACCTGATTAAATGAAAAGAGATAGTACTCTCTCAGTTTTGGATAAGTGGGCGCCGTTCCTTTGGCACGCTTATTTGGGAAATCTTTCCCGTGATTGTTACGACATCCAATTTCTGAAACACCCAATTTCCTGTCTCTTGACAGTCAGACGAACGTTAGTTATTAGGCGGCTCTAGACAACCGGGGCACTGTAGGATCCTCTTCGTCTTTTTGAGTATAGACGTTCTGCTAACTCGTTTCATTTAGTTTTGTCTTTAAGATATGAGTAGTGACATTAATTTACGCAATCTACGGGAATTTGTCTTGAATTGCGGAACTGTCTTGACAGAGCAACATCTGCATTTGCTGAACGGATGGAAACATAACACTTGACTCAGCTACAACGGTGCCGTCAAGAAGTTCTTGAAATACCTAGAGTCTCAAGCTATTGTCGACTTCGTCTTGCCAGCTAGTCCATCAGACATTTACGGCTTCTGTTTTTGGGCGGGACAAAACAAATTTGGATCAAATGGAAATGAGATCAAAGCTACAACCCTTCAAAAATACCTCTTCAGGCTGCAAGCGTGGCACCTGCTTCATGACAAACCGTACTCTCACGTAGCAGATCAACACATGAAGGTCATGATACGTGCATCAGCTCAGGCGGACGCCTTACTGCCAGTCAAGCAACCAAAGTCGGCAGTGACGATTAAATACATGATGGCCCTCTTTTGTGCTTTGAGCACGGGCGACGCGAAAGACATGGCGATCTTGGGTTGCGCCATCTGCGCCTTTTGGGGTCTAGCGCGTCTAGCCGAACTGACTTACAATATCTCGTGTGGCGACACTAGCTGGATCAATTTGGTATGGTGTAAAGACGTAGTCAGGACACATGACACGTCCAATTCATTCACCCTTCAAGTGCGGGGCGCAAAGACGGCTAAGGCAGGGGTGGCTCAACACATCCTTTTGGTAGGCCAACCAAATATCTTGTGCCTGGTGAAGGCCGTATTGAGACGCCTGGCAACCACGGCTAATGGATCCGACTCACTGTTTGGATATCAAGCACTCGATGGCTCTTGTCGGAACTTGACTCGGACGATGGTAGCTTCAAGGTGTATTTGCGTCTGGGAGTCTCATGGGTGGTATGGAATCTCCGGCCACTCGTTCCAAGTGGGTGGAGCCTCTTTTCGAGCAGCGTTGGTGATCTCTCACCAGGACATAATGGTTTTGTGACGCTGGACTTTGCAGTGCTATAGGCTGTACATCCGAGAGTACTCACCAGAGGATCTCGCTGAGACGGTGGCGTTGCTGAATGTCATTAATGGAGAATTTTGACTCAGGTTAGCACAAGTTTGGGGTTTTTGCGTAGGCTCAGGCTTGCACACAAACCCAAGTTTTGGGTGTATTGCTAACCCCATTCTTGTGCGTTTTCCTAAACCTAGGCTGGTTTACTCTGCGTGTCAGAGTGTTTTCCCTTCCCCTTCCTCGACTGGTCCCTTGACAGCTGATAGTTCCAAGGGCCTGACCCTAACGCAGCTTTTGCCAAACGTTGTCAGGGGGAAGAAGAAACCACCTCTCCCTCACACCCCATACATACTGTATGGCGCTCACGCATTATAAGCTATAAAAATATGAATTGAAATAGAAATATAATTACATCTGTTTAAGACAGGAGCAGACTTATGCTCAACTAATGTGTTAAGTGAGAACATATGAGATGATAAGTGCTGACCGTAACAAATGGATCATCATGTGGAGGATCAAGATTGAATCGATCAAAAGTGTGTTTTTTTGGTGTTATTGAGTTTATGTGGTTTTTAGTCTAAAGTGTTCGCATTAAAAGTGTTAAAGGTGCGAGTGTTCTAGACATAAGGATAAGAGGAAAGAGAATTTTTTTTATTAGTTAGTTAAATAGTTTAAAGTCAAGTGTTAGAAAGAAAAAACTTACCAGAAAGGGAATAAGTGTTGTAGTGGTGTTTGATCTTATACGTTGAAGTTGATTGGTGGAAGGGTTGTTAGATTTTTATTTTATTTTTTTTATTTTTTTGAGATTTGGTAGCTTCGAGTCAGGGCCAGTCAGGGCCAGTAGGAAAAGGACTGAACCTGGGTTCAAATCCAGTTCAGGTTGTGATTTTTAAATTTTATTTTTTTATTTTTTTACTTAAATTTGTGTGTGTGGCTCAGTTGTGGGTGGATAATTAGGGTTAGAAAGCTTGTATATCCTTGTAAGCGGTAAACTAGGTTTACAGAAAACTTGTAACAGCGGGGTTGTAAAAATTTGTCTCACGTATTCTTTTTAGAACTTTCTTTAGGTTGAAGGCAGCTTCACAGCACCGTAGTTTCATCCGTCCTCCTTGACGGTGATTCTTACCTTCTCCGGCTCAGCCTACGCTACACTGCGTAGGAGTTCTACACCGTGAGAACCAAGCCAATTCCCAGTGAATGTTATGTCTGACAGAAACTTACACAATGGGTGCGTGGTCGGACAGTCAACATCCGACAAAAACAACAATCTCCTCAAAACAATCTCTGGAAAGAGATCTGTCCTAAGAAAAGAATGGTCAGGAAAAATAATTGGCTTCACTTGGAAATGCTATTATAACTAAACTTATGGTGTGATATGACAATTGGTATAGCTGTTCAAATATTGAGTGGATTCATTTTCCCGTCTGCTGGTTGCGAAAAATCTTCCCCACCAAGCATCCAAGCTTTTGCCACATTGAGACTGTTTCTCTGACACTGAGTGGCAGTCCAAAGACATCAAGTATCCTTTGGTGGGGATGGTGTGGCAAAGTCAACAGTACACTTCAATCATGCACCAAATTGATGAACTTTCTTTTGTATATTGCTCATCTCCGCAAGGTGAACTACTTTAATCCCCCAGGTTTGATCAATGCCGTACCAAGGCCTCTTGCACTGATTCAGGTTCTGCTATTTGTCCTGGAATTCCCAAGAATTGTTATGATCCGCTCTTTCTTCTTAATCTGACTGATGAAAAGAAAAACGCCCTTTGTATCAAGCCTGTGTCAGCTCTCTTGAATACTCTACCTAACAAGATTCAAGAATTTCTCCCTTAGTTTATATTTCAATGAGGCAGTACCAAAGATCTTTTTGTTTATGATCTTACCCACACATAGTAGAAAAGCCGTTGAGTGTGTATATAGTGTATATAGAAGATTACCGTGTATTACAAAAAATGAAATGACCACATTAATTATCTACATATCATGAAAAAGTACAATGAAAGTTGAATAACAATACATCCTTCCCGTACTCATTTTTGGATTGGAGTCTCATTTCACTCCAAAGTTGAAGTGAAGTCGGCCATACTCTAATGACATGCATAAGTCCGTCAGCTTTAGAAACACCTCCTTACACAGAAAATGGAAGGAGCTGACCATACTTCAAAGGCTGACTAAAGAGACAGTCAACTTTTCAATTCCAAAGGTTCCTGCTGTGTTATGTAATGCGGCACAATAACACAAAAGATCCTTTGTACGCAACGATTGAAGGTGAAGATTTTGGTTGTACTGGACTTTGGTGTTTAGGTGTGGTAGCAAACAATAAGGGTCTCGAGGCTCATCAATCTTTTCAAGATCTTGGAAGACGTGGAGAGCAAATACCGGCTTGGAAAGCCCCTGTGACCGTATAATGTGATGGATCACACCAAAAGATTTAGTCCCCTGCAAGTTAAACTCAACATAACTGTTCCCGGCATTTTCATTGTATGTGCTGAAAGATTTTCTGCCATGTCTCCAATCTGACGTCATCTGTAAGCTGGGGTCGGTGTCCAAACCCATATCTCTCAAAATTGAGATGACTGATGCTCTTATCTCTTCCGTAGGAGAAAAGTTCTTCCCTTTGGACAAAGGCGTTTTCAGGATGATGTGAGCTCCAATTTCCTTGCCATAGTCGGGAGAGATATTACTGAGAAAATTGAGAAAGAAACCTTGCTCTGTATGCTTCTTGATCATGGTCTGTCCAACAACACCTTGAAATAGGTTTTCGAGAGGTGTTGATAATCATCAAATTTAAACATTGAATCTATATTGTTGGAAATCAAACACTCACCATGGTCCCCATTTTTGGGAAATGCAACCATTGTACCAATAATACGCTCTCCAGCCCAACATGCTGTGTATGAAGGGGGTTCAAGAAGACGGCACTGAGCTGGTAGATGTTGGGCAAAATGAAGGTTGGGTTTTGCATTGATCCCGGGCCAGTTTTCTAGAAGGTGGTGGCAATAATTCAAAGGCAGATGTGGTAGTGTGTCCACGTCCTGAGGGCAGAGCGTGTGTGATACACTTATGTTCACAATCTGTGTAGCAAGTACAATGCCCGTATGAATCTTTGAAGCATCCGAGTGTGGTTCTGCATTGGGGTAAGAAGGCACAAGTGAAAGGACCATGTACACAGTGTACAGGCTTAACCACTCGGCAGATTTGGGTGTGCCGCACATATGCATCCCTACTTTTGCTGGAACACGAGTTAGCCAAGAGGGGACAATAGTATTGGCAACTGTCTGGTGAATCATATCAAGCTTGTCTACGGAAAGGGTGGGACCAGCGGGTGATATGACTGTGCTATCTGAATGTTTGGAAGGATCGGAGCCGTTTCCACTGGGTTTGAAAGAACTTTCATTATCAGGAGGATTTCCACTGGCTTGGAAAGATCTTTCCATTTGCGTGCGAGACTTAGCAGCACGAGAATATATAGTGGCTTCAAGCGCTTGAACCTACTGATGATTGATTATGATCGAGTGAAGAGCCACCTTTGTTAAGGTTGCTCATTTCAACATCAAGATCTCCAAGAGCTGAATTATGCTCAGACGTAGGATATTTGCCATGATCAATCCTGAGATCCTCTTGCTTTTTCAGCTGCTTGCCTGCGGTCGGAATTTGGAGGTCTGTGTTTGAAAAGTCTGCTGTTAGCCCAAGGATAATACAATGCATTACATTGAAAGTGACAAAATCTAGGGGCTGCCAGTAAGGTAGCTTGTAAAACGCGGAATTGCAAACCCCATCGTCTTTCATCAATTTCTCTTGGGCCTGTGGAGTTTTTGCTTCAAGCCATTTCTGTGCTTGGTGTTTGTGCGTGAGTGCAGTCCAGGTTTTGAATACTTTGATATCAACATAGTTAATGTCATCCAATGTTATGTACCGTTTTGAACAAAAATTTGTGGACCTATGTCCAGAAAAACCAGAATTTTTTTTCATGGCAGGTACATCAGCAAGGAGAAGAAACAAAGCAGCGCGGATGATTTGTCCTTTGGGGTGTCGAGAAGTTTTGGTGAATCTGATGCCTTTCCACAAGTCTTGAAGTTCAGAAATTAAGTGTGCTAGGATATAGTGCATCTGTTCACTGATGGGTCCTTGTTGGCTGGGAGTGTTACCATAAACAAACAAATTCTCCGCTTTGTATTGAATGCCAGGCGGCAGATTGAAACATATGAGGGTAATGAGCCCAGCGCTATGTTTGTGTCCTTGTTTGGTTCCGTATGGATCAAACCAGTCGGATTAAAATCCAAAAACTAGATTCCCAGAGATGCGGGTGAAAATTTGGCCATTCTGTTTGAAACTGTTCCAGAGGGTCCCATCCCAGACATCTTGCAAGAGTCCTGATTGTGGCCGGATCCTACTCAGGGGTGCATTGAGATTTGTATCAAAAGAATGGTGTTGTGACATTTTGGCTAGCCATTCAATTAACTTCTGATGATGAAAGATTTGAACAGGCTGGACTGAAGCAGTTATTTTGGCTTTTTATTTGTATAGTAGCAATTGCAAAGGAACTTTGGCTTTGAAGACTTTGTTCTTGAAAAACAATAATTGTCGCAAAGTGTCTTACTTGGTCAAATTTCAGGTTGACCGTGTAGTGAGAAACATATCTCACATGAGACTGTTTTGATCACAGGTGCTTGTAAATTCACACACTTGAGAAGCCTTGGCATATTTGTGGGGATATCTTCCCATATGGGGGCTGTTTGTGGGTTGATTTGGGTGAGGGTGGTCTGCAATTTGTGCCGCTCCATGTGTAGTGAAGTTTGACACACTTTCACCAAACCATGCTTGATAAGATGTTCGTTCAGCACTTGTATCATGGACTGAACACAGGATGGGTGTTGAAGCAGGGTTTGCGGCGTGTAAAACGACAAGGTACAGAATTCAAGTGGGAAATCAAGTCAAAACGTGAACTGCTGATTGATGGGGAGGGATTCAGAGTCAACTGCGCGTGAGGTGGAAGCTAGGCCCTTGGAATTGATATGTAAATTGAGCACACATTGTTCTCCAACCATCAAGTGTGGAGCCTTGTGGAGAGGGAGCTGAACAGGGCCTTCATGGCTCAAGAAGTCCGTAGATTCAGGTGATCTTGCTTGTTTGCCAATGATAGGAATGGCAGCCGTGGTGTCATTGCGGTTATCATTGAATGGAGCAGATGCTGTGGAAATGATTGTCATGAGACAAGATTCACAACTGTTGATGGATGATAAACTTGCCTTGTTTCGGAGTAGATTGACCAATGGATTCTCTTTGATGACAGCCATAATTGGTTCAATGGAACAGCCTCCCCATATGAGTCTCTCCATTCTTCTCAAATTGAAGCTGAGAACAGCCAAGAAGTTTGCAGGTGCAGCAAATGTGATCTGGTCCAAAATACGCCATGTAAATTATTTCAATACAAAATAAGAAGTTGGACAAGCGAGTCGGTAATATACAAAGGTGAGAAAGGACACAACTTTGGCTCTTATCGTGGAAAAGTAAAGAATAACTAGTTGGACAAGCAAGCCACTAATATACAACAATGAGCAAGGACACAACTCCTGTTCTTATCATGGGAAAGTCCGTCTGCCAAAATAAGGGTACACTGGGTTGTTAAGGTTACCCTTCTTGGGATATGTCCAACCGCCAGTTGAGTAGGTAATATGTTTCTTGGGTTTTGGTTTCAGAGCAAAGAAATCGAAGTTTGTGATGAGGTAATATATGTACATATATTAACTCTCCAAACTATGAATGAGGGTTGAGGAAACACTCATACAAATTGATTGATCAAAGAGAGCCTGCTTGCGTAAAAAAAACAGGTGATACTTGTTTGCTATGGTAAGAGCTGGTGCATTTGAAATCCCTGTATTGAAGCACCACATTTTGCTAGACGTGGTGCTTCAACTTGTAAGGATTTGGATTTCAGGTCACTCTATGAAAGCACCGCATCTTGCGAGATGTGGTTCTTCATTCAAATTGTGAAGATTACCAAGACATGACCCTGTTCACGTTTGCCATGCAGCAACTTAGATATAAATTAATCAATTGATTGAAGTAATCCTGCTTGTGAAAAAATTGTGTCACACATGTTCGCCAAAGTAAGATTGGTGGATATATCCAACAGTCAAAGTACAAATAGGAGGTTGGGCAAATTTTCTTCTTCATCAAATAAAAGTGGCCCACGTAAAAGACGTCCAACTCATTTGGAAAACATGGTGGTGAGGGGTTGCCCCTCCCTCAATTGTAAGGTCCAATCAGATATTGTGTTTTGCAGCGGCTCACCTGGAATGCAGCTTCAGGGTTAGCAGTTTAAAAGCTGCTGAGCGGTGGTAATTATTCCTAGAAAGCTTGATCTAAAAAACACCAAGGATACATATGTTGGAAGATCAGACACTTCTGTGTCCCAGCAGATCAGGATGTATGACAGAAGACCTATGAATTTTGATCACATGTGTATATATACTATCAACAACTATTTACACCATCTACACGTGTAGAGACTGAGTACGCTCAGCGCTCAAATAAAAAGAAGAAATCACATTGAGATCACAACAATGTTTCACTGGTACTATCAACTTGACGTAGCAAACTAGAAATTTTGTTTAGAATCATTTATACATAGAAAATACGGAAAATGAGAGTTCAGATTGGTGCATTTCCGCAAATGGCGACGTCAGGGAGAACACAAGGAAAAGGGAGGATCAAGTTTGAGAGCTACTGAAATTGACATCAATGATAACTTGAACACATAGCTTGCAGTGATGATGATTGTTAATGCCTTATAGGTTGAGTTTCTCAACCTGTTAACATATTCAAAGCTGACACACTTCCACCTGCTTCTTCAGCAGCCAGAATGGCGATGGATCTAAAAGATATCTTGATACCATCAATAACTGACCTAATATCCACTGGGCTGTGATCACTCAATTGCAACTCATCTATGACCAAACCTTCTTGTGCTTCATACCAGATTGGCAAAACAAGAGACAGTTAATACCCTCTTGGAGGGAAGCAGTCGGGATCAGGATCAGGGGCGTATACACCCCTATCAATCAGTTCTTTTGCCCTTTTGATGTCAATTGGGATTTGCTTGCGCTTCCAATGAGCCAGGTCCAGTAGAGCAATGAGTGTGTCCAAGTCTGAACTTCTCCATTGCAGCCTTAACTTTTGACGAGAGTTTGATGTGACAGCTTCATCATCCAAATGGATATCCGGATGAGACAACATCTCAACCTCTGCTGAATCTTGGCAAAAACGTCTGACCGTGTTAGCCAACCTAGCTTCGTAAAGCTTTGACAAATACATACACATTAGCATTCCAGTAGTACCTCAATCATATCAAGATACTTCTGCTCACTTTAGTTTCTTGCTGTCTTTTCCTTGTGCAACTTTTTCTAGAGGACATGTTGGCCTCCAGTGTTTTTTGCCCCTCAGGAGTCTTCATCAACTTGCAATTCCAAGTTTGTTCTCAATATTTTGCACCTTTCCCGCCGCACAAGCGTCGGAGCACTTCTTCACGATTTGAAGCAGTATTATCGGAGACAAGGATCCCAAGCTGTCTTGCCGAGTTTGCTTCATAGGCCTTAACCCATTGGGCTAAAATGATGGTGGAGGTAGCTTAGTTCCAAGGGGAACTGTATGAGGCTTGCCAATCAAAGGTACACCTGGGAAAACCCGCCATTGCCAAGCTTGCTGTACATTGAGATACAAAGTGATGAGGATATCTTGATCAAGTGTTTGACAAGATGCCCGAGGAGAAAATTACCGGTTGCATCGGATTTTTCAGAGTTGCCATTTCCACTGTGTCCTTTTCAACCATCCTCTTTTGTTTGCGGTTTGGTTTGAAACCAGCAGGTTTTTTCAAAAGGTATTGTAGCATGGCTTTGTCATGTGCTTCTCAAATAAATAACTCTCAAGCTTGTCTTTGATTCAGCCAATTGTTGCGCTCCTTGTTGGACGGAGGGTCAGGCAGCTTTTTGAGCCCTGCAGATGCCAAATTGGAAGATCCCCTTGCTTTGCACGGAACACCCATGAGCTTGCAATTGAACTCATGGATTACCCTGGCAAAAGGTGTTGCCGCTTCTGGAATCAGATGGGAGCCAGCTTTCTGTCCAATTCCTTCATTCCTGTGCCTGATTGCAGTAAGTACTTTCAATTTTGTGGCAATCTTCCTCTTCCGTTGTAAGACCTCTTCGTGTGTAAGATCACCATCTGGTATCAATGCGCACAATCCGTCAGTCCCACTACTGTACATAATGTGTGTTACAAATCACCCGGTAAGCACAACCCACCAGAACTTTCTTCCCACCCTGAATCTGATCCCAAAGCATTCAAGTCTTCTTCTGTTACCAAAGTTTTTGACCAAGATGTCAGCCATTCAAATGTTCAACTGCACATATGAGACAGATTTTAATTAATCAGGCACAAACCCTCAGTTTGTAGAGAATCTTTGTCAAGGCGTCTTTTTTTGCCAGGACCATTGGACGCACTAGGAGTAAGTTGTGTTGTTGTTATATGAGATCTCATGATCAAATTTACACAAGAAATATAGAAGATAAAGCAAATGTAGTTATGTTGTAAGAGAATGGAAAAGAGGTCACACAGAAGCTTTACACAGTCTTTCAAGAAACAGACAAAAAAATTGCACTTATGATTGAATCCAGAGGGGCTTTCCACAAACAAATCCACACTCTTCAACAACACCCCCGTTGATCATGATTGTTTGGTTTCTGTTTGTGTAACTGATCTATGGTGTGCTCGCACCATACAAATGATTGAAAACCCTGCATCCCAGTCACCATGCAATGACTGGTTTGATATTCACCAGTGAAGTTTGACGTCAATTGTTTCACCCCCATCAATTCTACAACGTCCCAACTTAACCTGTCCTACAAATGGTGTCAGCCCTGAGTACTAAACCAGAGTATCAATGGACGACGTATTGTAATAAAAACCTTAGAAATAGCAATTACAACTCAAGGCTCAGTTTCAAGAGTCAAGTTACATATGATTTAGCATATGTAACATGTGCAGAACTTACATCAAAGGGTGTGAACATACATAACTTTGATGTAAACCAAAACTACATATATTTCACAGCCTTAACACGTATGTAACACGTGAAATATACTTATAACCCAATAGTAACTGTCTTACTGTAATTAACCTAACCATAGAACCACAATTTGTGCGCACTTGTAGTCCAAAGATTTCCAAGGTTCAGACTATATAAACCCTGAAAATCCAACCAAATTGAGAGGAATCACATTATCACATTATTATTCAACAACTACACAACTTTGCTTTTATTCATCTTCCTAGAACCTTCGAACTTTGCTTATCAATTACCAAACTTTGAAGGCCTGATTCTACGGAACCTTGAAACTCAAACCTTGTGTCTTGTTGCTTATACTGTGTGCTCATTCAACTTTGTTTCTGATTAGACTTCATAATCAGTAGTTCTTGTAATATCCATTTGGTGGAATTACTTGTAAGGAAGTAGTCCTTGGGTACTGCTTATATCAGATTTGGGATTCATCCGGTATAAGAAACTCCAAATCTACGGGGAAATCTCTATTAGTCAGAGTGTAAAGTTCCCCGGTGTTATAATAGACTTTAACACCACCTTCTTTGACCTTTCTTTGAGTAACAAGAGGATCAAATTAGGATTGACAACTGTGTGTCAGTTGCTCTTATTTTTAATTATTGTAAAGACAATAATTAACTCAAAATCCGTGGGCTAAAGCCTTTGTTTAAAGGTTAACTAACTGGAGTCTTTACTTGTTTATTCCAAGTAAAGCTCTTACGCCCAAATCTCTACCCATTCATACTTGTAGATATTGATCTACACGACTTTGGTAGAAGTTACCATACCTTCTACAACCTTTTTATTGCTTCTACTAGCCTGACAGACGCTAGTAGGCTCACAAATGGCCTCACCATCCAATTGCACAATATGTGCATCCAAGCTTGCTCGAGATCACAATCAGTAGAGCCGAGACCCGTAATACATGCAAACTATGTGTTGCGGATGGCAGACAGGGTTATAGACTTCCCTGTCCCCAGGCCTCTTCAGTTTGTGATCACGGCCAAAGTTAATTGAACATCTGTAAAAGAATTGCTTTCACCCAATTGAAATGAGCTAACGGGTTTTTTCTCGAACCACTCAACAATGCAACTACAGTACGTTTCTTTGCTAGACATCATTGTGTTCCACCTCCCAATCAGGCCGGACTTTGGAGCAGGACCAGCCTCTAACAATCCATTGTTTGTGATGAAAACCCTTGAGCATCACAAATGATGTTCATTCAATTTTTTTCCACGTTTTTGACCTCACATTGCTCTCAAACCCTCCAATTGTACAGGCACAAATTTCCGACTCATTGTCAAAGTATGTATTGTACAAAAAATGTCTTTGTTGACAATCAAAACCATTCTGGACACATCAGTGAGGCAATTTGTATATTGAGCTTGGTACTACACTCAAAGAAGTATAAAGAACATTTATTTGCAATTGGTAAAGGTCCTACACCAGCAGGAGGAGGCATAGGACCTTACCAGATGCAAGTCAACTTATAGAAGTAGTATATTTTTAAGTCTCTAGGAACTGTATAAGCCGGATGTTCTAAACATACTTGGGGACACAGAGCAATGTGAGACCCGATTCAAACAAGTTTTGCCCAATATGCTCTGTGCCAAATTTTGGTTCATGATTCCACTGTACATATTTCCAAAGGGAAAGTATTTGGCAAAACATATTGCCATAGGATTCAAAAGAAAGTGTGCGTTACAAACATCCTGGAGCTGCTGATGCAACAAAGCGTATGACTATCACAAATATAAGACCGACTTCCAAGGGCTCAAGAGCTACCCATTGTGAAGGACAAGATTGTTTTAGGTGATACAACTTTGCAAGAAAGCCCTACACCGCAACAACCAAGGTAAAAAGTTAGCTACACAAGTGAGTCAATTGTAGCTACCAAAATACATACTTAGGAGTCAACTTGTGACCCCTCAATAAGTATTTCACTGCGTGGAGTTTCTCCATCAACACCTCCTAACTGGCCGTGCAACTCATCAAGCTTTTGGTTGATTACATTAATGTCATCCATGGCTTTTTTCAAATTGTTCAAGCGCATGGGCATCAGTTGGTGTAGTTCATTCTTGAACTTGGTCAAATTGGTGATTGATTTTGCTAAGTTGGCCTGTAAAGTCCTGATTTGAGTCTGGAAGCAAGACTCAACATCTTTAAGGATGTCATTGGAGATGGGTGTGTTTGTGACACTTTTGACATTGCTGTCCTCCAGCTCATCAGACAAGACCTCTTTGTTGCTGGGGTAATAACTGTTATGGGCTGGATCCGGATGAAAGTGAAAGTATTTGGCTTTGCTAGCAGGGAAGATTGATGCCATATGTTTGATGTCCGGTAAAGAGGTGTGCTTCATCTTGAGCTCTGAATTCTCCGCTGGGAGTAAGGACTCCTTGAACTTGTTGCTGTACATGTCAGCAGGACGGTGACGTGGAACAAAACCGTAGTCTTTTGAACAAGTGTATATGTACTTATGAGCTGGACGAGTGCTTCCAGGGAAATCATTGCAAGATACAGCATGAAAGTGAACCCAATCCTTGATGAGTTCCATGAGCCCAATTGTTTTTTGAGACCACCATCAAGGAAGTTCAAAGTGTAATTCTTCAACAGAGCAGGTCCCACTAGTGACTGTGACTTTGAAGAACTCCCCCATAACGGTGTAGTTCCGTGGGTGGAAGATGGTTGTCACATTTACGTCAACACCAGACTTAACTAAGTAAGCCTGATATTCTTCAAAACCCTGTTCTCACATGCTTTTCAGCACATCAATTGACAAAAAAGATGAGAATAAAAAGTTTACTAACCTTTTTTTTTGGCTACCATGTAATGATACTCAAGGACCTCCAAGTTTTGACATTTCCCCTTGTACATCACAACATCGCGTTTGAATTGGTGCAAAAGGACAGGTAAGATGTTTTCACGCTTGAGCAAGTCTTTGTCAATTTTGAATTTATAAGCCAGAGATTCAATTGCGCCATTGAAGGAATTCCAGAACACCTCAAGGGCTAAGGTGTTGACGTGATCAAATAGGTTGCTCTCCCAGTCAAAAGAGAAGCAACAAAGGCCCCAGCGCATTAATTCCATCTTGACTGCCTCAAAATCATCGTCTTGGTTCATGTGAATACCAGTCTTGACCAAGTCTGTAATGGCAATTAATGTGGGGGAAGATTTGCCAAAGAGTTGACATCCCACTGGGAAGCGAGCAACCAAACCCTCTTTCTCAGCCTTCGAGAGAGAGGGTGGGATGGGCGAGCAATATGACTCTCGACACATCAGCACACAAAGGTGTCTGCGGACAAGAGACTGAAAAAGACAAAATCAAAAGAATAAGTTGAATGTGAGGTAGTCTAATTGAAAAAACAAACCACATGGACATGAACCATCTCAAATTTTGAAAGAGTACCAAGACTATTAGGGCACATTCGCTTAAGCCATTTCTGGGGAGAAATCACATTCTGCAGAATTTAAATGCCTATTTGGTGGAGCATCTTTCTTTTTTGAATTAAAAAATTCACAGAATGTGATTTCTGGTCAGAAATTCCTCAAGTGAACGCACCCTTAGTTCTACGGACGGCATGTGTCCATCTCTTTACACTCTTAGATTGATTTGGAGAAGTTTTGTGAGGGTTTAAGGGCATTATGGTGCATATTTTGGCAAATGTTTGGTAGCAAAGTATAAGTATTTAGGTTATTTGAGTCAAAGAATTACTTTCTCTGTAGATAATCACAAAGAAATCTTTGAGTCAGGTATGAAGCTCAATGAGGATTTTCAAGGATTCTTTGAGAGCGAGGAGATTATATACGTATGAGGATTGAGCACGTTGGAAAGTTCTCAAAGTTCTTTTGTGGAGGTTACAGCGTACGCCAAAGCTTACAAATATTTTTGTTATATTTACTTCAACATATTTGTGTTAATTCAAGACCTGTTTTGATGTGATCATCTGAGTAGCCAAGCAAAATCCACCTGCCATCTATGCAGTTCTGTTAAAGCACACGAATGGTCTTTGACAAGAGGGAAAGACATGTGTCACATGCTATTGTTTGGTTTCTTTGTGAAAGGTTGCAGGCAGGTCAAACCACAACTCTGCATTCTTTTGGGGATCTTCTATTGTATGTCTTTTAATCTAAGACCGCTTGTAATGTGATCAGCAAAAAGTACCATCCAACTGCTATATATGCAAGTTGTTTGAGATATAAGGCTTGAAATTTTGAGAGGGCAGGAATGGTTTCATCAAAGTGAAATTGAGACACCGGCCTTCAATTGGCGTCAGAGGGGAGAAATGTGGCTACTGCGCAATATATTGAGGATGTCTTTTTAAGAACGGCTTTGGGGGTTGGTAGCTGGGTCACAAACGTTTTGAAGACTGCAATTTGGAACAAAGGCCAATGCTCCTATGTCCTTGGTATTTCACTGTCTAAGCACCTTGACAAAGGACAATTGAGCTCACGTACTGTAGGCTTCTTTGGGAGTTATGTTTTGCCTCTATGAGAAGTCTTTTGTGTGGGCACATCAACATGCTACACGAATACAGACACAGTGAGTGTTATCAAGCAATTTAAGGCAAAGGCTCTTTTGGATGATGCAAGAAAGGTGTTCCCTTGAATTTTCAAGACAATAGAAGACCTACGTGTAGGTCTGACATCTGACTTCAATAGAAACAGTGGAACTGACTTGTGTCTTGTGTTTCCAGATTGTCACAAATTTTCCAGTGTATTCCGGAAGAAGCTCACAGCCTTTCTCAGCTTATTTCTTTGAGGAGTTATTAGACACCAAGAAGTACCGCAAGTACCCAAGTAATGTGAACTTGGAATCACGCAGTGCAAAAGGTGACATTATTGACAATGTGATGCAAGCATTGGGTAATTGGTCTCATGGACTTATAAAGGACAGTGCATGGTTGCTGACTTGCAGGCAGTTGGCGGTGTCCTGACTGACCCTTTTATTATTGACACAAGCATGTAAGAACACATTTAACTCATCTCAACTGGCCGAACTGTTGACTGATGATGATAATGAACAGGATGACTTGGAGTGATGGAAATACAGGAAAGCAGGGTCTACAAAATTTCAAGGACCAACACATGTGCAGTAGGGTCTGTGGATTGATGGGTGTGAGGAGTCAGCTACTTTCTGGCTGAGTCTTCAACAAAAAGAAGTGTGTAAATGACTAGGAAGAAGTCATCACCGGACACCCAAGTGAAGACTGTAGTTAGTTGACCTCTAAGAAGAGTATTTGATGCCAGTGGGATGGCTGAGTAATCCCTATAAGGATCTTACTCGGAGCTCTGGTTGATCTTACAGCTTTGGAGCCTGCAGTACTTCAGACTCTGAGGATTCAGAGGTGCTGCGGGGTACTTTAGACTCTTTTTGAAGAGGAACCCTTTGTAAATTCCAAGCTTGTTCCGTTAGCTATTGATCCCACCAGCTCAGAACACCACTTGAGGTTTTACAATAACCTGAATAAAAGTAGAACTATGATAATCAAGATACAACAATATCACTATACTCAATATTCTTGGTAAAGAATCAAGTATGTTGTGATGAGGAGTTCTGGTATGATAATAAGTTGTTCTTCTTCCAGAGTGGGAAGAAGAGGAGTTTATATATTCCAGACACAGGCGTCAACTTGTGGTTGGCGCTTAGGTTTGCTCTTCTTTTGAGTTGGGTTTAGGTTAGGTTTACTATGGGGTTAAGTCATAGTAAGTCTTGTTACTTAAGTGACTCTTGAAACTGAGCCATGAGTTGTAATTCTTATGGTTTTAAACAAGTTTCATATATTTACATATTATTTACATATGTATTCCATGTATTTACATGTGTATTTGTTAGTCTGTGGTCCTGTACACAGGGCTCAGGGCTGACAATGGGATTGGATAGAATTCCCAAGGAGAAGAGTAAAAGCTCTGATGATATTGAGATTCTCTCTTGTAGAACCCCCTCCCCTATTCATATCCCCAGCAAAGGACAGAAGTGAACCTCAATATATGTGGCTGTTGATTTATTGATACTCAATTCCATCAAACTGAAATCTACTCCTCAAATGTTTCATTTCTTCTGCACTACTACTAATATTTCATACTGTTCACTTGCAAAAAAATAACAAGTGAATAAACTAAATAATTAGAAATAACTAAGGATATGTTTTGTTTTCCAATGCTTGCTTCTTCCTGTCCACCTGCTCTCTGTAATTCTCAGCAATTAGTCCCATGATGATGCTGATGTTTCAGTAGCAAGCCTTCTATTGATGTTGTAAGCATATTGACACAGGGACATAGTCCTTTCAGCATAAAACTCTTTAACCCAGGGTAGATCATCTTGTCAGTCTTCCTCAAGTTTATTGATGTCCTTGCTGGTACTGGAATTTTGGCAATAAGGTCCTGCAGAGCAAAAGAAAAGCCTCAGCTGTGTCACCACAAGTAAGTGAGAGAAGACATTACCAATCTCCTTGTTGTTTTGATGTTGACTACATTGTTTTGAAGACCTGTGTCCAATCCCCCTCATTTTTCATTGGCGTTCTTTCGGTGGAAGTGCATTAACTGCATGGCTATTTGGAAGAATGCCCCTGGCTTCTGAATGCAAGTGCGTGTTTTTAATAGCTCTCCAAAAGTCTTTCCAGAGTTGATTATTTCTTGTATCTGTACTAGTGGAGTCCTTTGTCTTCAAATGTCAGTATTTGTGTTAGAGAGAGATAAATATCAATTGTGAAGTCAGCATCATACCTCAACATTGAATCATGCCACACAAATCAACTTGTTTGCCACAAGGTTCACTAAGGCCACTGCACATCTATCTACCTGCCTTATTTTTGGTCCTCCAAACTCTGCCACTCAAAACACAACACAATCTCCTGGCTGACCATACCGCTGTTTGATACCTTTAGCAATTTTCTCATTGACAACATCTCTTATAGTATCTCTAATAGGGTTACGTTGAGCATTGTGCTCTGTGTCTCTCTTATCCTTCTTCTTTCTTGAGTACTCTTGTTTCCTGCCTGCCTTGTATGTTGCTCTTTTGAGGGTGTGCCTTTTCTTCTTGGCATCAGATTTGTGTTTGGTCATCTGCAAAGGTACAAAGTGGGCATAATGAAAATCAGTTATCCACTTGAGCTGATGATGATGGAGACATGAGTGTATACTGCATACCAAGGGGGTAGAGTGAAAGAAGTGGGGACTTGGAGATATGTGAACGAAGAGGCTAGACTGTCAGTTGGGGATCCCCACAGTTGAGTATCCCAACCCCTCATGAGATCAATGATCTCTCCACATATCTCCAAGTCCCAACTTGACCCTCTCCACCCCTTTGATATGAGTTCTGGGTTGGTAATAAAACATTGGAATAGATAAATAACTATGTGTTGATGTGTGCCTCTGGGGATGTCTGCTGGAAGTTTGATGCAGATTAAGAGTAAGCAAGCTGATGAAGGGAAGGGCTCTTATACATATCATTATACGGTTAACTTGTGGGTCAAGAGTCAAACAATCCTGTGACTCTTAGGTTGACTTGTGGGTTGGAAGTCAAGATCATGTGACTTTTTTAAAAACCATGTTGGACTTGTTTAGGCACTTTGATACTTAACCTTGAGTCCTGACTGAAATTTTGCTACAAATGAAACACAAACACGCATACTTCATTGCATAAAGCATCTTGTCAAAACAGCAAACACAAAAATCTATCTCCATTTCTCCAGCTTCATCATATTCACCTGGAACCTGAAGGCTGCTATTTTGGAACTTGACCTGTTGAATGTAAGCTTTGGGAAGTAGGGTACATAATTGATGATGTAGCTTGAGTGTCCATTACATACCAATATCATAACCCATACATATTGCTAGCTGCATCTTCTGGACCCAAGCCTATTTACCATTGGGCTCCTGATGAGGTAACCCATCATGATAAAATGAAAAAACCTTTGCTAAAAGTCCTATTATGTAGTTGTGAGTCCTGCACCATATAGCCTCCTTAAATTTGATTCCATGTAATTCCTGAATTTGTTTTGCACCCTCCAGCATACCCAACACAGTTGCAGGTGGTGAAAATCTGTAATCTTTAGTTACTAACATTAAACCTCAAACTCTACCAACCAAAAAAACCTTTCCTCTCCAGCAACCTTGATAGCATTGTGAAATGATTGAGACATTTCCTGCTGGGCAGTCAATGTTGGAGAGTCCATTTGTTTGACTAAAGAGAACAAACACTTTTCATGATCCAGAAGGTGTTTTGGTGGGTTTTTGAATAGGATGGATTGGTTGTAAAGTGAAGGGCCCCATACGCCTGAGCTGAACAAAGGTGCACCTTCAGCCGGTGAAAAGACATCAATCCCTGCAAAGGTTGGGATTTCAGTACCACAAATATGTGAAATGAGAAAAGAAGAACACACCTTTTTCCTTCATTTCATGGATCCATTTAGTACATGACGTATTAGAGTTGTTGAAATGAGCACCTGGTGGAAGAGAAAATTTAGGCTTCTGGATAAATGGAATATGCTCCCATTGGGTTCAAAGCAAACTGATCACAGTGTCTTGCCCAGTCTTGTACTGGGCTGGCCACATTCTTTGTGGATGAGACAGGAAAGATTGAGATGAATTGAATAAAATGTCTTGGTTAGTTAAGAACAATGGTGGAAGGTTTTTGGATTGATTATATGATATAGAAAGTGTGGCAACTGAGTGAACAACATCATGCAAAGGTATTTCTGTATCTATTTGTGTATTGTCATTGGCCATGTTCAGTTTGGATTGAAGTGGTACGTTTGATGATTGAGTTTTGCTTTCTTCCATACCGACTGGATGAACGGGGGGAGGCAATTGATTTGGGCTAATTGGAGGTTCTATTTGAGTTGTGTTAATGGGAGCAGGAGCTGTTTGTTTGGTAGCCGGATTGTTTAATTGGGATTTGTTGATGTGGGTTTCAAGATTAGTTGAATCATTACTACTTGTATTCATTTCTTCAGTCTGACCATTTTGCTTGTCAATCTCCATTTGATCCAAAGTAGCTGTTTGATTAGCACTACTATGATTGATCTCCTTAGATTTACTAGTACTGTTGATGATTCAAATTTGATGAAAGGACACATCGGGAATAATGCTACGTGGTTTAATTGTATTAGGAGAAGGAACTTGTTGTTCTGTGTCTACTTGGTTTGAAGGAGAAGGGCCAGATTGATTGTCCAAAATGTGTGATTGAGTATTGACTTGATGAGAAGGAATAGGAGGAATTGTAGATCCTTCTTTATTTATCTGAGTTTGAGTAGCATCAATCTCAATATCAATACTATCAGAAGAGATAACCAAATTGTTACTATCCAGACTTTTATTTATTTCATCATTATGACTATTTTCGTGATCAACTTCTGCAGCCTGATTGTTCTTCTCCTCAATAGCAGTTACATCTAGATTTTTGTCATGTTCATCATCAATAATGATCCTTTTTGTTCCATGGGGCTCTCCTTTGGCCAATTTGTCTTCCTCGTCCTGACACACAAGTTTGCGTTTGGTGCTGAACCCTTTTGAGTGCCTTTGGGAGCCAGAATAAGGAGGAGCACCAGCCTTTGCTCGTGAAGATTGGCGGAGAGTAGGTGGTTTGGGAGATGGTGCGGTGAGGTCAATTAAAATCACTCCATTGGAAATGGGAGGAGGTATCTCCATTTTGACGTCTGGAGGAAAGATGAACCAGAAATGTCAGATACCAACAAACAGACAGGGACATAATGATGAAGATGGTGCTGCATACTTCTCAATCTTTTTTTACAATGGGTTGATGCTTGTTTGATGTACAAAATGACTTTTTCAGGCAAGTAAAGTGTGTCGAGTATTTTTTCAATTTTTTCGGTAGCCTCTGAGATAACACAGTCATAGTGTTTTGAAGTAAGTCTGTCAAGTTCCTTCTTGGAAAGCCCTTTCTTTTGAATATTTGAAAGGGGTCCAGAAATCATTGGTGCTTGATCAAATGTCTCATACGAAGGAGCAGAGAATTTGTGGCAAGAATTGGATGACTTCTCCAGACACTCAGTGATGGGGATTTTGGAGGAAACATTTGTGAAATCCATGTCTTCAGGAACAGGCGGCCTAGTTTGAGGCACCTCAGAATTATTCATGATTGGTTATGGATGCTTTTCACTTTATAAGAATTGAATGATAGATTGATGATAGAAATGAGATCAATCAATTGGTTGTTTAATACAAGGAGGAACTTGATTGACCAAAAGTTTTCTGGAGTGAGGATGTGTGATGTGTTTAGCTGGATTGAGGTGGTTGAGAAAATGAATTGAAGTGGTTGAGGACAGAAAGTTTGGTTCATCAGCTGGTGAATCACACAGAATATCATTAACTCTAGGATAAAACCCACAACACCCTGCATTTGGGAGTTTCATCAGTTTGAATTTTGTATATGTATTTTCATAAACAACAAGTGTATATGTATCAGACTTCAAATGTACATCATACCAAATCAGCATTTTGACATTCATTACGCTTTCAATAACCTCTTATGATTGATAATCTTGCAAGGTAAGTCCTCACATATGTACGTAATAATGTGCTTTTATCATAAACCACTTGTTCGCTTAATGCTGGGCAAGCGAACAAAGGCATATCAATCATGTTCAGCGGGTTGGACTCATTGGAGAAGTGCTGATTGGTATCTAAATTTCCCAGAAAGGAAACAAAACACCTGATGTGTTCACAAGGAGTGATTAAGGTCTGAAGCTTAATCAAGTCTGGTGGTTTGCCTTGAGGACAAGCGAGATAAGAGTTGAAGGCCTGTGAACTGTACCATCTGTTTGCTTGCTTGCCTACCAGGCGAACAACGAGAATAAACAGTTCACAGGCCTGTGGACTCTCATGCCTCCGCTTGTTTCCTCAGCAAGCAAACGAAGGCAATATATCAGCACATACTTTGAGGCTGGTACTGCGTGAACCATGGTTTGTCCTGCCTTGATTAAGGTTTGAACCACAATCAAGACTAGTGATTGGTTTGGCATGAAATTTGACCTAAGTTTTATTTTGTAAATCTTGGTAAATCCCTTGAATATTGTTTTGGAGATGGAGTGGAGTGTTTTACCGGGCAATTAGAAAAAAAGGATGATCACAATATACCAATGATAATCTTATTGATGGTATGACCTTTGGTAATTGATTGGAGGAAGTTTGAGCGCTATTTATGTCTCACACACAACAGCAAAGTTTTAATAGCTGAATCTCAAAGTGGGGCAAGAAGTGCTTACATGAATTCAGGATTGTAGCACATGTAAGGGTGTGGTCAATGTGAATCTTGGACACAATTGAGGGTAGCACTTCAATCTTCAAATTATGTCAATCCCACTGATGCAATGTGGCGAATAATAGGAGTCATATGATGCGATGCGGGGAACAGGAGTTATATGTTGCACTGATTGTCTTATATAGACATCCAATCCCTCCCACTTGTTCCCACATTTTTCACTCCACTCAAGCTATATTCATTTTTCATCTTGACTAAATTCTCAAATTCAAATATATCAAAATGTCCTCAAATCCTCACTTAATCTTTGCTGGCTCCATCAGGTCCACTATATTTCGGCCAACACCAGCTTCATGTCATGCACCACAGATGGTGGTAGCTGGGGATACAGTTCCAATCAACTTGGTTATACCTCCTCAGTATGAAGAAACCTCATATATTGGGTTATTCCTCAAAACTGGACAGTGCATAGGCTATGTCCCTCCACATTTCCAAGCTTTTTTGATTGATGTTCTTGGGGGGAACAAAGCAATCTTTGTCACGGAGCCTGCTGGAGGGTGGACTGAAAGTGTTTCCAATCAAACAGAACTTCTTAATACCCCGTTAATTAGCTGTTACATCTCTTCAGCAGTTGAATATGGTTTGACTCAAGTTTATTTTGAAATACTGTTCTTTATCAGACCTAAAGAGCTGGTGTGTTTCAGCAGCAGAGTCATTCACCACAAAATAATCTTAGAGCAGCCTGCCTACAATCCAGAGGATCACTTCAAAATTCAATTAATCAACATCCAAGGCTCAACCAAGCCCAACTGGAAGGCTCGCTACTCTGAAAGTTATCAACTTACCCCTCAGCAATTGACTCAACCAGAAGCCATTCCTAGTGGACCAGATCTTACTCCAGTGGAACCAGTGAATATCATCTCATTGAAACTGAAACTCCATCAATTACAAGGCCTAGCATTGTTGTTGGACAGAGAATTGATGTATAGTGAAGCATACAACAATGCCTTATGGAAACGTAGAATAGAAAATACACCCCGCGGACAAGTTACATTCTGGGATAATATAATACATGGCAAAGGACTCTTTGGAAGACTTACAACAGGAGCAATTACTCCTAGCGGTTCAATTCTTGCTGATGACATGGGTCTTGGAAAGACATTGCAGACCATAGCATTGATTGCACATACACTTGAGGACGCCCACAGTTTTGGAAAAAAAATATGATCCATACTAAAATAATGGGAGTCACTGCCAGGATTAAACACTGTCCCTAATGGAATAATGCTCACTTTTGCATTAATTGCTAAGCATTTATATGGCAAAAATTAATTATCCCAAAAAGGAACACATTATCCCAACTAGGACGGTGTTTAATCCTGGCAGTGAGTGGCCGCCGTCGTTCCCACACCACCCTAGCTATCTGTCCAAAAGGCTTGTTTGATACTTGGACCCAGGAGGTTCACAACCACACCCGGACAGGCACCCTCAAAGTTATGCGCTGGCATCACTTGTCTAGATTCAAAAAACCGCACTCAGAATGGCAATCAGCAGATACTATATTGACTTCCTACAAGACCCTGGTTGAGGATTTCAAACAAAGCAGGCCACTTCCACTCACATTTTCAACACAATGGTACTGGGTAGTATTAGACAAGGCTCATTATGTGCTTCTTCTTTCAAGTGGGTTTTCAGGTGACTCATGAATCTCATTTCTCTTACAGTGGTATCAGGAACAAAACCCAAAGACTGGAGTGTGTTACTCAGTTGGAATCTATCTGCCGACTCTGTCTGACTGGTACACCACTCCACAGCCAAATTTGAGACCGTCACTCACTCATCAAGTTCCTCCAAGTAGTACCTTTTGATCAAGACCTTGTGTGGTATAACAAAATTGTGAAACCAATTTCAATTGGAAATTATGGACCTCTATCCCCGTTGATGCGGTATATGATGCTTAGACGCACCAAGGCCAGCCATCTCCCAGATATACCACTGGTTTGTCATGAAACAATACTTTTATCTTTTCATGAAAAAGCACATGACATATACAATCAACACTATCAAAAGTTTATGTAATCCTTTGGTATCAACTCCAAGACAAAATTTGATGGGGCTAATTATTTCAAGGACTTGATCAATCTCAGAATGACCTGTAATCACCCACTTGGATTTGGCGATACTAGTCAATCACGCCAATTACCCACTGAAAAACCTAATGATATGGAGCTGGCCTGTGGTATTTTGGATCATGGTTCACCTCAAGATTGGCAACTCAGGACAAAGCTTACATTCTTAATCAATGACCTCTGTGAAAGGAAAAAATACAATGGAGGCAAGAGTGTTATATACACACAGTGGAGGTCCTTGATGGATTGGTATGTTTTTGGGGGGATTGTTTCAACTCAAAATCACAAGTCATTGACCATTTTTTGAACACTTCTACAGGATTGTTACTGCCCTTGGTCAGGCTGGAATTGACTGCTGTATTCTACATGGTGGAATGGGGACAGATGAGAGGACTTTCCAACTGAAAAGGTTTAGGAAAAATGATTTTGTTTTGAAAGACGTATGACGTGAGCAAACAGAGTGAAATTCAGAGGTAATGTTTTGCTGCGGATATATGTGAAAAGGAGACAAAATGAACTGTCTGTAAGACTGCACAAAATTCTTTCCCCACAAGACTATTACTGAATTGAATCAAGGCGTTTGGTTGTATTGGTGGGATTTTGAGACCTTTTGTGTTGAAAGAACGCCAGCGCACTGATAAGTCAGCATATTTTGTGGTCCCCGGTTTCATTGATCCTACTTGTTTCATCTCATCACAAAAGAGATACTTTGCAACTCCCAACAAACACACATGAAGGATTTCAACAGGAGTATCTAAGTGACCATTAAAGCCTGATAACAAGAATCAGCTGTGAATTCAATTAAATGCAAAATAAAAACTACACTTACCTTTCAGACAAAGCATCAGATTGTAAAGATGATCTCCTCATTCCTCATTTAGCCCCCAACATATGTCTTGAACCTCATCTACTGGCTTCCATTCATAAGAACCTTGTACTTTATTTGGAAAAAAAATCATTCATTGTATCATGCATTCCATACTCCCTTGCCTTTTTCTCCACATGTCCTTTTGAATGTGGAACCTGAGCAATTGCCCATATCTCCTGTGTTTTCAACCATGTATCATCCCAATCCCACTTTGATAATCCGCTCTACAACCAATTACATAGATTCGATTTTGGATTGCTTCATTGAATACTTAAGATGACTTGAAAATAGATGTGCTTACATGTTCACTATCCCAATCTAATCCTAAAAATTGAAGTACATACTTCTTGGTTTTCTTTTCAGCCATTGAATCCACTTGAAGATCACATATTCGACATGGTGTAAGTTTTTTTGCGGAATTTTTAGTATTGCACATTTCAGCGTGCATAGGCAAATCACCTAGATAGCAAAGAGCTACTCCAAGAACCAGCACTTCTTTCAAGGCACACTTGGGTATATCAGTGCAAGCCTTGAAGCAATCAGGCCGCTGAAAGTCATTGTGTGACAAACATTATGTTTGATTGTACAACAAAGGAATGCCCTTGCAACTGATAATTTGGTCCAACAGATTTGTATGGATTCTCAGGAAGAACACTGTTAATGATTTTTGTGTTTTGTTATACTTCTGCTGTTGTTGCTCCCCCTGGTCATGTTGTAACATCTGTTGTTGCTTTGTGTTATATTACCTTGATCTCACAGGTGTTTTGCAGTGCTTTGTTTGGGAACCCTTTTTCTAGAGATTGGGGTTAAGACCCTTCAGCTGGGTCCCAGCTCTTCTTGAAAATTGTTCCCTGAAATCCCTATCTTCACTAGGTACACATGTTAGACACTAGCTGGTGTCCATATACTTGTAACACCAACAGTGTTGGTAAAATCCTGCTAGGAATTCATACACCCATCGCTTTGCAAGCCTCATTCCTCTTTTCAAAGAGGAGCAAGTCTTGCCCTTGGCATCAATACCTTGCATATTGATTATTGCAGATTGACAACAAGTGTGTGCCAAAGTCCTTCTGTACACATACATCCTATCAAGAGATTGCAAAGACATGGATTTTTGGGCCGTGAAAATGGCATAATGATTGATCACTGCCCATGTCACAAGACATCTCACTAGGAGCTGACACATGTGATCTGGATCACATTGTTGGTCCAGATGACACCTTGATGTAATAAGTATGGTGTCCCTGATGAGCAAACAAGGACCACACTATGCGCTATGTACTATGAGTTGTGTACTCTGCACTTTGTGCTTATGTGCTATGCGCTGAGGTCATTGTGCTTTTGCACTCTGACAAAATCCCGACCGACTGATTTTTGATTTGACCGGAATTTCGAATTCCATCATCAATCGATGGACTCCTCACACCTCACCTCACTTGATCTCATCAGCCCACAAATCTTGACATCACAGTATCTATTGATGGCGCCAATAGCTAATTGTGCAGCAGAAACAATCTGAAAGGTTGTCCGGATGCAACCCTTCGGAACTGTTGGGATCAATTGATTGGAGTGTCCGGATGCACCCCAGTCATCACTTGATCGAGCTGATACTCGACTGCCCATCACCAACCAACTGAAGCTATGAACTCCATCAATACAGCATGTTGTCTTTTTCTTACATATTCAATCAATCGTCTCTTAGTTTATCAAATCGATTGTCTTTTCTCATCAACTCAATTCAATCGACTTATTTCATCAATTCAATCATCAACTCATCTCATCATGAATCTCTTCTTGTTTCATCAATTCAACTGACTTTTCTTATTGACTCAATTCATTTGTATATATACATGCTGATACAAATGTAGGACTGTCTGATTAGTTAGTGAATGAATACCAAAGTGTTATTGTGAATTGAAAGATTCAATCAAGTTGATTATGAATTGAGAACTGAAGGATGATTTGATTGAGAGTATTGAGTCCAGGATGAACAATGGTGGTCTTTGATGACCGTGATGGATGGGTTTTATGATTGATCGTTTGAATTTCAAGTTTTGGTCACAAAGGGTTTTTGATTGATTGTTCCCAAACATTCGACCAGGGATCAAAAGGTAAACAATGATAATTTTGGTCTTTTGTTGACCTTTTTGGTTGAGTGTTCGGTAAATGAAAATTTGTTTTGGTGCAATGACTTTTGGGAAAAACAGGCAAACGGGTGCTAAGGGTAGTGGTGGAGCATTACTGAGGAGTCAATCAATAAATAAAGTGAAAATCAAAAATCAGCTGGTCGGGATTTTGTCAAAGTGCACAAGCGCAACAACCTCAGTGCATAGCGCATAAGCACAAAGTGCGTAGCGCTCAACGCATAGTACATAGCACATAGTGTGGTCCTCAATCACTCATCAGGGACACCATAAATAAGAGAGAAACCGCCCTTGAACAGTATGCCCCGGATTGATTACATTGTGCTGGAGATCAAAACACACATCAGTTGTAGTGATGCTGTCTCTCTTGTTAGAAAGTTTACCTATTTGTCAAACTCACTGAACACTTTCCTCTACCTCTGATGTGAAGATTTAAAGATTAGATCTCCTTTATTAAGACTGTAACTTTGTTGGCCCTGATATTTCTGGAGGGCAATCCAAAAATTCTATTTTGGTCTGATGAACACAAAGATCAGCCAGTTCCAAAGTGACAGCTGAGACACTTACAATGGTGTATATAATGAGAATCAGCTGATGAGATTTTGAGGTGGTCATTTTTCAGGCTGATCCTTGAAGGAGTTTTATATACGTTTTCTAAGGAAAGCCTCTTGAATCCAGCTACAGAGATCTTAATCTCTTGAGCTCATAAATTGACACCCTGTGGATGCATATGATCAATAACAGTTAAAGTTGGGCATATATTGAAAGGGTCTTGACGGTGAGTGATTGTAATTGCACTCTTCAATTGAACAAGTTGAATCAACTCAAGCATCACTGAAATTACCATGCATTTTCTTCCCCTTGGTATAAAGTAGGCAACTTATTGCCTTAACTCAACTTTAGAATTTTTCCATGTGAGATTTTTGCTTCTTTATATTATTGAAATAGACAAGTCTCTTCACTCTTGCAAAAATTATCCCCAGCATCATGATCCATAACGAATCCCTATTTCTGAGTCATTGCACTTTACAACATATACTATGTGGATACAAAGTAATTTGTCTGTGTTCAGCCAACAGTAGTACATGGCATTTTCAAGAGTGCTCCAGGGAACAAAGTAGAAAAAATCTTACTCTTGAATGTTATCGGATCTTCTGAAGGTCAAAGTAACTGAAATTGCTAATCATGTTTTAAATATACTATTCCTAGTGGATGGTTAAGCCCATTATTGAATGAAGAGGATACTCCTGAGTCTCACTGAATTTTCAAGAAGCTTGGGGTTTAGATCATGGAATTTCACATTTCATTTCTCTCTCAGATTGTGAAGTATAAGCATAAAGCATAAAGATAATGGTTTCACAAAAAA
Source organism: Melampsora larici-populina 98AG31 (assembly GCF_000204055.1). Classification (NCBI taxonomy): domain Eukaryota; kingdom Fungi; phylum Basidiomycota; class Pucciniomycetes; order Pucciniales; family Melampsoraceae; genus Melampsora; species Melampsora laricis-populina. The sequence goes on from NW_006768778.1 coordinate 62,901, forward strand.
TTAAGTATTTGGTATCTATGACAAGGTTTCACTAATTCTAGATTGTTCTGCTGCACAATGCAATTTCTAACCATTTAAAATCCTACTGAATCATCTTTAACCTGTCATAAAAGATGCAGTAGAAAGAAGAGGAGGTGAAAATCAAATTATCATTTTGTTCATCACATTACATCTCATTTACAATCTCTGTGCATTCTTTCAAATGGGCATTCATCTCATCATATACACTGGTGAGGTTGTCAAGTTCTTCCTTGATGACAGACTTTATAAATTTATTACCATTGTTATCCCCATTCACTCATCTATCAGGGATTTGTGCCTTTGATCAAAGGCACAGATGTAGTATTTTTCGGCTATGCAAAATGATTAGAATTAATGTCAAAAATGATTAAAAATGCTATGTTAATGCATAAAAATGCACCATTAATGCACCATTAATGAAAAAAGATGCAGAATCGATGCAGAAAAATGCAGTGTTAATGCACATGCAGAATGAATGCAGAATTCCACCTTTTTCAATTTTGTTTGTCCTTCAGGTCAATCATTTTTCACTTGGGAAAAATACTACATTTGCCCAGTGTGAGATGCTTGGGGTGGGTATTGGGGTGGTAACCTAAAAAAAATACAGGGTAGTCAATAATGTGTTTCTCATATTACATACAAAACACACCTCATCTACGGAGTCCATCTGATCAGTGGGAGGCAATAGATTTTTCTGGTGTTCTTCAAGTATTTTTTGAAGAGACATAATGTTTTGCTGAAAAACCATTTCCTTGAAGATATTCTCAGATAAGTTGGGCCTGCCAAATATGCCGGCTTGCCACCCATAGAATAGGGGGTGTTTTGGTTAATGGAAGTTCAAAAGCCCTTTGTATCTCATGTAGTTCAACATATCTAAAGTGCTGAGGGTTGTTTCCCTACAAAGGTTTTCTTGCCCTCCTCTCCAAACAGTCAAAAAATCACAATAGGTGGTTTCAAGTCAATGAATTTACGGTATTTTACCGTCCAACAAGTTGTCCAATGTTGCAAAATATACCATAAATTTAAAAAAATTGGGACACCTGAAAAGGTGTCCCGAATGGTGTTGACCGTATATTTGCAGAAAAAAAACCCACCGTAAAATTTAAAAAACTTGTCTGTTATTTAAAAAGTTTCACAAAAAAATTCTGACTTGAAACCCCGTAATGTTTCTATCATGCAATATGGCTCAAAATCTGTGCCTGCTTGATCACCTGTCTTCCACTTTTGATGTCAAATCATGGAGATTTTCAAAACTTGATTTATATTGCACAGACAAGGTACAAAGCTCTACTGTAAAGTATAGTCTACAAACACTTCCATGACGGTTCTGGTGAGTGCCAAGGCTGTAATGCTAATACTGTGTACAATTCATGTGGTGGTTCACACTTTTTTTCAATGAATCTTTTCATATCCTTTTTGAATATTTAAAAATGAGCTCAGCAGTGCCAGGCAGCCAGGCTATCAGAGTCACTCAAACATCACAAGGTTCAAACAGCACTTGGTGGAGCCCCAAGGAAAATGGACAGAACAATTTCTCCATGCACATATAACAATATCTATGGTACTCCAGTATCTATGTAGCACTGCATACTTACTTTAAGTACTCCTTATTCTATGTGAGTGTGAGGTAGGAACTCTAGGATTCTAGGTTTTGATTATTTGGGAATCTCACCACCCACCTGTAAACTCTTAACCTTGCTAAATATGTACATGGTTCCTTCAAACAAGAACTTCACCAACACCATGTTGTTTCCTCAACCCTTTGAATCTCATTATCAATAGATTACTGAGATCCTCATTTTCTATGTTTTGGTTCAGGGAAATTTGAAACCAAACAATCAAAATGTGCTCTGATTCAGAAAAACTTGAAACAGAACTTGTTCACCACATTTCATTATCATAGAATCATAATTTCATCGCCTACCAAATGTCATTTTCTACACCCTTTCAATTCAAATTGTATCATATCCAGGTCGTTTGAGATGTTCATTGTGATCATTCTGATCTAGTCAAGCTAGGAACAAAGCCTGTTTTCAGAATAATCTTTATCAATATAATCCAGTGAGTATCATCATCTGGTTAATGGTGTATTGTTTGGCATTTATATGGAGATGATGACTTGAATGACAATGCAAGTGCTCACTCTAGATTTCTCCCTATTGCAAGAAGGCCATTTCTTCCAAATTGAATGTGAGCCTAAACTCGTCTGGTATCTCTTTGTCCAATTATTTCATTAAGTAATTTTGATTAATTTATTCTTTTATTTTTACAGTGAAGGATTATTGAAGCTTGGTCCTTTAATTGATTCCACAACCTGATATTTCCCTTATCAATTGGTTTTCATTCCTCTTCTTTAAATCTCTGGTAGATTGAAGAATCAGTTGTTTTGTTTGTTGCCTGTTAATTGAGTTGAATTTGTTTTGTCTTGAACAAAAATCTGGCAGATGGGAGAACTTGTCCCTTTCTGTCTTTTTGTTATCTCATTTTGATTGTTTTCATCTTTGAAAAATCTCTGGTAGATTGCAGGACCTGTGTTTAAATCTTTTCTTGTTAGGGTGGAAGGTTGATTTCTTCCATCTTTAACTCCTACATCACTTTCTTAATATCACTCCATTGATTTCAGTTGCTTTTTGTTAATACCACACACCCCACACAACTTTCATCAATTCATTGATTAAAGGTTCTTGATTTCAAGTCCACTCAACCTGTTTGCTGTATCATAAACACAGTCTTCTTCCCTCCTTGGGCTTTCCCTGTTCCCAGCTGTCTTGCAAATAATTATTTCTCAACTACAAAATCACGATGCAAACAAACTTGGCAGTTGGATCCAAATGCAAGCTTGCAAACACTGAATTTGCTGAAGTCTCAAGCAGTGAGTCCTCTGTTGGAAGCTGCAGGTTGCAACTAATCTGACACTTTGACTGTGATTGCAGGCCCACAAGTTTTGAATTTTTTAAGGATCCAAAGCACAAAGACAATAGGGGATTTCAAGTCAATAAATTTACGGTATTTTACAGTCCAAAAAGTTGTCCAATGTTGCAAAATATACCGTAAATTTAGAAAAATCAGGACACCTTTTTAGGTGTCCCGAATGGTGTTGACCGTATATTTGCAGAAAAAGAACTCACCGTAAAATTTGAAAATCTTGTCCGTTTTTTAAAGAGTTTCACAAAATTTTTCTGACTTGAAACCCCCTAATATGAAACCTACTTTGGGCAAAGCTGGCTTTGACATAGCTGGAAGAAAAGTTGGAGAGCGAGATGTTTCCAAGTTGTACAAGCAAAACTTCTTCAAACATTTCAAAGCTCACAAGGAAACCAAACATTCTACTCCTCATGACAAAGGAAGAATAAGAACCATCCAGCGGCGTAGTCAGACCTAAGCACACTTTGGCTCACCTGAAACAAATCTAACTCTGATTGTTCCGGAAGAGGAACAAGATCACTTGATTGGTTGACCAACACTGCAAGGGAACCCAAGCCCCATGCTGATAGTCCAAGAAAAGGTACTCTCGTAAACAAGAGATGCAATCTTGCAAATAAGTCAAAAAATCAGATTTCAAAGACCCTTAAATCCAAATTTTGGACAGCTGACAGGTTCAAAAATGGTAAGTGTCCGAAAGGGGTTTCAAGTTCTCTCCAATATTGGACCATGACGTTGATTTTGTCTCCTACTCTGCAAAATCATTATCCCAGAAGCTGAACAAGAGCAACCTCAGCTCTGCCCCAATCAGACGCACCTGAGGAAGGAAGTTTTTCTGACCTCAAGGACAAAGAAAGAAGCAAAAGTTCAAGTAAGAATGTTTGTTTCAAAATCTGCCCAGCCTTGTAGAGAAGCCAGAGACTGAAGTCCGCGCTAATACGTTTTGCTAGTCTAACAAGCAGTTGTAACACAAGCTGAAGACAAGGAATATCTTGATATTCCCCAATCGGACATAGAAGAAGAAGGTTTTTTAGAGCTGGATAAGAAACCCAGGGAAAATGCATAGGAAGAGAAGGGAAACCCCATAGGAAGAGAGCAGATTTGAAAGTAAGCAGAAGGTCTTGCTATAGTCCTTCTCCAGATCATATGAGAAACTGGAAAGGATTAAGATTTTCACCTGCTCCAGTGGAATCAGAACAGGATGCCAGGAGTGACATCAACAGTAAGGAATTTTACCTCTGGAACATTTCTGCCTTTTGCAGAGATGAGGGACTGAAGTCTGAGCTTAATCACACAGACAAATCCAACACTCCTTTTCTTACAACAAAAGTATTCCAAGGCCCCTTCAAATCTCTGCAGGTTGAGAATTTCAGCTGCTCATCATGTTCTAAAAGCATGTGGTTCAAGTTCTTGAAAGCAAACATCCAAGCGGGGAAAGACTTTCGTGCTGGAAGGCAAAGTAACTATAATGAAGGTTTCAGCAATGACTATCTACCCTCCAGAGACCAAGAATGCGATGGCCAGTTGTTTATCCCATCAAATTCAAAAAACAGAAATTGAATGTTTAGTCTCAGTCTAAGTTGAAACAGAAACCTTTAACCAAAGTCAAAAAATCAAAGCGCTTGACTGGTTGCCCAAAAAAATTCATTCAGCCACCACATCCATGTTATGAGTAGGCAATTTATCTACCAAAAAGAAACAAAGACAAAGTAGCTCTTATTGATGTCAATCCCAAATCAAGCAAAGATACTATAGATCTCCATGAATCCTACAACTTTCAAGACACCTGTCAAGATCAGAGATCCAGTGCTCTAGGATCAATTGAAAATCTAGAAGTAAAGGAAGGTCATTTGAAATGGAAAGCAAGAGGTCCAGAATCTCATCCAGGTACAAATGAAGGACCACGAGATTTTCAGGGTCCAGAGGGAAGGAAGCAGAAAGCAAAACAGACTTTTCCGAATTGTTGCGTTCCGCCTCAACAACACCTTGAAGAGAGAAGGGATGTTGATAATCAATTTGGGGAGTGTGCACTACAAAAAGGGCTGGAGCCAATCTTAGCAACAAACGGTCATCTGTTGATACACAAGCTTTTGATCATGTACCCATTCCAACACAGGATTTTGAGAACACAACTTTTGTTTTGATTTATCTAGTAACCACTCATTCTGAAGAAATTGAAAACATGGATAAAAAAATTGGAGCCTTAACCAAGAAGATGCACATGTACATAAACAGGACTGTGTCAAGACATGGTAAACCACACATATCTTTAGGGACCTTGTCAAGGGAAAGCTCACAAGAGATTGCCACTTGCAGGGCTGATAGGATAACAGCAAGTGTGGCCTTTTGTATGGAAGGGTAGGATATAAGATTTTCCCCACTGATCACTTCTGCATGAAACAGGTCTTGACCAAGATTGTCATCTGGACTCCATATGGGTGGAGGAAAAAAGGGGAGGGAGTTCCTGAGGGGGCCAGTGTTGCTGGAAATCAAGACTGGATTCAAAGCCTCTCCATCACTGAATTCCTTGATCAAGGAAGCACACCCCTTCCGGGGATCCTCTGAAACTCCTCTCCCTTCTACAGGTGATTCCAGCTTTCTGTATCCCAACGGTCCCGGCGGAGAGATAGCAAGTGGTTGGACCCTACAAATCATGCAGCGACTGGGGCTTAAATTGTTTTGTCTAGACTATGTTGGACTGCTCTCCTCAACCAGCAGCATGTTCTTGTTTGGTATGGCCGCCGTCATTCTCATCAAATTAGTAGAATCAATGGAATACATAGGATGCCACCCAGCTGATCTGAAGCCAAAGAAAGTGCTCTTGTCAATTGTGACCCATATCAGAGGAACTTGATTCAGAAAGTGAGTTTGCTCAAGAAGACTCACAATTTTTCCAAGGCCTGGCATAGCTATTGTGACAGACAGCCTGAATGAGCTCAATAACAACTGGAAGCTCAAGACAAAAGGAAACTTCTAAAAAAATCAAATCAACCAAGTGATGATTGTTCTCTTCTTTCCCATAAATATACAGAAGGCTAACCTATTCCATGTCCCACATATCCTTGTGGCCTCTCGACAATCCATTCTCTGGAGCTTCATCCTTTATTCTCTACAACTGCCTTTTTCTTTCTTTTGCTTAACTCTTTGCTAAGTGAGAGAAGGAGAAGTGGGCGGAGAGTTCTTGGCTCAGAACTCAAGATGTTTTAGAAGAAGGTGAAGTTTAACTCCTGGGGAGAGCTCACCTTTGGTGATGGTCCCTCGCCATCATCTTTGATTCCAGGAGAGTTCATCTTTGTGACTCTTCTGAAAAATAGTTCTGGGAACTCATAAACTTCTCATCAGGAATGTATTCCTCGCCTCTACTCTGTAGTTGCAGACCGTATACCTAGTAGGCCTAGATGTTGTTGTAAGGAGGGAGAGGTGGTTGAGGAAATAGATGTTATACAGTCATACAATTGTCGAGTTATTTGAACTCAGAGATAGAAAAGGTTTAAGATCAGTGAAAATAATTGGAAACGGTCAATGAGGACAGACACAAAATGCAGAGTCAAGTTATATGACTATTCTTTTTTATCATCCAACTTGTCTATCTAAATGAACTACAACATGTGGTTTGTCAATTGGAAAAGGAGTTGTTTCTCAACTTTCTAAAGGGTAAAGGAATGCTTTTGATCTGCCATTCTGTTAGTCATTGATGTCATGGGGGTTATGCTTCTAAACAAATGTGATTCCTCTTTTTCTTTCTGGACTGGTCTCACAAGATGTGCCTCTTGTGAGAAGTAATGCAGGAATGTTGCAGGAATAATGAGACTGACTTCAAAGACAAACAGGGAATGAAGCATTGCAAGGTCCAAATTGTGCAATGGAGATATTCCTGGAAGTTGGAACGAGGTTTTGACAAACGGGAATTGGGAGAAGCGAAAGTAAGGATTAGTAACACATAAGACATCAGGATGCAGTAAATCAAGAAAGAGGTGCCACAAACCAATTCAATCTGAGAAGTGATTCAAGAGTCTAGATAGGATTGTGGATTCCGTAGTAAAGAAGTTACGTTTGTGCAGTTGTTCCCTCTTCTCAGCTCAAGTAGTCATTTATTCATTTGTTACTTTCATCCAAGTTCATTATCAACAAAATATTTGTGTATACAAATACAGTTATTATTCTTCTAATAGTGTAGTATATAACAAATTTTTGTTAGCTCGTTGATATATTTCAGCTTCCTAGTGTTTCGCAGTCATGCAGCATGACGCTAAAATGATTAACAATAGTACTGCCAAGTTCGATGCTATTGATGACATCCTTATCCAATATCATAACGCTGGGGGTAGTAACAAGTTTGACATGCGCTGGTTGCGAGACCAAGTCGCCTCTATCTTTTCTCCTTCCGACCCCAACTTCATATATCACTCTTCCTCGGTCGCAAAAAGCGCTATCAGATTTGATTTGGGAGCGAAACGGCCAGTCTTTCCGGTCTCCGGGAAAGATGCTGTCATCCCACCGCCAGGTGAAGTCCTCTCCAGAGATCCTGTCGTCTTGGGTGAATATTGGTGGCCTCGGGACATCGAAGAAGAGCTATACTCCCCTCTTAAGAGTTTCGTCTTTGACCCCCCCGCTCAGGAGCATCTCCAACCTCTGGTTGCCTCCAGCTCCGGTTCGAACGCTGTTGTTAATACGGCGACTACAGCCAATCAACCTACGCTCCCTAATGAACCGGCTCTATTGGCAAGAATCCTTCCTAGAGGTGCGATTGGCCCAGGAGATAACTTCAGATCCCTATTGTCTCGTTCTGTCTCCTCAAGGAAATCTCGCCGCCAAAGTCCTAGGCATAGGCACTGTTGGGGTAAAGCTCCGGCTTCTCCTCCAAATCTTTCTCAAAAAGAAGGAAGGCCTCCTCAGGTTCCTCTCGGAAACCAGAGTCGAGGCACTCAGGAGCCGCTTACGCGGCTTCCTATCCTGGACAGGATTGATCATGGCCAACCCGTCAATTCCGCTACTCCTGGTCACAGAAATAAAGGAAAGCGTGTGCCAAGCGATCCTTATCTCCTCCTATCCACAACAAGAAGCATAGTCGTTACAGTAGTTCTTTGGAATCCTCTGTGCGAAGCAGGAAGCGTCACAGAAGTGACTCTTCTTCCTCAAGCTCTAGCGATTCCTCTGACGTCTTGTATCTCGACAACCGTAATCGTGACCACAAGAGCCCAACTTCTCCTGTTCCCAAGGAATCTGCTCTCGCTCTTCTCATGGTTCCTATTGATAGACTCAAGAACAGAAAAGCCAGTTCCATGTCCCTCATCATACAAAGCATGGGTAGAGAATACTCACAAAATTCCAAGAAGGCACTTTCACTCTATAACACCGGTCCCAACAAACCAGCCAGCTTACCCTCCTCAATGTCGAAAGATTTACTTGAGTATAAGTACATCAAACTCAAGAAACTCTTTGGGGAAATGTGTTTCAAACCTTCTTTGGAAACTTTTATCTTCAACAAAAAATCTAAGAGCCTCGATATCAAGGGCATTGTTGACCGCATTGATTTTACCAACATGTCCAATTTCCTTCAGATATTGGACATCCTTTGAGATGCTTATCATGCGGCCTTTTTGTCAGCCTCTGAATCCATCAACGATTACTTTGATTACATTAAATACCTCTGCAAATGGCAAGAGGAGTGCGATTGGCGCAACATCATGGCATTCGACGGCGTGTTGCGTCGGAAATTCTCTGAATACACTTTGATCACCTTTGGTGACTACAAAGCTCCAGAACTTAGAAGATTCAAAGCTCGAAGCCTTAACAAACCCTTGACTCTTGTCGGATATCCTTCTCAACCTTCTTTGTCGAAGCAACCAAAACAGGCTTCGGTTTCTTCTCAGCCTCGTGATTCTAAATCACAATCCAAAGCGAAACCATAATTGAAAAAGACCAAGCGGACTTCCTTTGATTATCCTCTTAAGGACTGTTCAGGCAAGCCTATGGCTGGTCAGCCTTGGAATCTTTGGAATGCTAGCGTCTGTCCTCACTCAGACAACGACTGCAAGCGAGCGCATCACGTTTGCAACAAGCTGGGATGCGAGCTTGATCACCGAGGAGGCCTCGTCCACCGATGTGCCTAACGCAAGAAAGTTCTTCCGGAACTGAGAGATTGATGCCCTTTCTGAAGGGTACTCAGCCTCAGTAACTTTCTCGCTTATGGCTCCGTCCAGACATCTTTCAAATACATACCCCTGTCAAAGTTAACCGTCTTCAAATTCTCCTTCGAAATCACCCAAACCGCCCTTTTGTAGATTCCATCCTCCTTGGTCTAACTGAAGGCTTTTGGCCGGTCTCGGATAAACCTTCAAACATAACCGCCTTCCATCCTAATCACATCTCAGGTCCAGAAGACTCAGTGGTTCTTATCAAAACCAGAGACGCCGAAATGTCTCTAAATCGTTATTCACCTCCTTTTAAGTTGTTACTTCCCGGTATGAAGGTCTCGCCACTTTGTTTAGCAACAAATCAAACCTCAGGCAAAGTGCGCATGCACCACACACATGAGTTATGGGAATCCTTCCCCTAACAGTCTCATCCAGCGTGACAACATCAAAATCAAACTCAATACAATCGCATCTTTCATCCCTTTCCTTTTATGGAGACACCACTTCAACAGGAAATCTTTGCTGTGGAAATCAGATGTCGATTCAGCGTTCAGGATCCTGCCAGTCTGCCGTCAGTGGCAGTACCGTCAAATCATATGTATCGACAATGCTTACCACGCAGACCGTTGCGTCAACTTCGGCTGTGCAAGTTCTCCTCATTTGTGGCGTTCATTCTTTTCTCTGGTACTATGGATTGCATTCTATGAGTTTGGTATTACTGAGCTTAACGCCTACATGGATGACTTGTGGGGAATTGGTTCTCCTACGGACATAGTCTCCTTCAAGGGCCATTTCATTCCGCTCAATCAGGCTAAGTTCTTAGAGCTTTTCGATTACCTCAACATTCCTTGGAATTAGAAGAAGCAAATCTTCGGTGCAAAACTAGATATCATTGGGTTTAACATTAACTGTGATGTTATCTCCATCACCCTCCCAGAGGAAAAACGCCTCGCTCTAGTCACGGCCTTACATAAGTTCCTTATTCCCAGATCCTAGCCCCTAGTCGCGTGGCAAAGGATCACTGGATGGGCTAACTGGGCAATCAACACCTTCCCGTTGGGAAGGTGGTCCATCCAGTCGTCTTGGGATAAGATAGCAGGAAAAACTCTTCGCAATGCTCAAGTCCCACGAAACAAGATGGTGTTCGAGGATTTGTCCTGGCTAGCGGATTCTCTGGAACTCTGGACCGGCCGTCTAGTTCTAAACTCAGTTTTTTGGAACCTTGAGTTAGCAGAACTTACCTTCTTCGTTGATGCATGCCCCCAGGCATAGGAATATGGTGTCCTAAGATCAACAAAACTTGGAGTCAAACCATACCCCCGCTATCTCGAGCAATCTACTGGGCGGAACTTTGGGCTGTAGTCTCAGCAATCAAGATCGCCGCTTCTAGGAAGGCCCACCGAGCCGTGATTTTCTCAGACAACAAATCTGTAGTCGGGTTCTTCAGCTCTCACTGCCCTATCAACTCAGTAAGAATCTTGTTCAGACATGCGGTTACCATCATGCTCAACGAGAACATGGACATTAAAGTCAGGCACGTAGCCGGTGAACGCAACAGAATATCAGATGCGTTGTCAAGACGACTCACGGAGTGTTCAGAACTCGATTCGCTCAAAATCCTCAATGAAATCCTCCCACCCATTGACCCTGCTCTCGACGGCGGCATTAAGTACTCTTCTCAATACTTCCACAATCTTTGTTTTGATGACAAAGGCAGCCAAAGTCAAGGCGACCACTCTCTCTTTCTATGAGAGAGAGCAGCTAAAGACTTCAGACCTGGAAAAGCGCCTCGAACCATCTTCTCTCACCAAGTACGAATCTGGCACTCGTCGGTTTGTACAATTCTGCATTGAACAAAATGTCCCACTTTTGCCAGACAAAACCACCCTCTCTCATTTCATCTCCCTCGTATCTCGCGAACTCCAGCCTAGCACAGTAAGTAAATATCTCACGGGAATTGTACACTGCCTACAAGAACAGTTTCACTTCGCGACAGAGGCACGTATGTCAAAAAGAGTTCGAAACACACTGCAAAGTTGTCAGAAACTTTTCTCTGATCCCATCAAGCCTGCATTGCCGATGTCGCTAGCAGAGGTTCAACTGTGCGGTAGAACATTTAACACCACGTTTGACGACATGCTCTTCAATACCATCGGGGGCATTGGTTTCTCAGCCCTTCATCGCTTAGGAGAACTCACGGATTCAGACACATTAACACTCAGAACTCCACGAAAGTCTATCAAGCGCTCATCTCTTCTTATCTCTTTGTGTGGTACAATCACAACTCATATCTTACCTTACCACAAAGGGGACCCGAAATACTTAGGGAGCGAAATTGCCATAGTAAACAGGGACTAGACGCAGTGTTTGACGGTGCACAATCAGGGCACTCCCTTCGGTCGAGCGGCGCCACAGCTCTAGCACAAGCCGGTCTACCCATGGAAACTATCCAATCAATGGGCCGTTGGTCAGGTGACGTGTTTAAATTATATGTTCGCGGACACCCGGTAATGAACACGTTCTCTGCGGAAAAACACATGTTATCTTCGGGTGCGACGCTTGGAGAGCAAGTCTCCTTTCCTGGCTCCTCTTGTGAGTCCAGATCTCAATCTTTTAAAGATTATCAATGTGCATGATTCTGATCATGCAACGGTTATTGTTTTTCTCAGCCAAGCGCGCACCTTGTGGCTTAAAACACTGGCTTCGCCACAACAGCCCAGTGTCCGTAAGTAGTTCTCAGCTAACTATCTTTTGTTAAAAGACACTAATTCCTTGTGATACAGTTTAGAACATCAGTTTCAAAACTTTCTACAATACCAAGACTATCAGTGGTTCCGCAAGGCATAGTTCTTGATTCCCAGCCAGTGAGTACCACATTCACTTCGTGAATGTCACTGCATTGAAATAGATGCTCATAGTACGCCCGATCATGTCCAACCCATCCTAGCTACGCCTTGATCAAAAAATCTTTTTACATACCATCATACGGTCTAATTCCAATAGCGGGAGGTCAGGGTCAGAGTTATTTAGGTAGTCTATTAAAATGTCTCTTTTCTCTTCAGGGTTACAAAAAGAAATTCAGGTCTCAGGACCGTAGTGCGTTAAACCATTTACTTAAAACCTTTTCGAAGTAAAACTAACTACCAGCTTGAGCGGAAACAAATTCCCATCTGGACCATGTGCTTCATTCTATAGACAAAGCAAGAGTTAGGGGCAATGCAGTGATGTTACAGCCAGGACACCAACATTGGATATGTACCCAAAGTCAGGAGAATTGAATCAGAACTTGGGTCCCGCCAGATGAGATTTATAGAAACTGTCTCTCTGAACCTTACTACAAGAAACTCAAACCTTGGAAGAAGTGTAACTAGGGGAGTGCATGGCTTTCTAGCTACATGTCTGAGTGACGAAAAGTAGTTTGACAATTTGATGGGAGAAAAGAAAACATAATCAACTATACACACTATTATATACTGATCATCAACATGTTATAACATCTAGATTGTTCTTGTTTAACATCCATTTTCTCTTATGTCAAATTTCAGAGAGTGTGACAAAAGGTCTCACAGAATGACAGATACCAAAATTTGGCGGGATCTGTTGTTTGTCGCAAATATCAAGACAGACAGAGCAACAAAACAACAGATCACACCAAAATCTTGGTATCTGTTGTTCTGCAAAACCTTCTGTCAAATTCTCTGAAATTTGACAGAAGTCATATCTGTACACCCTAAGTGGGTCCGCAGGATTAATCTTCCCAGGAGTATGCAGAATCTGGAAGTGGAATTGAGTTAGATAGCTAGCCCATCTGGCTTGTCCGAGTGAAAGCTTCTGCAATGTCATCAAATATTGCAGCTTAGCATGATCTGAGGAGACTGTGACAGGTTGTTCAGTGCTTGTTAGCCAAGCGCACACCAATCCCCGTATGATTCCACGACAACGTCGAGTTCCTGTTCATGAACCTGTCAGTTATGCTCCAAAGGGGTCAGCTTACAAGACAAAAAAGAGCTCTAGAACGATCAGAATCAAAATGTGAGAGAAGACGTGCAGTAGTAAAAGCTTTCAGTTAAATATGAAAAGCAGAAATGCACTCAGTGGAAGTCAAAACATTTACCACATTGACCCCATTCCTTGTTAGTGCAGTCAAGGATGAAGAGAGAGAAGAAAAATGATGTATAAAACACCCATAAAAGCTGGTAAAACCTAAGAGTTAATACAATTCTTTTGAGTTAGTAGGATATGACCACTCAGCAATGGCACTCATTTTCTTGGGATCCATCTCCAAACCATCAACAAAAATGACAAAACCCAAAAAGGTCACTTCCTTTGCATAGAATTGACACTCATCAAAAGAAACATTTACTTTGTGATCTTGAAGACATTGAAGAACTTGAGAGACATGAACAGCGTGATCCTCAGACAACTTTGGGAAAATTAGCATATCAGCAATGTAAACAAAGCATGTGACGCCTAAAATTGAATAGAGCATTGAAAACAAGCCTGACCATTGTCTAATCCAAAAGGCATAGCAAGGCATTCATAGAATCTCCAAGGCATCCCAAAGCCCGTATTCCATTCATCCCCCTAACACGTATAAAATTCAAAGCCGAGCTCAAATCTACCTTGGTGAAAAATCTACAACCAGTAATTTTTGTAATAGGATCACCCACAAGTTGAATTCAAAAACTATTGCAAACTGTCATTGAATTGAGAGATCTGGAATCAATACACGGTTGATTATTCTTTCTTGGAACCTTAACACAACAAATTGGTGACACTGCCAATGAAGAAAATGATTGAATGTTGCCTTGCCTCAGTTGTTCATTGATGTATGACTTAAGCTTCACTTCCCAACGGACATAGACCTACCAAAAGTAGGCACAGCACACAGTTTTAAATTGATGGCCATATCAAGGCGTCTCATGATGTGGTGGCCAGGACACAGGCTCCTGTGGTTTGAAGACATCAGCATAGTTAACAAACTGGGCAGGAAAAGTGTAAGGAGGAGTAGTGGAAGACATTTGATGACAGTGGGATTTTGTAAAAGAAGATGGTGAAGCAGAGGCCAACGGAGTAGGCAAAGCAGGGAGTGGAGTGATTTACCAAGCAACCTATGCCCAGCAATTGGTTTCTCCAATCTCAACAAAGGACCAGTTCCTCTCATCCATCCATTGTGAAGCTTGAGCCAATCCACACCTAAAATCGCATTGTATCCATCCAAAGTCTTGGTTTCTTGGATTGAAAGTCATGATTTTCATGTACTCCTTGAAGAAATAAATAGCCTTCCCATTCATGGGTCACCAGACCATCCCTTCTGTTCAACCCATCAAAGGTAACACAAGTGATTGGGAATGGCCAAAGCTTATAGCAGGTCAGACTGGTGGCTGGGGTTCAGAGTGAGACTGCTGGGAAAGCACAGGAAACGGAACCATCCCCAAATCTGTAACCTGTTTAGATGCCAGAACAGCCAAAATTTGCAAATCTTTGAGAGTAGCCACCAAGACCCAATCTGGATGTTGAATCACCCTACGTAGGATGTGATTCAAGGCTTTTTAATAATCATCTCACAACATGATGTTGTTAAGCATAAATTGATAAGCCAGAGAATTAAATTAGGTGTTAAAATGAACCAATGATAGGTTTGTCTTGCTTCAAAGATTGCAGTTCCTTGAGGAAAGTCATGGAAGGATATTCGTCATCAAAGTGTTCAGCCATGTAATCAAAGGAAGCCTCCAGAGAAGCGAGATTAGGAATAATGAAAGGGAGATCTCTAGAGTTATGATTGATGGCACATTGGAATTTTGCCAAAGCAAGCTGATCCACCGTTCTTGAGCAGAAGGACCAGGGAACAATAACGAAGCACCGCCCAGCAGATACTATGTGAATCATCAAGGACACAGGATTGATGAGAGATAACTATATCACAAATCACGGTAATGAACAAATCCACATGTCAAGCTTCTCCATTGAACGAGATGTTACCCGGCGGAGATTCAACACAAGAGACCTGCTGAGATGATCAAACTGACACTAACTGAATATTGAGCTGTGTGACATTATCATCATGAACAGCCAGCAAATATTGCCTTGAATTAGCAGTAGTTGTAGCCAGCTCTGATCACATCAAAGATAATGCATCCAAAATTCAATGGCCAATGCGCTGGTCAAAGTCACCAACACGCATGCAATTGCGCAACATAAAACCCACACATTGATCAAGAACCCCAGATCATACACAGTCTTGAAAAGTGACCGCAAATTCGAAAAAGAAGGTGCGTGCAATCTCATCACGTAGAGCAGCAATTTCCCCACAGGACAGTGTAACAGTATTCACTGTGGAACGGTCCAAACAAATTTCTAAAGTGGTTCAAAGAGATTGAAGCGTCGAAGTACATGACAATCCGCAAAGGATTGTTCATCAGTCAAAAGGACAACCGGTATATGACCAGAACCTGTAGAATGGCAAGAAGTCATTGAGATCCAGAGAAAAATACAATATTCAATTGCAGAATATATTGAGAAGTTGAGGTACTGTCCCAATAATCAAAAACGGAACCAGGCATATTTGAAAAGTAAAGGCAAAGATCAAGCTCTAGACAAGGTGTGTCCGAGATGTCAATCAATAGAAGATCCATGATGTGCTGTGATAGTGCGGTAATAAAGTTAAACCAGAAAATTGTGATAAACAATGAAAAAGAGACATAGCCAATATCCAAAAAAGGGAGAATGACAAACTCCACACACATGATATGATGAGGGACCATATGGAAACATCAACACATATATAAACAGAAAACAACAACCCTAATTATGCACCGCCAAAATAACCTAATCAACAGTCACCGTGTCCGCCATAAATGCGCCGGACGTCCGGTGAGCTCTGCCTACAGCAGATGTTCGGTTTTTCTACAATCTTTGTTCTACAATGTTAGAATGACTGAGCCTCGCAGTAGCCACTGCTCACTGAGCCAGCTTCAACTTCCGCGTTTAACTCAGTCATATTCAAGCCATCTCACTGAGTGGACTGGACACCACCTGAAGTACCATCTTTACCATCACTCATTGTTCAAATTGTATGTATGTGTAGTTCTATCTGAGCATTTTTCGAAGATCCTTGATTAACGAGCACTATCCTTATACTGACCAAACAGAGTTGTTTGTGGCATGTGAGATATCTAAACTTATCAAAGTCCCACGCTCGCGCATCCTTGCGAGGCGTCGAGCGAGGGACTTATGCCAAACTTGCACAAACTCCTTACTCAGGGTTGGAGGCTTTTGCAGGAGAGCACCTTCAAACCCCTCTACTGCCTTTTCCTTCAAGTAACGGAACTCTGGACCCAAGAAAAAAAATGTTCACAGGTCTTTTGCACACATTGTACATGTTTTTTTTCCCCGAGGAAGTTGCTCCCCTCATTCCATAAAATCGTCTCAAAGTTTCTAAAAAACTTTCACCTGTAACATGTAGCATTGTAGTGTCACTGCTGCGAGTGTTAAGTATCTTTTGTTTTTTCTATTTTGTCCAAGTAAGATAACACTCGAGTCACAAAAATTGTATTGGGTTTGATATGGATCAGAGAATAGTAAGTCGACATCTACTTTCATTGATGGGTCATTAGATTGGTTAGCAGTTAAAAAACAATCTTTATGACATTTAAACATCGATCTGTGGAAGAAAAAGAAAGCGAACGATTCGGTTTTGAAACCCATCAAATCTGGATATCAATTTCTTTAAAAAAATTTTATAAAAGATAAAAAACTCGATGAAAAAAGAATTGAAGATCTACTTTACCTTAGACTAAAAGCAAGTACACGAGAATAAATTTGTTGAATAAAAGTAGATTCTAAATGAAGATTACCATGATAAAGATCCCAAGGATTAGCCAAGACCACAGCTGTTCTTAAGATACTGGCTTCATCAAAGTACTGACTAGCACCCGTCTTCTATAGATGAGGCGAGGATTAATTCCTAAAGCATATACAGTTTCGGCACGAGTTTTGTCGTGTTTTCTCCTCCGCAGTCTAGCTACATAAAGCTCACACATGTTACATCTACATACAAATTTTTAGAAACTTTGAGACGATTTAAAGAAAGGAGGGGAGCAACTTCCTTGGGAAAAAAAACATGTACAATGTGTGCAAAAGAATGGCGAACAACCTTTTCCTTTGGTCCAGAGAACCATTGCTTGAAGGGAAAAGCTGTAGAGGCCTTTTAAGGCGCTCTCCTGCAAAAGCCTCCAACCCTGAGTAAGGAGTTTGTGCAAGTTTGGCATAAGTCCCTCGCGAGGATGCGCGAGCGTGGGACTTTGCTAAGTTTATGAGATATCCTACTATTTTACTGTATTACTGTTGAAACGTGAATCCATGATTGTACTGATTGTACAGAATTTAATAAATCAACCCGCTTCCACCTGTAGCTGAAAGTTGACTACATAGCTGTTTTTCTCATCGATTGGATTCCATCTGATTCAACTTCTTTAATTGAATCTTTCATTTCTTTTAATAATTTCTGATTGAGTTCTTCTTCATGTTTTAATGATTCGATCTTCATCTTACGTTCTTCTCTTTCTTGATGAATCTTTCTTTGTTTCATTCGAATAAAACTACGTTTATCAACACTACAGATTGAAATTTAAAGGAAGATAGTGATGATCAGGAAGGATTTCGATTCATAGGAAAGCAGAAGAAATCTTGACTTACTTTGGATGAACTTCAACGTCGGAATCATCCGAGAGCTAAGATGATAAGAGAAATTAGAGTCAGTTTCCATATCAATAAGCTTGATATGATGTTGGATTAGTTCACCTCAAGAGCATCCCACTTTGAATAATTGAGAGGCATCTTCAAATCGCAATTCGAATTCGAATGATATCTCGTCACGTTATCATGATACATGTTTATTATTTCTCGGGCCCATTCTTTTGAAGTGAATGAGCCATGTGATCTCACCCCCTCGAACTCTTTGTCAGTTCTTGAATATCTTGAATTTTTGATTCAAGCCCCTAAGGCGTGTTCCTAGTGAGTGCGGTAAGAACAACCATCAAAGGGCACAAGATTGGTCCTGAGCAGCTCACGACTCAACTACCTGCGCCAGCGGGTTTGAGTGAGCAGACGTGAAAGTTACAAAGGTTCGGCTAACCTTGCTTAGCTGAAGGTCACGCGCCTAAAGCGGGCGCTTTTTAGCGAATACTCGAAAATGCTGCACTTCTGCTGGACTTTCAAGCTCACCGGGCGTCCGGCGCACTTTTGGCGGACACGGTGAGTTGCAATTAAAACAACCCCTCCATCACAATCTACAGTAAGGCAATAAATACAAGTAAATTTACAACAAACAGACACAACATAGAATCACATGTTTGTGTAAAATAAATGGAGAAATCCCAATGAAAAAGAAAAAGAGAGAAAAAATATGCCAAATAGAAAAAATATATGCAACACTAGCTCCAATGACTCAATTATACTGTAAGGACTCAGTTGAACTCTGGGAAAGTACATGGCTCTCTAGGTGCTTGTTTGAGTGACAAAAACTACTTTGATAATTGGTTGGAAGAAAGGAAAACATAACAAACTATACACACTATTTATTATATACTAATTAACAACATGTTATAACATCTACATTGTTTTTTTAACATCTATTTTCTTCGTCAAAACGGTTCCCTCAACAATATTTGAGAAGTATTTTTGAAATATTACATAATATATCCCAAACATTACAAGAAGGCTGAGATCAAGATTATCAACCAGTCTATCTTATCAACAGTAAGGGAGTTGCTAGCTCGAAATCTTTTACCACAGCCATTTTAATCTACATTTAGATTGTCGTAGTCTTCTGTTCTTGGATTTTCATATCCTCTACTTGCTATCATGGTCAATCAAATCAAAAATTTATGAAGGTCCAAGCCTCCTGCTTCCCAAATTTAGATTTGCTCTTGACCTGACTGCAAGATAAAACTTCACTTGAGACTCAAGA
Source organism: Melampsora larici-populina 98AG31 (assembly GCF_000204055.1). NCBI lineage: Eukaryota > Fungi > Basidiomycota > Pucciniomycetes > Pucciniales > Melampsoraceae > Melampsora > Melampsora laricis-populina. The sequence continues at coordinate 81,951 of NW_006768778.1, forward strand.
AGGAGACTTAAACTTCAGTAGCCAGAAAATTTGTCGGGAAAGTTAAGTCTGTCCCAAAAAAGTTTGACTTGAGAGCTTACAAGCCCAACAGAAAGACTGTTATGGAAGATTTTGCCAATGTCTCTAAGCTTTGTGTGATACCTCCTTGCTCAACTGCCTCCTGCAGCTCAAGCATTCTGCTTTGCTTGAGCCGCCAAGAGGTTGTTTAAGACATAGAGATCAATGGATGTCCGTTGACTGATGCACTGCATTACAAGCGCCTGCTTGGGACCCAATTGTGTAGGTACATAATTTGACAGTGACTTGGGAAATTGAGTTCCTAGGCTATGTGGTGAAGTAAGTACCCTTGTTTGTCCAACAGGGACCAATTCAAGTCAGAATGTTGAGAATTTGGTTAAAAAAAGAATTAATGCCTGAGGTTATCCCAAGGATAACATGAGTAGATTACATAGGCTCACTCTCCAAAATCTCCCTGTGCACGCTTGGCTCTCTAACTGCCAAGGAAATTGACAGCCAGCTTTGACTTGGAAATTTTTCCAATGTCTCCTGAGGAAGCACAATACTGTGTCTGCTCCAACTGTAGCAAACTTGCACATTATTGAAACAGTGTTAAAGCTTTGCAAGTCTTGCCCACAGCTTATAGCATCAATTGACTCATCAACAATTCTGATGTCTGTAATTGCTCAAGCATGGCCAACAAAGACTACTCTACTTCAATGCTTGAAATGCCCCCTGACCCTGGATGCCCTGTTGATGTAGCCTCCACTACTCTACTTCCCCTTCTTCACAAAGTCCAAACAGCTGAACCCTCAGGAGGCCAGGAGGGAGCCAGTGTTTATGATGCAAGTGAGTGTTTCACAAAACTTCATCTAATTATCTCCCTTCCATCAGCATGCTTAGTTGTTTCATTTCCAATGATTCTAGGTGATCTAATCAGTCACACACTGGGAAGCAACAATCTAATAATATTTCACACATGTCTCATTGCTCCTTGCATGGCAATCTTTGGCCACACATTGCTTGAGAAATATTTGTGGCTGTTACAAGCACAAAAGAACAATATGGAAATTCACATCACTTCTTTTGGGTTGAGCCCCCAGGATACAAACCCACTTTAATACAATACAACTTGCATTGCAGTGGCTACCAAACAAAATCAAACAGTTGCCGTCAAAGTCTTGGTCAAGTAGGTCACAGCGCAGAAGCCTTCTGCTCATTATGCTACCTTCATCTGTGGTAAATTAACAATATAGATCAGAGTGTGTGGATCCCAAGAAATTCAGAGGAACACAGGCTCTGGACAACTGTGGCTCATGATGCAAAAACAACTGCAGAAAATCAAAGAATCTTCAATGAACATGATGTGTGTTATTCCGTCATCCTGGAGTTAGACTACTGGAGGGGTACAAGCTGTCACATCATAGATTCAGATCATACCACTATACTACGACTGCTAGCTTTCCACATCACAGGATTTTGGGCAATGTCTGAAGACTTCTTGAACAGTCTGCCTACAAAACCGATGACAACCGTTCAAATTTGTGATTTTGTGGTGCGTCCTAAAAGAAGAATGCAAACAAATCCTACTGAGCACCAGGTGAACAGGAATTAGGAGTCTTCATGGTTAATGGTTAGCTAGGCAAGTGCATGTCTTCAGGGGATGATTCCTTTGCTCCACTCAATAATCAATTGGGATGGAAGCTACTTCCATCCACCCAACAATGGTAATTCCTTTGACATTACTCCTGTTCACCTGAAAAGCTGTTTCTTATCTACATTCTTTGTGCTCACTTGCATCTCAAGACCTATCAGCTTGGTAATTACCAAGGTTGGGGAAAGTTGAAAGCTGATAGATGGTGAACACTGGTGTCAGTTTGTCTACCTCTCATTTCAACTGTGCTGTATACTGAAGAGAGCCAATCAAGTTCAGCACCACTGCACAACTCCCCTCACTTAGCCAGTCTCACAAACCTTGCTCTCAAAAGATGAATGAATTCTGAATGTGTTGAAAAGTATTGAAAGCACCCCCACACCTACCTAGAAGGATGTCTCAAGTGTTTCCCTTGCTTAGTGCAGAGCCACCACCTGGCAATTCACCTAGCAAATTTCCTTGTGAAATTTGGACTAGTTCAAGCTTGGTGGTCTACCCTTGTGAGAGGTTGATGGTCTCAATACTGAAGGCAGCTCACAATTATCACCTGGGTAAGTGCAAAACACATATCTCAATATGACATTCAGTCTTCCAATCCAGAATCTGATGTTGTACTTAGAATTGTTTTATGACAGGTAAGATAGAGATATCATTTGTGAAAAGCAATTGTCAAATGGGCAATCCGGCAGCCCTGCTATGCAATGCGACTAAACTCCCAGTTTCATTGAGATCTTATGTCATACACAAAGCATTTTGATCCACAGGAATTTGTGGCTGAGGCCTCCGATCTCTACACTTCTGGAATACTTGATGATGAAACTTTAAATCACTCGGTTTTACGGCTAAATGAAACACACACTAATAATCAATAATGGATATCTTCTAGTGACTGGTGCAATATGTCCAGGAGGAAGAACAATTGACTCACTGGTCTCTTCTCAAGCTCAGTTGAAGACCTGATAACCCGGTCCTGAGAATCCAAATTAGGTTGAATCACCGTCATCCAAGCTCTTTTGAATGCTCGGGACCTGGCTAGTCTGAGCTCAGCCTGCTAGGGCCATTGAGACGCTGATCACCTAGCTATTGTGTAGGCTTGGTAGCCTGAGCGTGGCCTCATAGCCAGGTGGTCAGCACCCAAAAAAGCTTGGATGACTGGAATCACAGCTAATTTGGATGCTGACCCCCTGTCTATCAGGTGGGCAACATCACTTGCTCTGTCTTTGTTTTTTGATCCTGATAACCTTGGTACTGATTGGAATCGGATCCACTGAATCCAGTCCTATTAAAGAGAGCAGTAAATGGCTGTTACATGTATAATGTCCAAATCAACTATTTGCGTATCATTGTATCTTTTGTAATTTTCCCTGATCAGCTATCTTTTTCACTCTGCTGTCAATCACTACATGATCTTCAAAATGTTTTGACTTGGTCAATTTCAATCATTTAAACTTTACAATGAGAGACCAATGTAAAGATTGAAACTGATAGTGATATGTTTCATTTTATGTAGCCTATGCATCAGGATCCACCCAGGTGTTATAGCCCTGTGTAACAGATAAGCACCATACTTCCAGGGGGACATCATCCACTATGTAACTAGCCATCCCACAATGAACTTGAGCAGAATAGAAATAAAAAGGATTGAGGATACATGAGTTATGTTCAAAGTGATTAAATTTCCATCCCTTTTGCCTGATTGCTTGGTGTTTGACCATATGAGTCTTGGTTTGAAGAATTGCACAATCTCCATTGTGACAGTTGTGCTGGAAATTCAAAGGGTAGTTGTTGTCCTAATCCAAAATTAGGTCAGCTTCTTATGTTTCAGAAAAAGAATCATGGCCTCAAAACACACACTTTAAGCTGAACCCACACCTTATCCTCATGTTTTCAAAACTCTTTCATAGAATAAAAGAGCTGGATTACTGGGACGGACTGAGTGCAGAAAATTTTGATTCAGCCTGGCAGTCAGTTAGTGTGGTACCACTCCATACAGCAACGACACATCCAATAGATTCATTGACAGTGTTGGCGCCAGTTGCTTGTCACCTCTCACATAGAGTTAGATATCAATATTTGAACCAAAGAAAGATAAGGTTATTAGACAAACACATACAAATGCATTAGCCTTGACCTTCTGATTCTTACTCAGAATATCTGTTTCAGCAGATTGCCATTCACATTGAGGGAATACTCTCTTGAGTTGTTCTGAACAATCAGAAGCATTCTTGGAATCTGATTTGAAAATGGTCACACAACCCAAAATAGGAGCGTGAATGTTTGAGTGAGAAGATAAATGATACACTTACACATGAACTTGATTTCAGGTTTCTTGTTCCAATCAGGAACAAAGCCTAAACCCTCCTGGATGGTTTCCTTGTTTTCAAGCGACTTCCAAACCTCTGGTCCAGCTTGAAGAGTTGCTGAACAACAAATGAAACTGTCAGTATTCCAATAATTTCAACCAAATGAAGTCACAGATGAGACCTACTTCTTTCTGTTTGAATTTATACCAGTCAATCTTCTGATCAGCGGTAAGTATTGTTTCTAAATCGGGTATCCAAATTACTGCAACACTCATATTCAGTGAAACTACCTATATCATCATAAACTTCACTTTCATCACTTCCACACAGAGAGTTCAACAAAGACTCACCAATCTTGTCAATGTTGATGAAATTGTCAAACTTGTCTGTCTCTTCATCTGATCCATTCAATTCACAATTTGATTTATTTGATTTCTCAGAATCATCAGAATCATCAGTTGATTCATTAGAAGTCAACTGATTTGTACATCTCATCATTAATAGCATTCTGTGTAGCACACAAGTCAGACGCTAGTGGTGGTAGAACAGGTGATCAACGCGCAGGTAGTTGATGTTGACACACGCTGTGGAAATCAAAACATGTCTACTTTTCATATTCTCTAAAGACCTCATTTTCTTTTTGAAACTCAAAGTTTTCTTTTATATTGAAGATCATCTTTAACATCATAGTTTAATTCTACATTTTATCTTCAAGATCATTTTTTTATAAACTCGGGTTTTTTCATTTTTTCATTTTGGATCAATTTTAATATACACAAATCAATTTACAATCAGGTTATTACAATTCAATTTCAAACAATTCCTTCAGTTTATTTTATTTTATTTCAAGATACACAATCAGAAAACGTCTTAAAATATTATAATCAAAAGAGAAAAGACAACATTAAATAAAATAGAAGAAAATACATAGCAACAATTAATTAAATTAAATCAAAATCAAATTGAAGTAACTTAGCTAGTGAAAGAGGAACTAGAAAGAAACACAGATGCGAAATTACTTACAAATCATAATTGAAAGATCCATCAAAAGAAGCTTAAAATTGAATCAAAGGAAAAGGAAGATTGGTTGATTAGAGTGAGAGAAAGTGCCGAGAAGTTACTAAAATCAACTTAATTAAACAAGTATATTACATCAACTCGACCAGCTAGATCATTAGAAGAACAATGATGCAATCTATTTGGAATTAATTTAAATTAATAAACAAAATCAATTACATACTAAATTAATTAGTAATAGATCAAATTGCGTATCAAATCAATGAATTCAAATTATTAAATTAAACAGAAAAGTTGAAAGGAATCAAATGAAAGTGACAAATTGAAATGAAAGAGAACAAACAGATGAGTAAAGAAAGAATAGGAAGTGACATGAGAAAGGAACTTACATACAAATTGAAATATGTAATAGGGGTTGCGGGAGAGGAAAGTAGTGTGTGAAAGCGTCAATCTTATGTAAATTGGGGGGATAGGAGACTAAATTTGCTAGACAGTGTGATGGTGCGAATAGGGAGATGAAAGGTATATAAGGAGGGGGTCTGGAGGCGAAATTTGGGGAGTTTGAATTGTCCAATTGTTCAATTTGTCCAAGTGTGTGTGTGTGGGTGCTTATTGAGTAGTTTTTTGTTAGTGTTTTATTTAAAGTGTTAAAGTGTTTAATTCAAAGTGTCCTTTAAAAGTATTAGGCTTTTACAAGTGTTAGTTCTTAGTTTTGAAGTCTGAACAAAGAAAAAGTCTGAGTTAACTATCTAGGAAAGATAGTAATCAAATAGTAGTATCTGTGTTGTGTCTCAAGTTTTAGTGTAGTTCTTATTTTTTTTAGTGGTTTTTTTTGGCAAATAAACTTCAATCATCTCAGCTCTATCTGTAGAAGTTTAATCAACTTCTATCCTCATCACCATCATCAGTCTTTTAATTTTTTTAGGCTTCTTTCATGATCTTAGTGTTGGAACTTTTTGAAAGTCATTGGACTGTGAAGCACAAGTAATTATTTGTGTAGTGTTGTTTTATACTTTCTTCAACCCTAGTCTATTCACTTTAAGTGTCTAGAAGCCTCTGGTGACCACTCAGTACTGTCTTTGGACAAGTCAGAGCTATTTCGGACCTAGGTTTGGTACTGATTTATCAGTAGAAAGAATAAAATAACATTATTACAAGTGTTGGTTGTATGTAGCAGGAAAATTTGTTTTAGAATTGCACTCCTCTGCTTTGAACTTAGAGATTTCTAAAGGTTGAGGGCAGCTTAACTGCACCTGTTGTACTTCCATTCTCTCTGGCGGTACTTCATCCCCTCTCCGGCTCAGCCTACGCTACACTGCGTAGGAGTTCTACATCTGGTGACTCCACTGGGGCGATTCGAAACAACCTTTTCCGGCTTTGCAGGTGCTCATCCGTCAACATTGTTTCTTGACATCTCAACCGGTCAACTTTTTCTCATTCATCAAATCATCAAATTCAATTCAATAATTATATCTCGTCACTACATCTTTGCAATTCATAAACTTCTCAATTCTCATTATGTCATCTCAAATTAAATCTAGTCAAGGGATAGTCTCAAAGCCTTTGGAATCTACTGGAAGTAATAGTGGTAGTAGTGGAGGTCAAGAAGGATCAAAAGGGGGAGAGAAGATGTTATATAGGGATAAGGAGGAAAGTGGGGAAGATACAGATGATGATGGTATGGCAAAGGGTGTAAAATTAATTGTAGAAGAGAAAGTGTCAATGGACAAGGGAGAAGGAATGGTTAAAGAGGGGGGAATTACAATTCAAGAAGCGGAGGATTATTTGAAGGAAGCTAGGCTTGAAGCAGAGAATATGGAAAGGGTATTGAAGATGTTAAAAGATGCAAAGTTAAAAGAGGCTAAGCAGGAAGAAAAGAAGGAAAAGAAGATCAAGAGTAAAACTAAAGGAAAAGGAAAAGGCAGAAAGTATTATAGTGACAGTAGTAGTAGTAGTAGTAGTGAAGATAGCTCAAGTTCGGAGGATGAAAGTGAAGTAGAAATCAAGATGAAGAAGAGTAAAAAGAGTAAGAAGAAAGTTGTGAAGATTGAACCTCAAGATTCAGAATTTTCACATGACCAGTTTTAACTTGTTACGTACTTCCTGTTTGTATGACTTGACTACCCTGTCCACAAAAGCCTTGTATTCTGATCTAGTCTTTCCCACTTTCTGAATGATGACATTTTTAACCACCAGCAAGTGCTGCATTGATTTGACATGGAGAACCGAATCCAGTTGTCATTGATTTATCTGGTTGCCTCATTGATGGAATTGTTTGATGAGTCTCATCAGAGGCCCATAGCATTGAACTATAACCTTTACAGTACCCAAGATCACTTCATTGAAACATAGCACTCCCAATGGATCTGTGTTTTCCTTCATCATCATGATAGAGATCCTCAGTTGCTTGTAGAATCTGACTGAAGAGGCTTGAAGTGTATGGACTGATATAATTATCCTTAAAGGGTTTATTCCAAAATACTTCTTGAGTGACTGGAATACTTGAAAAGACTGCTTGCTTATTTATATCCCTCGGGGGACCATGCTTCATTGGCAAAAGACAACATCTTGGCTGGAGATGCAACCAGCTGTGACAGGAGCAAATGTGATGAAGACAACCAGATACTTGTCAAATTGAAGAATCAGTCATGTCATTGATTGCATACACACTTCCTCAATGCTAGATGTCATTTTCACATCAATGATATCAAATCCAATTGATTTTTTTTTCAAATTTCAATTGATATATCTCTCATATCTAGTAGCCATTCCTAAGGTAGCCTGATGAGTATATAAATAGCCCATTGTAGACCATCACCTCTCAAGATAAGTGAACAATCCAATCAGGTTGATGCTGAGTTATCTCAGAGACACAAAGGAAAGTGTTGTACGTATCTGTAGTTGATACAGATTACATATCTGTAGTTGATCAGATATCATCAAATTACTTATATGATGTGTATGTAGGTATGTGAATTTCTCCATCTTTCTTCTTTGCTCACAGCTAATTCCCTTCATCATTGTTAATCATCTCAAATCAAAGTCAACCTTTTACTATATGATTAACTTGTCAACGAGGATACTCAAGAATATAGTTACCCAATACCAATGACACATCATCGGATCATTGTCAACGTGGGCTGTTGTACCTAGTACATACTCAATGATTCAAATTTTCATTATACATACAGAGTATCTGAGATATGTGTATACATCAGTCCAATAATATCTTGCGTATATACTATATATCACAGACAATATTTGTATCCAAAACAAATGTAATCAATCAGATCTGGAATGCATCAACAAATGAATTTGACCCAATTATACAGTCTGGCTTTTTTGGGGCTGACAGTCATGCCATCATATACATACATAGTATAATATATGCAAGAGGAAGACACGCACTCAGATTGATTACTTAAAGCAATTAGCATGAGGTCATATCGTATAATAGTATTGCACAGTTATAAAACTATGTACATAAAAACTATTGAAAACCAAGTCAAGCGGCGTGGGTAATCAACCTGAAGTCGTAAGAAAGAGATCAGGAGTATGAGCATGCAAGGGCAAACTCTTCTCCCTCTTTCTAGCATCTGGTCCAATGATCAATGAAGTAAGTAACTGCAGGATCAACTTTATTTTTAGTCTCAGTCAAACTCATGACTTGAGTGGTCCATTGCTCTTGAAAATATCAAGCTTGGGGCTGCACCTCACTGCTTGATCAGAACAAAAAAAAGTTTCTCCTCTATGACCTCTTTCAGGCTTTCATTCGATACTAGGAACCTTTGCTTTAATCATTTGAATGATCAATAATTAATCCTATATCAATATCTTATAGCTGTTGAGAGTCAATCTCTAACTCTTAGTTTTTCATATACATAGCATGTCTTCAACCTCCTCTACTACGGAACCAACTCCAGAAATACAGGCCAACAAGCCAGTATTTGAAGGCCATCCACCCCTCCCTGTTAATCTGGGTAGCATTGAAAACCTTCCTCCTCCGGTTCATATCTACAGCATACCTGTTCATCTTCAAAGACTTGTCACTCTTGACTTATCTGTTATTCATAGTAGAGCAACAACCGCCAACGACTTGCGCGATTTTATAAAATGTTTCTATCACACCATCTCTTGCCTTTGCCTTCAACGCAAGGCAGTCCTACTCGACGCCTTCATTTATTATGTGGTACCCATCCTTTGCAAACCGCACATCTTTGAAAGAGAGCCTGGAATCTTCTACTCGTTCAATGTACCCTTACAGATTGAGCTGCAGGAAGAGCCCGGTGCCGGCGAGGTTGGCAACAACAATAACAATGCCAGGGTTGATCAGGATGCTGCGTAGGTATGGGGTATTTGCTTTTCATTATAATCATTATTTAGCCATTTAGCCAGGTGTTGACCAAATGTCAACATATCTGTGGCAAATAGCGTGTGGAAGTTGATGCTTGCAAGTCAAAGAACAAGAAGATACACGACTTCACCTCATGGTTAGTTCCAAGAATTTTTCCAAAAGCAATGATGGTTTTTTTGATTATCTCACGGACTCTGCTGATTATGATGCTTCAAACTTTCATACACCAGAAAATGGAACCTTTAGATCATGATTAGATATCTCAATACACGCAAGCAAATACTTCTCCTCAAAACATTGGCTAGATTAAACTTTTATCGTCTGCGACTTTACAGTGACCGTGACAGTCACTCCTGATGCAAGGCCAAAGATGTATGTTTGAGTTTAAAGCTATCCAATGCTCACTTCTCTCACAGCTATTATGTTATGTATGGATTCATTTTTTGAAAGGCAAAATAAAGACTGCCTTTATGACTCAGGTAACTTACATATATACATGGTTACATATATGTAACTGATTTGATCATTTGATTAGTAAGATTTGTGAGGTCAGCCACTGCCGTGATCTGATTTTTTACAGTGACAACCTTCAACCCATTGTTTCCTCCTTTGTCTGTGTCCATTCAATTTACTTAAAACCTTTATCAAGCAATCTTGAAGTCCTCTTGGTAGAGTTTCTTTTGATAAATCATAAGACTTCATCACGCCTTACAGGCCGGTCCTGTTTCATTCTTGTTTCTGAGCTTGGCTGGACCGCAACTTACATATCCTGATAACTTGTCTCCCAAAAACTCCAACGTCTACAAATTCCAGCTTGTGATACACTTTCTTTCATTAGTGAATATCTTTTTGATACTTACGAATCTCTCTGAAGTCTTTCCCTTCCATTGCTTCACTTTTGAAATACTTCCTTATATTCAATCAATTATTCCCAGTGTGCATGTTCCTTACCGTTGGTATCACTGACATCACAAGATGAACTTAAGCAAAAAGTCAAGCAAAAAAAGGAAAGGGAATGCCTCACGTGATTCCAAAGGTCAGTTTTTCCTCTTTGATATCCCTGTGGTGCTCGAATTGCTGGTCATCAGGCTCTGACAATCAGCAGAAACTCACAGAAGGGTGCCAGCCATCAACTCAAGCAGTGCGAATTGGACCTAAAACAACTCGCAATTGATTGACTGTTAGAGCTTCTCAACAAGCACGTGACAAGAAAGAGGTTACGGCTTGAAGACCAGCCAAAAGAAAACCATTGTTCTGGATCTGCTCACAAAAAAAATCAACTCAACATCTCTGCACTTCCAAATGCTCCCACAATCGAACCTCAAGGAAGCTCTTGCCCTATTGAACATTGAGAAAAATCTCCTGCAGATGAAATACAGGAGACTGCTGCCGGAGATAAAGTGCAAGACAGCAAAGTGCAAGATTCCCCCGTGGATTAATCCCAATCCAGGATCATCAAATGGTACACCTGCTTCAAATGCTTGGGGTCGACACTCAAAGTTTTGCTAGAAAAGCACTTATTCATCAATGCGAGGCTTATAATGAACTAAGTGAGTGATATGAGTCTTTTATTCCGGTGCTGCAAACTAAATGCCCTTTTGAATCAAAACAGTCATTGTCCCAGATTCCTTCTATGCCAACACTTCAAAAACCAACAGTTCAGATGTTTTCAAATCTACACCTTTCACGCTAGTAGGGGAGATCAGCTCTTGACTTTCCACATTCATGCCCAATGTCCACATTTAATCAACAGAAACTACACAACCCCCATTTTCGAAATCTTTTGAACAATCTGGTTTTCTTGAAGGTGCAGGATCAAGACATTCAATTGCAGAAGAAGCAAGAGAGACTCCACCTTCCCCGGCTCATGTGTCCCCGCTTCCTGACATATGTATCAAGAAAACAAAGAACCGTGCCAGTTTGAAAGGAAGTGAGGCCCATTTGACTGGTAAGACTATTGATTTCATTTGACCAGTTTGTTTTGTTACCAAAACAGTGTGTCTCTCATGGGAAAAAAACATAAGTCCACTCACCTCAACAGGGGGAATTTGATGAATCAAAGAAACCAAGCCGTAGGACCCGTAATTTGATTGCCAAAAAAGCGTTGGAACCTGGTAAGCCTATCAATTTGACTTTAAGTTTTTGCTATCAAAGAAAGTCTTCTGAGTTGACTTAACTTGACCACAGGACTTCGGTGAATCTCAGCAACCAATCTGTAGGACTCAGAGGTCAATTACAAAAAAGGGGTTGGGACCAGACTCACCAACAGGAGCAGCGCACGGGTCTTTGATGCAATGATCCTCAAAACGCTCTAAATCCACTTGTTCCTGGCAGGAAGATGCCTCAGAAGAGTCACATCTTCCTTTCATTTTCCAGCCTGGGGATTCAGAGGGGAATCCGTCACACCTGCTTATGGATTCACGTAAAGGGAAAAGGGTTGTGCGAGAAGGTGTCGCAAGTGTGGAATTGGATTCTAACTCAGCTTGCAAGTTTTTTTGTGATGCAATTCATCTTGATCACGCTGAACTTTTATTTGCATCTCCAGGGTCTGACGTTCAACTTAACATACCCTCGACTTCAACTTCTCGAGCTCAAATACCCCAACCTCTGGAACTTGCATGACCTCTTTACCAAGTCTAGAGCACCACCGTCTATCCTATCCCCGTCCAAATCCTACATACCTCAAATCCTCTAAATCAAAATCGCAGAAGAACAGCACTGAAAGCGAATGGGAGGCTGATAGTCAGATGGATGATTTTTCAGAAGCTGCTTCCAAAATCTCTTCAAACTTTCAAAGTTCTCAAAAGTGTGGTCATGAGCCTGAAATTGCAATGTCAAGAAATATTCCTTCATACTCTGATCTTCCCAAAAACCCTTCCAAAAAATCGCATCCGAATACTACTTTCAACGCAAACAAAGCCAACAAGACTCTTGACGAAGAAACCTGCACTGGAAATATGAGTATGGCTGAGTTGCAGACTCGTGTGGTTGAAGATTTGCGTGGTATTCGACACCTGGAAGATCATAACCGTGTACTTTACAAAAGAGTGGAGTCATTATCTGATGACATAAGATATCTATTGCGTGTGTTAAGTACTTTCAAAATGAAGCAGAGTGGAGCTAAAAGGAAGACACGGGGTGGCTGTTTGGCTGTAAGTGTCAAGATATAATATCTCTATCTGTCACTAATGCAACACTGACACATCTACACGGCACACAGTCACACATGCGTTTCCACATTGATATGCTTTTGGGAATGGGACCCAACGAAACCAGACTTCCACCACCCACAAGCCCAGATGTAAAAGACGCTTGGATGTGTGACATTGATATCTCCTCCTTAGACGCTGATTCCGACTCATCTTTACCAACTTCACAACACACCCCTGTTGACCCATGCTTTCCATATCCGGATGGACCTGGGCATATCAGCTCAACTCCGCAGCAATTGGCTGTCATATGGCGGATGATAAGATCCGTGGGGGAGTCATCATTTTGACCCAATTTTGCGGAATTCTTCAATTCAGAGGATAATTGATTCCCGTGGGATCTTGCTCTTCGGATATTTACTAAACTAGTAGAGTGCGGTGAATACAGTGGGGGCTCTTTGGCAACAGATCACTCCGCACAGATCAAGTGTTGCTTGGCTACCTATCACAGTGCCCGTGGAGAAGGCCCCCGACGTCGGGGGCCCAAAGGTCTTGGCAAGTTTGTCGCATTTGTGTGATTTTTGTGGCCCAAATGTGTGCAATTATCCACAAAGGGGAAATATTGGAAGAATATTGCTTGTACTGAACTTCATCCGTCTGAGTCAAGACTCAGGCGGACTAGGAGACAAGCAGACCTGAACTCTCAGCATTACCAACTGAACGGTCATTTTTCCTTACTGAACAGTGAACACCCAGTGTTACTCATTGAACCCTGGAAGCTCCCTATGCACTATCCTTGCCCGAGAAAAGCTAGTGACCGTTGTCGGTTACACATTGGAGAGCCAGCTCACACGTCTGGACACACCTGCGGGGTCAGATCCTGTCAGATCAGATGAGTGGTCAACCAAAATTTACCCCACCTTTCTTTATCGCCTCTTCAGGATCACACAATCTCAGTCCAATCTATTCTCAATGAAGCGACTCAAGTCTAGCAATGATCCATTGCAGCATCCTGAACCTATACTTGATCTCTTACAGCACATCAAGCCTTAGGGTCTCCATTGACCTATCAGGATGGTGTACCTTAAAGCCAAAGGACTACGATGTATCAGTACAAGCCATTCCAAGGAATGTATTATGAATTGAAACAAAGGATACCGCTCTATCCTAGTAAGACGTTCATTCAACCAATCTCAATTTAGACACCAGAAATCAAGCTGACCTGATGGCACTTCATCGCTCTGCATTATTGTGTATTCACAGGTGATTGGACATTGGGGTCAGTAAATTATCTGTGATTAGCCTGCTCCAGCATATTCTGACAGCTTGGTTGAATATCAGCTTTTGGCCTCATGGCCTTCCTCAGGTTATCACGGCAACCATTTGGATGTGCTTTATCAACCTGTATGCGCCAATCCCGATTATAGCTTCAGACTTGATGACCGTTGACGTTGCTTGATCGCTTCTGAACATTGAATGCAGGATCCCTGCTCTTTCTTATATGCTGGATATGAACAATTGAACCAATGGATATCATGGTACATACAAGGGTAAGCATAATTGACGTTCAAGTTTTCAACTTTGTGACCCTGATATTGAACCGTCCTGACATCTGCCTATGTAGTCATTTTGGGTAGGTCTCTGTTATTTCTGCGCTCAGCTTTTTGGAAACAACAAACTCACTTATCTACAAGGATACCTTAGGGTTAATCTTTCTTACATGAATCTTTAAGGAATTCCATAGCTTCAGCAATCTGGTTGGTGGAAAGAAATGCATCTTGTAAAGCGTGTTGAACAACTTCATTGATTGGATGCCTGTGTGATTTCATTTGATTGATTAGCTTAGTCGCTTATGTGAACTTCTTGGGTGTGGGTTGGGTACTACTTGTTCTGTGTTCATTGACATATGCTCGTAGGTATCCTTGGATCAAAGCGGTGTATGTGATGGCAGTTGTAGCTCTAAATAAAAAGTCCAAAACCTAGATCAATATCATAAACACATGCAGACAGAAAAAGGGAGATTATTAGACTTACATTCCTTTCTGATCAATCTCATCTACTAATCCAGCAGCAATTTCTAGTTCTTCAACTTCCCCACTCATACACAAATGATGTACAATAGATCCATGCGTAATAAATTTAGCCTTCACACCTAATTTCTCCATCATCTCTGATAACTTCTTGGCTCCATTTCTACCGCAACATAATTTTATTAATACATTTAATAAGATTGTAAATGAAACTACATCAGGTTGGACTGAAAGTTCTTCAAATCGTTTTAAGGTTGCTAAAACCCCATTTGAATCTTGGTATTTCAAATGAAAATTCAAAAGATGATTCAACGTTGTTGTATTGAGGTTTGTAGTTTTAAGTTTCTGGATCAACTTAAGAAAGTACCACGCTTGCGCATCCTCGCGAGGCGTCGAGCAAGGTGGACCAATTCTTCGGCTCTTTCAATCAGTTCATATGTTGTAAGAGAGATGAAATGATTATATTGAGAGCTTCAGTTGAGCACCTTGAAGTTTTGGTAGATCCTTTAAGTAAAAGTGAATCAACTGCAGATAATCCTACATCTACTGCTCCAGGGGATGATGAACCTAATGAAGTACTGATCATTAAACAACTCACATTCAGATCAGGTTTGATTGCATCTTCTTTTCTCGTCTGATCATAGAACCGTTTTGTAAGCTCATAATCTTGTTGCCATACTAATCCTTGTAAGATAGATGCCCAAAGATAGAGTAACATCCCTCCACAACTTTGTCGTACAAACTTGATCACTTCCTCCACCAGATCTAAGGCTCCTAACCTAGCAAAAGTTGTAGGAATACGCCAACAATACTTTCATGAGTGAGTGAAATTGGGCTAGAAGCTCTTGTAGATGATCAAGCCACAGTCTGCTCTGATGTGTTGATTAAATCCGGTTTGTTTTCTTCATAATTGTTCCAACTTCAATCAAATTAAAGCTATTCAAATGAATCATTGGTTCTTTCCGATCTAATATAAGCCACCCTTTTTCACTAGGCATCGATTCCGGTCCATCCACAGCTTCCCAAATCCTACACCAAAGATCCTCAGCAGACCTTCTTCCCCATCCTTTTCTCCTCTGAATGTTCTTCTCATAAACCTAATCATCCTTTCATCCGCCTTGATTTCAACAAACAATTCCTTCAAGCTGGGTGAAGAAAGTTGAGGTCGTTTCCAAATTAATGCTAATCGGATCGATCTTATAAAGTATTTTACTCTTCCTGGATCAGGTAATTCATTAATATACCATTCGTTTGGCCATTGTACACCAGAGCAAAGTGTTTGAATGTAATGGTGCCGTTGACAAGATTTGAATGATTTTTCTTTGTTCTAATAGTTTTCGATGATAGGTACAATGTAAGCTTTTGTTTTGTCAAGATTGTGAATGAAGAAAGAAAAAAGCATTAGTATACAATAGAATTGAACTTGAGAATGGAGTAGAAAGGAGAAAGAACTCAACAAGATATTGGCAAAGGCAAGAAGCATTGCTAATAGAGCAGCTCCACCTGCAATAGTCTTTGATCGGTCAATAGTCAACTTAAATCAGATACTCAATCTTTATGATCTTTAAGAAAGTTGAATATTTACCCAACCAATATGATGCTTATCCCGTTGAATATGTAGACTCTGAAAGCTGAAGTAAACAAAGCGGAAAATCAAATATTAGTTTCATTCATTCAATGTGTGTTTTGTTAGAAACAATCAAAATGAGAATCATCAACGCACCTGACCAAAGTCAGGACAAGTAAGAGCAAGTATGTAAGAGATTGAGGTTGAGGCAATGAGGGCAATAAGAGTAATAGTCAAGTTGAGAGATAGATTTGTTTGTGTTTTCGTTTTCAGTTATGTACTTGACGTTGCTTGATGTGAGTCCCCAACACAAACGACAGCAGTCATAGGCCAAACTCAACAAAGTCCCTCGCGAGCTGTACTGGAGGCCAGTTATCTGGCTTGACCGTTTGTGCCTGGCGGGTGCAGACCGAATTTGAGCAGAGAACCCCGGTGGTATGTTTCAACGGATTGGGTTCATGCAAGCAGGGCAGTACTGCTCAGCTCGGCTCATACCAGCTCATCTCAGCTTGTTACTGTTGATGAAGTTGGATGATAGCTCAGTGCTCCTGAGGTCAAAACCTGAGTCTGGCTGCTGGGGATGTAGAAAGCTGAGCAGGCTCAGCGTTCTAATTTGGCCTGGACAGAAAATTCACAGTTTTTTGGATACTTGTGCGTTAGAGATTTGGGCCCCTGACATCGGGGGCCTTCTCCTCGGGCACTGTGTATGCAACCTTCCTATCAAAACGGTGAGTCTGTGTATTCAAGTGTCCAAGCCCATTATATTCAAATATGTAAGCTTACCTTTGGGACATCAGGTATCAAGAGCAAGATTGAGATGATCAACACAAGAAAAAAGGCGCAGCTGAAATACGACAGAAGGCCAGAATGAGGCATGTAAGTTGTTTGGCAAGGTACAATCTGTTAGCTTGTAAAACTATCTGACAGCAATGCTCAACAGCTCATAGCATTATGAGACAAAATTGTTTTGTCAAAAGATTCACTCTTTTGCCTTTCAAATATTGTCGAAGTGGCCTGCAGCGATGACGAGACAGACCACAAGCTCAAATCTCCCAATAAACTACGCCCAGCGGTTCCCTGCCGGGTCCGAACGCTACCATGGCGCAGTCAACATTTGGAACAAGTTTTTATATCTTTGGATACTTATAAAGCAAGCCTCACTGCTAGTATCCCAAAGAATGCTCACAGACGACCGCCTTGACCTCGATTACGTCCGCCAAATGCTCCCAGCAGCCCTATCAAACCGCCTGCAGGACTGCCCGTGGACTGCTATTCTTCAGAGTGGCTTGCCAAGTGGTCACCCTGTGAGCGCAGTACAGTAGACATTCAGACCTCACCTATTCTGTCCCGTGTAATTCCCGTCATCACCAATTTAAATGGGTCATGATGCATAGTTTTTCAGTTCATTCACTTTGTAATGCAATAATTGTTGTAATTTTATTTCATTTGCTTTTGGTAGTGATGCAATACTAATTATTATATTACAACCTTGTCAAATGCACCTCGTATACTCATCTTTCCATCAATACCAGGGCCACTGTGGGCACCCGTAGCTCCTTATGTATCTCACCTCACCCGTACATCATCCACGCGCAGTGAGAAACCACCTCATTCATCTTGATAATTTTGTCCTTGGTAGGCCCCCAAGCACAAATGTTGAATTGAACATCCTCTACTTGAAGTTTGGAGAAGGGGTTGTAACATCCTGATGGCAAGTGTGGAAAACACTGAACATAAACCCACGTATCAAACACATGTTCTGAAACAGTTGGAGCCCGACAATGTGTAAAGATCGAAAAGATCTTCCCAAATTCAATTACTTCATTATGACCTGAGTGCGACTTGAAAGCAACAAAGCTGTTATGAGGGCTGTGTGTGAACGTAGAGTACGTCACATCTTGGTTCACCCAGTGTTTATAAAAATGTGCATGAGCCAAGACAGGTGCAAAACATTTGGCTTCATGTTTTGAAAGTAGACACCAATCTTGCGGCAGCATCCATATACACTTGTTTCCATTTTCTTCATTCAGACGTATAACAAGCTGCTTTAAAATATTGTTATCAATTGCTTGACGATTGGAGTTTGACAATCGCTTTGATTTTTGCAGCAGAGGGTCATAAAGGGATTGAAGTCTAGTCTTATAAGGATCGGATCTAGAACCTCGGGTAGCTTGTCATCATCACCTATGAGGGCAGATAAGTTGCCTGCTCAACAGTAGTTGTTCATGAAGGTGATTTCTAGCTACCCTGTTAAACATTCAGAAGACGAGAACAATTCAGCCTTTATAAATGATCTAAATGAAAACAAACACTTACCGACATGATTATTATGACAGCATTTGAGTATGCTACCCATGAGCCTCTCAAACGGGAAGGACCACAACAATTGTACTGGTCCAAACCTCTTGAGACCGTCTGCCAAGTGTATAGCCATATGATGGTTAGGTGCAAGACTGCAGTGCAAGAAAAGAGCTAATGAACCCTTGAGGCAATTCTGAATATACGACTGGTATCTATCAATTTGAGGTTTTGAGATGGATTGTTTGAGAGCTAGATTGACCAGTGATACAAGATCACAGAAATTCTTGAGTAGCAAGAGTTTTACCTGGTCTTGTCCAGCCCAGAATGGTATGAGTATCAATGGCAACTGAATGGAGAAGAGATTTCTCCATTCATCTGCTTTGAGTTTTCCAAAGGAAGCTTTTCCTAGGACGGGAATGGCGCGCTTAATCCATGAGGGTATCTGAACTTGTGGTAAAAGCTTATTGATTATTGAAAGCATAGAAGCATCAATGATTATCTCCTCAATTGCTGGTGGCTCCCAAACTCCTTTCCATCCAACATCAGCCAGTGGATCAAATTCATCATTGCTAGTTGATGTATCACTACTCAGTGTGTTTTCCTCTACCTCAGCATTGTCAGCTTCAGTCTGAGTGGTTTCAGCTTCCTTTGCGTAATTTTTTGGTGGTAGCGGGGTTGAATGTTCTGCCAAGAGTTGTAAGAGCTCTGAGGTTGAGACGTCTGTTGTGTGAGCCTCTTCCTCATTCTTTACATCTTGCATGGACCAGAATCTTTGAAGGGGCCAGGATAATAGACCCAGTAAGAGGTTATGCATTGAATCAACCACATGAAAATCTATTATATTCCAGTAATCAAGTTCAACCAGCACTGAATAACGCACTCCGTGTGTCTTGAAGATATGATGATGTTCCTCAGCTGTTTTTGCATCAAGGGCTTGGTATGCCCACGTCTTGTGCTCATCTTGTGTGCAGAAGCACCGTGCCTCAGTGTCGAGGTTTTCAATGTCTTTTTTGATGAGATGGCAGCACAAACAGAAGCTCATTGCGGTAGCACTCGGAAAGCCAAGAGATCGTCTGGTGGCGGGAATATCTGTGATGAAAGATAGTAACGCTGCCTTCACAAGTCATCCATTTGGGTGAGAATGTGTACAAGACAAAAGAAGGCCCGGACTCCAGAGATTCTGTAGCTGAGTCACAACTGGCCGTAAGATCCAGTTTGTCTGCTTGAGAGATGGCTCTCGAGGACCAGGTGCAATTCCTACTAAGAATATGTTCTCAGGGAGATGTCGCAGTCTGATGGGGAGAGTCAGGCACACCAGCACGATAAAAGTGATTGAAACATGGTGACCGCTAGTTTTATTTCCAAATGGGTTGATGGCATCCACAAACATCCCAAAAACAAGGTTACCACTGGTAGCAGTGAACTGCTTTTCATTGGTTCCTTTGAATGTTTTCCAAATCTTTGACTCATGTATATCAGATATGGGATCGTCTTCATTGAATGATTTTCTAGATTTGGGCAGTGACTCATCAAGCCATGCCTCAACATGTGGTCTTGAGAAGAAGTGCACAATCCAATGAGAGAAGTCTTGGACAGCGTACTTTCTGATTGGAACTTTCTTTCCTCTTACAAACTTTGAAAGGGGACTGAGACATGTTTTTTCAGACAGGTCCAGATCATTCTCATCTCCAGCATCTTTGGTGGTGTTATTAGTAGGGGAATCGAGGGAATCTGAAGGGCCCCCAGGAATGCTAGCCACTCAATGCATACATGTATTCGGCGCTTGATTGAGGGGGTGCATCGCAAAGCAGGTCAAACAGCAATTCATAAACAGGAGATTGGGATTGATGTTCAGCCACCCAATCACAGTTGTTAGAGTACGAGGAATTTGGCTAAAGATCTTGAGTTCAGAGGGAGATAGCTTGCCGGGTGAATGATTTGGAAGAAGCCCCAATGTCATTGAAAGCTCAATGGTTATACAATGTACATCCATGAGCCACAAAGCAGTCTGGCCGGACAAATTATCAAAGATACTGATGATAGAGGTAGACAACGCCACATGAAGCAGCAGCGGGTTGATTGCCTTCAAGCTGAATGTGAAAAATTGATCTGAGGGATATACGTTACAACCATGGGTCATCAGCAACTTCATGTTGTGAGAGAATTTGGACCTTCACGTACCCCAATCATAAGAAGGTATGATTGAATGTGTATTATTACCATCATTCCTAATCAGTTCGGAGTTCACTTCTGTCAAACCACTAGCTGGAGCCACCTCCTCAACAGTAACTGAAGCCAAACTTGAAGAACCACGAGAGCTCAATAAAGGCATCTGTGCCTGTGTTGAACCAGTTGCAAGTGGTTGCCGCCTGGCAACTGTGGAAGCAGATGTAGATGTTCAAACGGGGTGATAAGCTTGTCAAGAGTTTGATGAGCAGGCTGCGAGCCACCTTCAAGAGATTGCTTGCGTAGATCAGCTCTTGCGTGTGCATCACAAGTCAAAGGCAAGACTTTGACACCAGATTGGACCTGTCCATAAGCATTGAGAAATTTACCGCAATAGCATTCTCGGGTCTGGCACCGACAGACAACACAATGGGCATCTTTGATTTTCTTTGAAGAGGCAGACATTGGATAACAGATAGATCGGAAGCAGACAACAATTGAGATAGACAGGAGGAAACAGACTTTTTTGTTGGTTTATAAGTAACTTGTTATAAGAGGAAAAGGGAATACAACACGCACACAGACATATCCAAGAAGATCGAGACAAGAGGGCAGTCTTTTCAGAAGATAAGATGATACATGTCATAGATTACAAATGAAACCAAGCAACACCATTTCATCAAACCAATGCACTACAGACCTGCCGCATCTGCATAGCTGATGATTAGTTACATCTCAGAAGCGAAATCCTCAACCATAACCTGATACAAAAAACTAAGTCTAGAGATGAACAGGGAGGATCGTGACTATTATAACTTGGATAAGTCTGAACCGTTTAGGAGAGACTTGAAGCTGTTAAATACATTGCATTAAAAGTGATGTGTCAATTGAATATCTGAAATATGCTAAGGCTTTCAGAAAATAATTGAAGTTGAATAGTGGGAATATATACCAACTCTTGATGCATACAGATTACTTTTCAATGATGGAGTAATGGAACCCACAAACCAAAGAGCCCAGGGGTAACGGTTCATCCAGGAGAAAGTGTAAGTAACAATCCACCAAGACCTGATGAGTCATTGGGATCAAATGTACAAAGACATGGGGATCATGACATTGAAGGGCAAATCTAAGATCCTCCATGTCTTCATCCTTGACCGCATGAGTTTTGACAAGATGAGGCTTTCAGAGGGTTTCCACTTGACCAGGAATAACTAGCCCTGGATTGATGTGTGCTTGATAGAGGAGAAGTAAGCCATCACGCCTAGCGGCCCCTGGTATAGGCACGTTTGGGGCTTTGTGTTTGATCACCTTGGAAAGCAACTTGCGGGTGGTTTTACGTCCCAGTGGATTGGCATCAAGAGTGGCTTTGCTGTCATTGGTGTCCATTGGGATAGGGGCTTGAGGTAATAAGAAAGGTAGAATGCGTGGGAGTATGTCTTTTCTTAAAGCGGCATGGAGGTTGGCTTTGAGATGAGACATGCAAGATTTTGTAGCGGGGTCGAAGTGAAGCAAAATACGATAGAACTGTAACTTCAAAATCTTGTTGTACATGTCTTCATATCCAGGTTCAAGGAATACACGAAGCTCTTCAGGAAGAGTTTGTATTAAATACCATATGGTACTTGAATCCGGGTTGAGCATGGTTGTGGGCAGCAGCGGCGGTGGATGGGAGGGAGGAGGTCACGGTGGTAAGTGAGCAACCAACACAGAGGTAGAGGAGTGAGAAACCACTGGATCTGGTGGCTTTTGAGTTTGATCACTAGCAGCTGACGGGCTCAGAGGAGACCCTGGGTTCTGACCACTATTTTTACAAGCCTTGCCTTTGGTCTTGGCAAGTGCTAATCAACAAATTTGAAAAAAAGAATCAGCACTCGTACTACACATAGATAATGAGTAGATGTGTTGAAGGAAAGAGATTGAGATGAGGTCCAAGTGAGAGGAGCACTTGAGGGCCTGTGGAGTGATCTAATATATACGTAGTTCTGATATTGAGAAAGTGAATTCAGCTAGTAGGTTGATTATGTTGTTGACTACACGTCTGTTGCCAGTTGTATCAAACAAATTGTTGACTGATTTCGGGATGCCTACAATAATGATGTTTTTCAAGGGGCCATTGATTGGTGGCGCCAACAAAGGCACCACTTGGCGCTTAGTTCCATGACTGAGTGGCACGTTGTTGAAGATGTTAGCATAAATGCTTATAGCATGAATAGCGAGAACCGTGAGAAAATTTGGCCGCGCCCAACCGTGGAAAATTTTCCCTCCTACGTTCTCTCTCACGTCTGATCAACAAACGCTAGTCATCAAGAACTCAAAGTTTCCATTGCACATCCTTTTGTGTATTTAACCTTTCAAAATAACTTAACAACCAATTAAAACAACAATCCTAACCGGAAAAACTCACGGAAAGCAAAAACAACACAAAATGGTAACTTTTGCACAAGAACTTATAGAGTCCAGAAGACTAGCAGAACGTGCTTTAGCCCAGGGCGAGTCCGGTCCCAGAACAAGGAGCAGATCAAGGAACCAAGACAAAGATGACGACAATGAAATCGAAGAAACAAACCGTAGTGGAGAAGACTACGAGGAGGAGGACAATCATGACAATCCCGAGAAGGATTTTAACGACGAGATCGAGTATGTGGATGATGAAGGAGAAGAAGATCCTGCAGGCACCGGAAAGAAGCCAAATGGTTTAGTCGGAAGGCTACGAGAACCTAGAGATTCCCCTGAGGAGGATGACCAACCGAAAGGGTTGCCGATGATCAACGTCACAAGAGATCCTAGACAAGGTACAACCGAATGATCCAGAAAGTCATCCCATCACCTCATTTCCTTCCATTTGGTGAGTGGCAAGTATCTTTCACTTGCGTATTGCTATCATAACTTGATGATATATGTATATATGTAACTCTTCATATATCACCCACGTTTTGGGAAGGCGGCTGCCGGCCTGCCTGGTTTGCGTGATGCGGAAAACTTTCTTTCTCACGCAAATACGGGGGCTTGCCAACAAGTACGCTGGGTGGGTGGGTGGTATTTGAAGGATTAATCCTGTATATAGATAATCAAGAGTTTGAAAGCAAAGATGATGGTTTAGAGTTCAGTGACTAGCGAGCGTTGAACAGACGTGTGAGATTGTGAAGGGAAAATTCTGATCTCGTTTGTGCGAGGGGAACCGACTTACTCTGGTTACCCCTTGCTACTAGCATAGCCTACTGTCTGAGTCAACCCGCCTCTCAGTCATGGAACTCATCGCCAAGACGTTCCTTTGTTGGCGCCACCAATCCATTTGGTGAGTGGCAAGTATCTTTCACTTGCGTATTGCTATCATAACTTGATGATATATGTATATATGTAACTCTTCGGATATCACCCACGTTTTGGGAAGGCGGCTGCCGGCCTGCCTGGTTTGCGTGATGCGGAAAACTTTCTTTCTCACGCAAATCCGGGGGCTTGTTTCAAGTCATGACTCACGGGGTTTGACGGGTTTCCTCGACCACTGCCCAAACTGCCGGGCTCTCTGCGGGGCTTGGCAAGGCGAGGACACCCCAAAACCCGCGTGGCTTGTGCCTTCTACCGTACTCTCAATGTGCTTATGATGCTTCATAGTTTCTGTTGATTGCCTGTAGGACTATTACTTGCATCCTACGACGCTCTTGGTGGATCTAGCCTCAGGCGTGAGGTTACACTTTCCTCAATTCTCCACTACCATTTCCGGCACTGCACTCCTAGTCATTGTTTCTTCCTCCTCTACCCTATACCTTTAAAGTTTCGCCTGTACAGCGGTGTCGATCACGTGGCGCTTCTGTATCAACAGGAGAGCAAGATTACGCTTGCTTGAATCTACGTTCTTCGTGAGGCTGGATCATCATCGGCTAAAGAAAAGGTTATTTACTCACCGTCCTCACTTGAGTTTCCTCGTGGCTGCCTCGTTTCTTCGGTCAATTGCCCATAGTAGGTCTTTCACGTCCTGTAGCTTGAACTGTGTATAGTTCTTTAAGTACACGTCCACCGCTGACAACTTCCAGCGTCCTTGTTTCATAATTTTCTCTTTCTCCCATTTATGAGGCACCGCCTACCCTGAAAGAGTGGCCAGACCAGACTCCAGACTTTACTCTGCTCTCTCCCCAGAAGGTCTCTAGGCGCTTGATGAACCGTTTCTTTGTCAATGGTTTCCTTTCGCTCCCTAAACCGTACGCAAATAGTGCGTCCTCTTGTCCGAACGGTTTGTTTCGCTCAAGTAGGCGTTCGATGGCTGCCACTGGGTCTAGGATGGACCTCTGTGATGGGATCCTTATGACTTGCGCCTCGCCAGGTCTAGCGGTCTTTGCTTTCCATAGAGTAAGCACTGCTACCTTTTTCTCTCCTTTTCCCTCAATCTTCAAATCTTTCCTTGTTAACATTCCCTCTTTCCTCGACTCTCTAGTCAGTTCGCCCAATCTCATCATGCCCCAGAACACTACGAGTGCTGTTGTTGCTATGGCCTCATCTTCGTCCAACTTTCCTGCCAGTTCGTAAACTAGATTGATGAGCTCTCATACCAGGATTGGGTTCTTCTCCCCGCTGGTCGCCGGGTTATCGACCTCCTCCGCCGGCTCTAGGTTCGACTGCTCCTCGGCCCGTTCGCATGCTCTTATGAGGGCTTTTACCATTCTCTGGTCCAACTGTGGTGGCGTCAATTTCGTAGCCATTTGCCATGCTACCAGGCCCGCAAGATATTTCTCGATCGTTTTAGCTTTTACTGTCCTTCTAGCGGAACACCCCTTCTCGGCGTTCGATTCTCCGGCCCACACGATGAACCCGTACACGTCTTCTGCTTGCACTGGTATAGCGGAGTCCCAATCCTTCCCTTCGCTTTTGATGTATTCTTTGAATTTTGACACCGCACTAGAATAGCCTTGCATTGTCAAATTGGCCCAGGAACCGCTTACCATGTGCCTTGCTATTCTTCTAGTGTTTTCATCGGCAATCTCGTCCTCAATTCTTTTGAAATTTGGGCGCTGGTTCTTCATTTCGATTTCTTTGCTGAGGCGGGGTGCTTGTTTGCGGTGTCTGAGCAGGATCACTAGTGGGTTGGGAGAGGGGGACTGTTGACTGTGCGATGAAATCCGTAAGATCTTCCAGTACGTCTACTTGTAGCCTATCTGAGTCGTACTTTTTTATTCTGATTCCTCTAGATAGATCGTCGGCGTCATTTCCTAGTGATGTTACTCGTTTCTCCTCTAGGTCACAATCCAGCTCGACCAGTCTCCGTTGGATCCGGCGCCATTCAAGATTCACTGCAACGTGTTGCGACTTCAAGTTTCGTACTACCGCCTCCGTGGTAGTATTGTCCGTCAAGAACTGGAAACGTTTGCCACGGACATCCTGCAACTTTGCCACCGTTTCCAGGCCTAGTCGGACCGCTATTGTCTCGGCCCATGCGATGTCCCTTTTCACACCAAGTGAGTCGGTCTCGCTCCAACCGTCTTTCAGTTTCCACTGGGCCCAACGGTTCCCGACTATAATGCCGATCCCGTGGCTTGTTGCGACATCGCCTACCCATCCTACGTCAATCGATTCTTTCTTCGGTATTAATCTGTGGTTGGTGAAGTCTTTTAGTACCCTCTTCCACTCCCACAGGTCCTCGTAAACATTTCTCGGCATGGGTCTCGGTGCTCTCTGTTCTACCCACGTTGCCATCCAGTGGTCGAGGCTTGTGTTGAAGCACTTCATTTGAGGTAACATATTGGTCACATGGGATAGTCTCCCTCTCAACTTCTCCACCTCCTTAAAGGTATGTGGTCCCTTCCTGTTTATTGCTTCGTCTACCTGCGCTTTCCTCTCCTTAAGCTTCTCTTCTGGCAGTCTGACTGATTTTTCCTTACCGTTCCAGACGAAACCAATATATTTCTGTTTGGTTGCAAATTCAGAATAATTCCCCTCATTGGTTTTTACTCCTAACACCGCGCTCTGGTCGACCACGTCCTTCATGGTAGTCCTGTTGCCCTTTCCTAACACCTTTATAAACAGGTTGTTGTCCACCCAGCGGAACACTTCATCGAATCCGAAGTGGCTTTTCATGATGTCTTTCCACGCGTCAGCGGGGCCTCCGAAACTTCCGCAACCTGTGACCCCACCGAATGAAACCCTTGTATCCAGGATCAGTCTGTTGTCGTTTGTTTGAATCATGAGAAACCTCCATTGACTAGGGTGAGTTGGGATCTGGCGGTACGCCTTTTCCCAATCGAAGATTCCCAGCACCAACTCCCATTCCGTGTTCGCGAAGAAGAATGCTACCTTGGCAAAGTCGTCCCAGGTAGTTTTGAATTTGTTCTTATCGACAAACGAGTTTACAGATGGTAAGTCCTCTTTATGCTTTGGGTACAACAAGTCGTTGATGATTCGTTTCGACCCGTCCCCGTTGGTTACTACTCCCATTGGGCTGGACCTAAAGAAACCTACTTTCTTCAGGACTTCATCCTCTGTGAATGGTCCCCTCATTTGACCCGAGTCGAGTTCTTTCTGCAGTTTCCCTACTATTACTTCTTCAGATTCTCTTGACCTGTCGTGGTTCATCGGCGAATAGAATCACATTCCTTCTAAAACGTGCTCTGGGATACCTTGGTTGAATCCGGTCCTGAATCCCTCCAGAATGCTTCTATGCTTCTCTATCAGGTCGAGCTGTCTCAGGACTTCCTCCCACTTGTCTAGATCCATTTCGCAGGTTACTGACGTGGGCCACTCTCTGTTAGGCTTCAGTGCCGACGTTGTTACTTCCTGCGGGTCTTTGGACGTCGTAGGTTTCAGTATTCCGATCTCAACTTCTAGATCGTCAGCCTGTACCGTGCTCACCTTTGAACGACTCTGGGGCTACTTCGTCTCGCTGCCTATTGTTGATTCTCAGGCTGTTGACGTTCACTTCCTCTCTCGTTTGGCAACTCGGACTTGGCTCACTAAGGTTGACGTCATGCGTCACTCCACTGTTACTGTCAGATTGCGGTTACATTTCAGACGGGTGAGATTCAGATGAAAAAGGGGGGGACAATGTGATTCAACCACAAGTAAGTTTCCTTTCTCTCTCTTTTTTTTTTTTTTTTTTTTTGTTAAAGGGGCAGTAAATGTTTGGTTATACATTGGAATCATTTCTTTTTGGGGGTCGGCTATTACAACAGCATGTTGCGATTTCTGATACCATGCGACTATCAATGCTTGTCTCACTTCCCACCCACAGTTTCCACCTCGCCTCCGCCCATGTGAGGGGTACGCGTCTGTTAGGCGTACTCTTCACTGAGAAATGCGTAGGTAAAGGGAAAACTGGTCTTCAATTGGTACACCCAAGTGAAGACTACAGTTAGTTGACCTCTGAGAAGAGGGTTTAAGGGAATAAAGGGGAAGGAAAGGGCTATTACGTGTAAATACGCTAAAACCTCGTGAGACTGCGAGGGGCAGGCTTTACACTTTGGTAAACCAAAGATCCTGAGGCTACTTTAGACTCCTGGTGAGGGAGGAAGCTTTACTGCTTTATGGTTTATTTCTAGAGACGTTTATGGCCCAGGGCTCGTAGAAATCAATACCAAGGGTGTTCAGCAATGGAACCCGTAATGCTCAAAGATGGTCTTTTAGACTACACAACTAATCACGTACTGAAAGATCCTCTCAATAGGATTTCAAGTATAATGTGATTCTGATGTTGTGGTGTGTGAAAAGATGGGGGATGAATCAAGGGAAGAAGGGGGGTTTATATATTCACAGGTCAAGCGTCAACTTGTGGTTGGCGTGTGATTCTTGTCTCACTTGTGGTTGGCGCTTGGGTTAGGTTTGCTACGTATTTAATACATTATGTACATGTGTTTATGTGGCTCTTGACACTGAGCCGTGAGATGTACTTATGGATTTATACAATAATATAATATTACATATGTAACTGTTAGCCCGTGGTCGTGTAATCAGGGCTCAGGGCTGACAGCCCATCCCATCAGGCTTCCGGCTTTGGATTTGCTGCTGAGCTTTCTAACTCAATCTAATGACGCGGAGGTGGTTTCGGAAGTGACATCGACGGATTAGGAAAGGTGGTAACGACGGATTTCGGAAAATTGGGGTAGGATGACGTGGGACAATTAGTGAGTCTTTGCTTACCAGGACTGTTTATTTGCTCCATTTTGCTTATTCACTATCGCTAACGCATTGCCTTGGTTACTCCCACTTGGTTTTGCCACTATTGCTAGTTGGCCCTGGGTTTTGCCTGCATTCGATGTGCCTGCATGGTAGTAGCTCGGTTGATAGGGTTGGTGGAAAGGGCTTCGGTACGTTAATGTGCCGTAGGGGGTAGTTGGTTGGTAACTTAGACTGTTCTGGTAGGGCACTCCGAAGTTTCCACTTTGCCGGAAGGTGTTATTCTGGTTTCGGTTGAATTGGAATCCACCGTTGTGGTGAGCTGGGCTGTGTGTGTTGTTGTTGTGGCTACCCCAGTCGTTGGTCCAGGGTTTCCTCCTATTTTGACTGCTACTGTTCTTAAGATTATCGTTTCGCTGATTTCTGTTCATATTGTTTGTTCTTGAACTTGGACTGCTCCTCCAATTGCCGATGTCTTGGTTACCGGTTGAGAGATCTCCCTTTGGGTTGTTCCTTGGGATTGACTGGTCAGGATCGCCGTTCGAGCTGGAATACGGGTTCTCCGTGTAAGCCCTTTCCCCTAGAGACTCCGCTTTGTCCTTTGCTGCTCTTAGGATGTCGTTGTGCAGAATCCCGGCGTTGCTCATCTGTCGTGTCTTCCTGAACCCAGCCTGTTTTGCATCACCAGTTTCCGGACCTTGATACAGTACCGTAGGGCTATCATCCAGCATGATGTTGATCGCCTGATGTCTACCACGATCGACTTGTGCTTCCTGAACATTTCGGCAGACCGTTTCAGATGGTAGAACTCCTCTACGTATCATATGAACAGGTCTATTGCGTCCATCCACTCCCCATACGTTAGAGTTAACTCGTCTCTGGGCGTGAGTCCTGAGTACGTCGGGACCTCGTCTCCTTCTTGGAGCTCCTTCACCGATTTGACTTTCTTCATTCCAGCTTTCTCTACGTCTTTCTCAATCCAATCCGCATTGAAAACGGTTAGGGGAAGGTAAGCTGTGAGTTTCTTCATTCTCTGATGAAAACCATTTGATAATCTGAGTAAATTATCATTGGATAGCTCCTGATCATCTACAAACACTATCCCTTTCTCGGGATCTGACCCGTCTTCCTCTTCGGATGATACCTCGACCGTGGGTCTCCTCGACTTCTTCGACGAGGATGCTTTGGGATTAACCGCGCCGCCGTGTGTCGCATTTCTCTCCTGGCGTGATGGGAGCATCACCCTCAAAGTTCTAGGCTGCTCTGCGGGGTTTGTGCGTTTCAGCGTGGTCTGGGTTGGCCGATCATTCTCTAGTTCGTCCAGGAGCTCGTCGTCTTGAATCAGGGATTCTGTTCTTGGACGCTTGTCTCTGTAGTGTTCTAGCTCTGCGCCTCTCTCTTGGCGTCTTCCTCTGGATGCTAGCGGGTTGAACGGTATCGAGCCATAGGTCGTCTCGTACGCTTTCATCATTGTCTCTCCCAGCATGAGGTCTCCGTTGTCAAAGGCATTTACGATGTTTCTCCACCAGCTGTTACGGCAGTCTCGTTGGACATCTGCGCGAGATTGGAAAACCACCGCATCACATTAGTTTGCCTGTTCAATCTTTTGCAACCGCGGGTTGAATTCTTGGGTTATTAGATTTCCCCTCAAGGGTCTTGATTATTTGCTTTCCCGTCTGTAGTCTCACTCTCCTGGTTGGATGGACGTCTCGACGTCACTGGCTCTTATGCCCTCGGGGGTTTCTGGCGCCTGCTCTGATGGACACCTCTACATCAAGTTCTACTGGGACGGTTATTACACTGATGGACTCCTCTACATCAGGTTCTATATGGACGGTTGCTACTCTGATGGACACCTCTACATCAGGTCTTATTTAGGACGGCTTCTTCTCGTCTCTCCCTCTCTCTTGACTGGGATGGATACGTCTACGTCTTGCTGTCGTCACACGGCGCGGGCGGACACATCAACGCCGCGCACCCTCTCTGGGACTTTCGTTGTGTTTTGGGGGGATATGATTTGGAATACGGGTAGGATTGTGTTATCGGGATGTTTTGGGAGATGGAAGAGAAATGTGGACGGTGTATCGGTCTGATTTTTGGAAAGGGGAGCTTCATGGGGGGTAAACTGGAAGGAGGTTTTTCGGTGGCCATGCCTGGATTTGGTCTTACCTAGATCATAGTCCCTTCGTGCGTACACAACCTCCTCTTATCTCATCTCCTCCTGACTCTCCATCCTCCATCTGTTCCTCCCTCGGTTCCCTGATTCGCCCCTCTGCTCTGTCCTGCCCTGCGTTTGGGTCTGACTCGTCTCCTTCCTCGTCGTCTAGAGGATCTTTGAAGTCATTTTGGGGTCTTCGTCCTCAGCGTCGTTTGTGTAGTCCACTTAGTACTCTTCTTGTGTCTCTGCTTCCTGTCGGTTTTGAGATCTGTTTCTCGTGTTAGGACCGGGCTGTCCGTTTATAAGAGCGATCTCGGCTAGTCTCTTTGACTGAGCTAATTCTTCTGCGAGGGTTACCATTTCTTTCTTTGCGGGTCTTGATATTGCCTTGGAGGTTCTTGTCTTTGTGTTTGAAGGATTAATCCTGTATATATATAATCAAGAGTTTGAAAGCAAAGATGATGGTTTAGAGTTCAGTGACTAGCGAGTGTTGAACAGACGTGTGAGATCGTGAAGGGAAAATTCTGATCTCGTTCGTGCGAGGGGAACCGACTTACTCTGGTTACCCCTTGCTACTAGCATAGCCTACTGTCTGAGTCAACCCGCCTCTCAATCATGGAACTCATCGCCAAGACGTTCCTTTGTTGGCGCCACCAATCAACACCCATTTCCAGAGGTCCTTTCCACTTTCCAATTCACCCCTTCCAAGATCTCTGTTCTATCTATATATACATATACCTTAACCACAAAATCTTTCAGAATCAACCTTTTTTCTCACCAAACCATATAGTAGATCCAATAATCCAATCGCACTCACACATTTCCAAAAAATCTCATAAAACCTACCCCATAAAGAATTTCCAACAAGTCTGTAACTATGCGGTCATGGAGAAGTCACCATGATCAATGTTGATGTGACCATCATCATGAGTCCAAAAGTCGATGTTGAGGTGCCCATCGCAAAGAAAAAGACAAAGTTTAGGTGTAGAAGTGTCCACCAAACAAATCAGGAATCCTTTGGACCGTTTGACATCACTTGTCAAACGAGATGTTGAGGTGTCCATCTGAGTGTGATGATGTTGAAATGTCCATCTGAGAAATGAAGTGACGCAATGTCAAAGTGGCCATTGGCGTAAAAGTAAAAATGTAGAGTGTACACTAGACCAGACGTAGTTCTGCGCCCCAACGGTTGATATCCAGTCCTAAGGAAAGCTGCGGTCATAGTGATTGTGAAACCCAAGATTGACACAGCCCAAAAACGTATTCATACAAATTCCTTGTCCGTTCATTGTGTGGGGAAACCTCAAAGGAAAGAGACAGGTTGAGATAGAGTCAAAACTAACATAGTGTCACCTTGTCAGACCACGCAGATGCTCAAAATGAAAGCCGTAATAGCTGGTGGAGAACGATCATTAAATCCTTTGATGATGGCGACCCAATGCTAGGAAGGACGATGTTGTCGGCATTCAAAGCAATGTACGGAGACATTCCTTTCAATCCTGATCCTGATAGAGGCAGACAGCCCGAAGTATTGGAGGAAAGAGGAAGGAAACAGGAGAGACGCCCACGTACGGAATCTCTGATCCTAGACGAAGATCCTGCCGAACAAGGCCTTGACAGTAGGAAAGCGCATTCCTCCAGAACTAATATTGCTAAACGACAAAAGGCGACCATGAATCTCCCGAGCAAATCTTCATCCTCTGCTAGAAGAGTACCTAGCAACTCAACAACCAAAAAGAAAGAGCTACTGTTTGAAGAAGCATCAGACAACAAAGACTTATCAGACCCTGAAAAAGAAATCACCTTTGTCGATGACCAGGAACTGTCGAATAATCACCTGCTTAAATTATCCAACAGCATACACCAGAGAATGACAAAACTAAAAGCATACGTTCTGTTAACCATTTTCAATCAAGACTGGATTGATAGAGACATCAAGAAAGCTGGTCTGAAAAAGGTCACAAGCGTGAAGGAACTTCAAGAGGGCGATGACACACCAACTTACTCAGGTACAGTTCCAGAAGAAGAATTTCTACTGTCCTATGGCGACTGGATGGACTTCATGGACCTATTCATCAAATAC
The DNA here is from genome assembly GCF_000204055.1 of Melampsora larici-populina 98AG31. Lineage (NCBI taxonomy): Eukaryota > Fungi > Basidiomycota > Pucciniomycetes > Pucciniales > Melampsoraceae > Melampsora > Melampsora laricis-populina. Next base: position 114,830 of record NW_006768778.1, read on the forward strand.
ATAGACAAATTCTACCACATGGAGCAAACGGACGAAATGTTTAGGAAACATAAGGCAAATGTGATCGACATCAGAAGATCCACGTCCTGCTGGATGGTTGCCCTGAGGTACTGCATCAAAGTCAGAAAATTAGTAATGCAGAAACAAACCAAGAACGGGAAGAGGCAAATGAACAATGCAGGGATCTTACATCAAGACATACTCAGAGCCGCGAAGGACAAGGCGGAAGCGTGTGGAGAGCGTAGCTACGCAGAAAACCCATACTCGTCTACTGCTGTTGATACCGAGCCGTTGCTTTTTGGCGGAAAGCATTTAACAAAGAACAATACTTCGACATCCAACCAAGACGGTAACGGGTGGAAAAGTGGTTCTAAGAGCAGACGCAACAACCACAACAACAACAACAATAATAGAAAGAATAATTTTGAGCGTAACAACAACAGCAAGAAAAATTGGAAGACAGACTTTAATGGAGGAAGTAACAGATTCACTCACAACCACAATCAGAGCACGAGCCAGTACTTTAGTCGCAACCAGAACAATCAGAATCCCCCCTACAGTGGTTACTTCCCATCATCCACCTATACTTTCCAACCCAGTGTCCCGTACGCAAACAACAATATGTATGGGCATACTTCTCAACCGACCTACAATCAAGGAGGCACGATAGCAGGTCCTAGCGAACCACAAAATCAGCTGGCAATAGTACCCAAGGCGGGTGGTAGGAGACAAGGTGTTGCATTAGCCATATTGAATAGGCAAAACGGAGGAGGAAAGCAAACATAGTAAGACCTACTTAAAGTACTCGTGTTGTCATCAGTTCTCCCCCTCAAAAAGAATCTTTTATTTTTTACTTTTTAAGGATTTATTATTTAATCTTTTCTTTCTCTCCATTTTTGCTTGTCGTTTGGTTTTTTCCCCTCTTGTCTACCAAATTTCTCCATTCCTTCATATACCATCATCATAAAAGACAAACCCAAACACGCATGTTTGTTTTCTGCAGAGAGTCACACCAAATGGCACTTTGTCAATGTCAATACAATTGTGCTAGAAAGAGTTAATTTGTTCTGAACGAGACTTGTCAATTCTACCAGTAGAAGTAATCCAAATGATCATCTGAATTAATATTCCCATGCTTTCTAAGTTCCGAGAACAAAGTGAAACTTACGAATGTCCCAGATGCCTACTCCTATGTCTCTCCAATGAATCTGACAGTAACCAATTGAGTGACGATGAGAACCATCAACGGGACTTAACTCAGAAGGTTGAGAACATAATGAGACAGCAGAAAGATGACGAGGAAACAGGGGGAAAGATAACCTGCCAAATAGAAGAACAGTCATCAGGTCACCACACCGGAAACGGGAACGCAGAGACCGTAGCATCGATGCCAAAAAGCAAAGGTGAGTAAGAAACCATCAGAGGGAACAAAAGAATGAAACTCACGTCCAACAATTTGTGTCAATTCAGAGGATGAGGCGACCCCGACTCTGATACCAAACAAAGAGTGGCCAACCTCAGTCGAATGCGAGATGAACCTAAAAGAATGGGAGAAGAGGCTCAAAGAGTTAGGCCTACTGGAAAAACACAGAAAGATAATGGATGGATTCCGCAACGGATTCAACCAAGGAATTCCTGAACATGTCATAGAAAACCTAAGATTCTACTCACCAATCAACCACGACAGGTCAGGGGAGGCAAACGAGATAATCAAGCAAAAATTGCAAAAAGAACTCACCGCGGGTCGGATGAGCGGACCTTTCACGGAGGAAGAAGTTTTGAAGAGAGTAGGATTCTTCAGAACCAGTCCAATGGGAGCAGTAACAAATGGGGACGGAACCAAACACATAATTAATGATCTGTCCTTCCCAAAACACAAGGACGACTTACCGTCAGTGAACTCTTTCGTTGACAAGAACAAGTTCAAAACTACCTGGGACGACTTTGCGAAGGTAGCACTGTTTTTTGCCAACTCAAAAGGAGAACTTGTTCTAGGGATTTTTGATTGGGAAAAGGCTTATTGCCAAATCCCAACCCACCCTAACCAATGGAAGTTCTTGATGATAAGAACGAACGAGGGTTTAATAATCCTGGACACACGGGTCTTGTTTGGAGGCGTAGTGGGATGCGGCAGCTTTGGCGGTCCGGCAGACGCATGGAAGGATATGATGCAATTACACTTTGGGTTCGACGTGGTCTTCCGATGGGTCGATGACAATCTCTTCATAAAAAGCGTTGCCAGCGGAAATAAAACGACCATGAAAGATGTGGTAAAACTAAGCGCCGAACTTGGTGTGAAAACTGACGAAGGTATATACGCGGAATTTGCAACCGAGCAAAAGTACATTGGTTTTATCTGGAACGGACAAGACAAAACCGTAAGATTACCAGAAGAAAAATTAGAGATGAGGAGAAAGCAGGTGGATGAAGCCATAAAAAATAGCGGACCTCACACGTTCAAGGAAGTAGAAAAATTAAGAGGAAGACTCTCTCACCTCACAAGTATATTAACCCAAATGCGATGTTTTTGCACAAACATAGACCACTGGATGGCGAGGTGGAAAGAGAAACGGGCTCCAAGGAACATGCCGAGAGAGGTGCTAGACGATTTGTGGGAATGGAAGAGGGTGCTACACGACTTCACCAACCTAAAACTGCTACCAAAAATGGAATCCATCGACATGGGCTGGGTAGGAGACGCAGCAACAAACCACAGAATCCGCATCATGATTGGTAACTGCTGGGCCCAATGGAAGCTAAAGAGCGGGTGGGATCAGACAGACTCACTCGGAGTAAAGCAAGATATCGCCTGGGCCGAAACAATTGCGGTAAGGCTGGGTCTAGAGATGTTAGTTCAAATGACCAGTGTAAAAGGAAAGAGGCTCCTGTTCCTGACGGATAACACTACCACCAAAGAAGTAGTACAAAACCTCAAGTCGAGACATGTCGCGGTGAACAATGAGTGGAGATTGATACAACGAAGACTGGCAATATTGGACTGCGACCTAGAGGAGAAGAGAGTAACTTCCGTAAACAACGACACGGACAACCTGTCCAGAGGGAACAGAATCAATAACTACGACGCAGACCGACTACAAGTTGAAATACCTGAAGACCTTGAAAATTACCTAGAGGCCTCTACCGTACCACTCTATCCCCCTTTTCACACAAATCCCAATACAAACCACTCTTCTAATCCTGGTCTTTCCAAAATAGATCCTACACAATGAAAGGGAGGCCCAGTTTCGCAACAATTGAAGATGAAATCGCCGACAATAAGACTAGACAGATTGCAAGGCACATGGTCCGCGGATCTTGGGCTGATACAACAATGCAGGGCTACTGGAGTGCGGTAGCAAAGTTCAAAGAGTACATTGAGGAGGATGGAAGAGAATGGAAGTCGGCCATACCCGTACAAGCGAACGACATCTACGGATTCATCGTATGGGCCGGTGAGTCGAATATAAAGAAGGAATCATCGGCCAAAAGAACGGTCAAAGCAAAAACGATCGAAAAGTACCTCGCCGGACTGACCGCATGGCAGATGGCAACCAAGCTAGAACCCCCAAGTCTAGACCAGAAAATGATCAAAGCATTGATCCGAGCCACGGAGCGTGCCGAGGTGAGAAAACGTCTAGGTGGAAACGAGGAAGACCAAGAGATTTCAAACGAGAAAAACCTGATTCAGGTTCGCGAGCTCATAGGTCTAGTCTGCAAACTTGGCGGAAGATCCGAACTAGAGGAGGTGATTGCAACTACCGCCCTAGTAGCCTTTTGGGGCGTGATGAGAGTAGGCAAATTGACCAGGACAAAGAGGAAAGAAGCAATGTTAACCAAAGGCGACTTATCTTTCAAAGGGGAGGGAGAGAAGAGAGTTGCAATACTCACCTTGTGGAGAGCGAAGACTGAAAAACCAGGAGAACCCCAGTTCATTAGAATCCCTTCACACAGATCTATACTAGACCCGGTAGCGGCCCTGGAGCGTGTACTAGACAGAAACAAAGATCTTGGAAACGACGAGGTACTGTTCGGATATGGAACAGGAAAGTCTCGGAAGCCATTGTCTCAGAAGGTGTTCATCGAAGGATTAGAGAGTCTTTGGGGAAAAGCCAGCGTGAAAGTCGGCGACTGGACAGGACACTCATTCCGAATAGGTGGTGCTTCACCAAAATGGAACCTAGGCTGGACTAAAGAGAGAATTATGAAGTAGACGTGTACCTAAGAGACTATAGTGATGAGGAACTCACCGAAGCCAAGAACCTTCTATGGGCTATCGACCAAAGAAATAGAGAGAGAAACAAAGATCCATAGGAGGAACATGATCGACATTGCCAAAAGAAGAAGGAATACAAGAAATATTTAAAGTTTGAGACAAGACGCCCAAACTCAACTGTATTAAATTGAACACCCAGCTATTAAATTGGACCACAAGGGTATTAAACACGAAGATCAATGTACAGGAAGGGTAATCTAATTTATATTCGGAAATTTACACAAGACCCCAAGAGTGAGTCACGGTTTAGTTTGAACAACCACGACAACAGCAAAGAGGAGAAATTGAGAGCCGTGCCCCTGCAAGCTTTAGGAATCCTCGGCAGGCCGAGCCCCGCTGAGGACCCGTCAGGGTGGGAGTTGCCAAGTCCCCCTGTGAGCCCCCAAACAGCACCGGGTTGACAAACGGTCCCGGTCTTTGCGTGAGAAAGAAATGATTTTCCACCCCACGCAAAACCAGGCCGGCCTGCGGCCGCCATGCCAATTCAGCATACTCCCAAAGTATGATATACAATGTGAGTAAGCTAGAATGGTATATGTTAGGTTACATATCTCAAACCCAACATATTAGCAAGTCTAGAAACTTGTCCTCACCAAATGGATGCTCATTGATTGGAGATTATAATCAATTTAGATAAATGAGGACAAACAAAAGGCTAGAACATGACATACATTAATCTTTGTCAGATAACCTGACTACCATCATAATATTGAATTATAATGCAATGTGATACAATGCAAGTCATTGTGGTACATGACGGATTTTGCAACGGCCCACGTTGACAATGATCCAATGATGTGTCATTGGTATTGGGTAACTAGATTTTTGAGTATCCTCGTTGACAAGTTCATCCTATAGTGAAAGGTTGACTTTGATCTGAGATGATTAACAATGATGAAGGGTTAGCTGTGAGGAAAGAAGAAAGATGGAGAAATTCACATACCTACATACACATCATATAAGTAATTTGATGATATCTGATCAACTACAGATATGTAATCTTTATCAACTACAGATACGTACAACACTTTCCTTTGTGTCTCTGAGATAACTCAGCATCAACCTCAATGGATTGTTCACTTATCTTGAGAGGTGATGGTCTACAACGGGGTATTTATATACTCATCAGGCTACCTTACAAATGACTACAAGATATGAGAGATATACTAATTGAAATTTGAAAAAAAACAATTGGATTTGATATCATTGATGTAAAAATGACATCTAGCATTGAGGAATTGTGTACGAAATCAATGACATGACTGATTCTTCAATTTGACAAGTATCTAGTTGTCTTCATCACATTTGCTCCTGTCACGTAGCAAATACCTATCATATGGGTTATGTAACTGCCCACTTTTCTAAACCACATGGTAAAAATTATCTTTTGGGTAGTGATTTATCATTGAGACATCACCTCTGTAGCCGGTCTGCAAAAGATTCTACAGAGCTATCTATTCAGAACTGTTTGAACATATGTAGAGCATTTACATGACTAGATAACACCTTACTACCTTCATGAAGTGTAAAGGAGAATGGTTCAGCTTTTTAATGAACCAAGAATTGAGTTATTTGGAGCAGAACTGCAAAAGTTATTGAAGTTTTTAGACCACAAAATATTGTCTTCATAATCATGACCCAAATTCCAGGTATTGTTACAGGTGGGTTGTTGAGGATTTTCAGCCTTTATTGTTAGTAAATTAACCAATATCTGTGTGTAAAATACAAAATAATACTCATCATGACGCCCTAATATCTAGGAACGAGGTGCATATTTTTTCAGATTTTTAGCTCTCTTCCTGTTGCCTCAGGATTTTTCTATGTCAGTAGTTTTCTTTACTGCCCAGTAAAGATTACATTTTGTGTGGTGAAAGAAAGTCAAAAACATTAAAAAGCAAGAAGAAGCAAGGAAGGAAGGGGTTTGAACCTGTCAATTCCCATCCTTGCTTAAGAAAATTGTGAAAATTGTGGATCTTGAGCAGTTGGAACCTGTCAGTCCTGCACCACGTAAAGTGAAATAAAGATTGTAAGGGAAGCAAAGAGATACAGTTTGAAAGAAATCAGAATGATCAAAGGTTTCACACATTCCCGAGGACCTAAAAGGTCACCCCAAAACCAAACCAAATGGGTAGAAGCTGATCAGGGACCACAAGGGGCATCATTTTTGGGGCTCAGCCTGAATCAGGAGACACAATTTGCCCACATCACACTCATTTGTGTCCCAAACTCAAAGGTTCAATAAGGAAAAATGTGGGAATTTCCGTTTCAACTTAAGTTTATTATGATGAATGTATAAAAAAAACGAGTCTTAGAGATCAGATAGTGGGATGAGAGAAGTTTGGGCAAGGTTTGGAAAGTACAAGGATGAACCTATCTCACTCAATTTTGATCCAAACTTGAAGGGTAAATGATAAGAAATGTGTGAAATGCAAGTTCACCTGAATTCTGTTAATATGGATCTCCTAACAAATGACACTGCAAATATAATGTGCTTCTCCGAAGTGAAAAATGATTGCACTTAATGCACAAAATGATTAATAATGCAGATTTAATGCAGAAAAATGCAGATTTAATGTAGATTTAATGCACTTTTAATCATTTTTTGAATTAAATGTAATCATTTTTCACCGTGGAGAAACACATTATATTTGCAGTGTGAGCCATGGTTGGCACATAGTCCAATTTATAAAGTTTTGGCACAATCCAAAAATCATGAAATGCCATGTCTCACTTAATCTTCATCCAAACTCAAGACTTCAATAATGAAAAGTGTTGGAAATTGAACTTTGATTTACATATAATATAAAATTTCTGAGAAAAAATGCCATCCTGGAGCACCTTTGGGCAATTCAATTTTTAGCACACATTCTTACATGCCTATATCTTGGACAATTTTTGTCTTTTGGTGCCTGGGAGTGTTCCAGCTGTTTCCTAGATGTTTTTAGGGGGGGTTTATTAATGAAGTTTGAGCAAAAATGACTATGAAATTTGGCTAAATTTTTGGCTCAGAAATGTGCATATTTGTTGTTTTGAAGTCAAGTACAACATCTTTACAACATTCAGTCAAAGGACGTTTTTGTGCAGAAAGACTTATCAATTTCCACACTTATTCTAAGTAGATTGCTAGCAAGTCTGATCAACAACAAAACCTTCAGTACCCAATGTCCACCATGTTATGGACCATATTGTGGTTTCACTGAGCTTATGGTCAAATCACTATCTTCGATGAAATAATCTTGATCACATATATGGAGCTCATCAAATTTTCTTTACAATGACTGTGATACCTTTTTAATTCCTTCACTTACATAAACAATGTCTTTAACCATTGCCTCACCCCACAGTCAACACTATAATTTCATTTTCGCATATTAGAGCACCATTAATATTCTTAAATCCGGATTCACCCCCCCTAAGTCTGAATCCTGCAGCAATTTGGCAGCAATTCAGTGTTCTGGGGGATGAAACATTGGGATCTCGCCGCTTCTCACTTGAGGCTCACATAGGTGTCGACGTGGGAAGCATTGAACGATGTTGCTTTCATATGTTTGAACCACCCACCTTTTATACCTTTTCCTACACCTGACCACCGCCGCAACCATTCTCATATCCCTCTCCCGCAAACTTTTGCACCACCATCACTTTACGTTGGCTTTTCTCAAATGTTGTCATGTTCTGCATTTAAGCCTATCACACCATCTCAATCATAAGCATACCCTTTTCATTGGTCTTCGCTAACCAACGGTTTCTGATAGCTACCTGTATGCTTTCGTACCAAAACTCTCTTAGTCCTTCTGCCTTGCTCTCTCCAGTCTTTAAATGTAGCAGTTATGCTTTTCAGCACAAAAGCAAGACATCAACTTATGCGTACACCGAACAAAACCAATCCCACAGTCATATGTCCACTCTATAAGAGTCTCTTCTCTGTACTCGCCAAATGCTTTCATAAACTGCTTTTCATTGTATCACGTCACCGCCACCAGAATCTCACTTTTCCATTAGTCTTCATTGGCCACCCGTTCTGAAAACTCTCTCAACCCTTCCTTATTAAGATTTTGAAAAGCTTGCTGCATTGCCCTCCTTACTATTCTCATGCAGAAATTATGCCTTCAGCACAACAGCAATATTCCAAGTCGTCAGCCCACCAGACCACACTAAAAGCTCGCCCAATACCCTTTGCTTTTGTCGTTATGTATATTAGCTAAAACCAACACCACATGTTGTTCTCTCCACATTACAATTTTTTTAATCGCCATTGTCCGGTTTTTTTGACAATGCCTCTTCCAGCTCTTTATTCTTTGTCTGCGGTGGTTCTCACCTGCCTTCTCTGTGGAAGCTTGCCCTGACATCTTTCCTCTCACCAACCCCTCTTTGAATATTTAAGCAGGTTACTATTGATGTGTCTTTGACCTACACACCTACAATCACTCCCCCTCCTCACTATTCGGCAAAGCTCTAAATTCAACTTTACACAATCTCCGCTACATAGCCTCCTATTTTTTGATACCATGCAAGTGCACCGCGCCGCATATAATTCCCTCTTTCCTGTTACAAGTTGGCTTAAGTTGCACGTAGCTGCCACTTGGGATCATCCTCTTTGCACCGAGTTCCTATTCGAGACCGAGACTAAGATAATGAAAGGTGAGTCATTACCTATCTTTTAATGTATGTAAATGAGCTAACCTTCTCCTCTTTTATACATACTTAGACCATCAATCACGCAATCGGTCCGTCAACCAAACGGGAACTTTTGTGCAATCGAGATCCAGCCTTTGTTATTGATGGGTTTTCAAGCTCTACTCTAACAGAGTTGTGTCTTTTATGATTATGGAACATCCCACTTCATCAAAGATCACCGACCTTGCTTCTTTGGTGGCTTTGGGTAAGTTGACCAATGAGTGAAGCCAAATGGTTGACTCAACACTTTGTCACCACAACATTCATTGCCCGTTGCTTTGTTTACTTTTACAGTTACGGCATACTTTTCTCACAACTGGTATCAATCATCAAGTTTCTTTTTGCCGACAATCGCATGCTGAAATTTGACAATACCAATATTTGTGCTCTAATCTGTGTCGTATATTTCAGGCCAATTCTATTTCCTCCCTGTACTACATAATTGGTGACCTGCATACCGCTTCGGAACCTTTGCCTATCAGTTCTTCTCAACTGCTTGGGATTACAACATGAGTTGTTGCGTGTTGTGTTCAACAAACCACCACTTTATGCCATCTCATCCCTTCTTTCTGTGCAACATCAGACCACTTGATCGCCCTTTCTGTCGATGTTAGATTATCCTATTGTAACTTATTATTTGTAATTGAACTAAGATTGGTGTTGTGTTCCAGTCATTATATCCGTTGCCCGTCACACTTCCCACGAGACGGCTGCGTACCCAATACCTATCCATGAACTTGAGCCCTTTGGTGCAGCACAAGAAATGTACCTAATACATTTTCGTATTGTACATGTTGCCTAAACTTAGCTATCTGCAGGCCAAGTTGTTCTCAGTGTGATGTTCCTAGGTAGTACCCGTACAAGGCACGAGGTAGGTTGCATAGGTCCATGCACTCGGAGAAGCCCGGCTTGCTGAGGAGCACGGACCAGGACTAGCGTAACGGCAGAGGAGGAAAGGACCTGAAGGCGCGTCCTGCGAGCCAATCCTCAGATGTGACCTTTCCTATTAAGGAAAGGGGGATGGTCTCGCGCTCCTTCTCTTCCTCTCTCCGTCGCTATTTTTCCCTTCTCTCTCCGCCGTGTTTTTCTCTTTTCAGCTTCTAGTGTTTCTCGAAGCCTTCTCCCTTCTTTCAGGCTTTCTCTCTCCTTTTTGATTTCAAGACTCACAGTCGCACTTCATCAATTGCTCAGTGTTAATTTAGGATACTTTACAAAGTTTATTACATTCATTCAAATCCCCCCCTTTTTTTCCCCATTTTTTGCTTTACTACTGATTCAAGAATACCGACAATGATGACGACTCGAATGCAGCAGAGAACTAACGACTCGACGAATTCAGAGAACGGGGCAGTAGTTAACATGTGAACTAGTGCTAGTGATCCAGCCAACGCTAAAGACACTCCATCTCATCCTTGCAACAACATAGACTGTCCAGCGAACGCTAAAGACATCAATCCAAGTGCATGTCCAGCCAACGCTAAAGACAACAAATGCGATTTGGTTAACAATCCAGCAAATGCTAAAGACATTACAAATGAAGGCTCAGATCCAGCGAAAGCTAAAGACCTAAGTAAGCCTTTTTCATCAATTGATTAAAGAAATAGAACGACTAGTTTCTTTTCTGATGTAGACTTTCACTTCTTTGTGATATCACGTTTGTAGCTGTAGGGAAAGAGACTACAGGTGGTGGTTCTGTCGGCCCAGTATCAGACAGTTACTTAGAAATACTGGGAAGTAAAGCTCCAAACTTGAAAGACGATCTAGCTATTCAGGATCCTGAAGAGGATAGGAGATTATTGATAGAGGATAAGCAGGTGACATTGACCAAAGCCATGAAGGCTGCTACAGAAGGAAACACAGAAGAAGCTTTGTTCTTGTTTAGAATGCATGAAAGAATGATCATTCCGATGTCTGTGAAGAAATCGACTACAGACAAGATAATCAAGAAGGTCATCGAAGTCATAGATGTTGAAGATGAAGTATCTGGAAATGTAGATGCTATAGAGGTTGATGAAGAACAGCATTTGTTGAAAATGGTATTACCTTCATGCCAGGTTAGTAGAGCAATGTGTAAAAGATGATCTTCTACAAAACTGATTGTGGTGACTGTTTAGGTCATGTGCCGAGTATGACGACATCCCTTCTGACTCCTTATTTCGACAAGAATATTGAGGAATTCAAGGGACCAATCCCTTTGTCGATCTTAGATTTAAACTGGCAAGCTTTAGCAGATAGCTATCACACTGAGAAGAAGGTGAAAACGGATGACGTGAAGCACAATAACCATACAGGTTATCCTTATCCTGACGACTTAACCCTGGACCACGGAACTTGGTGTATCAACTACAGGAACTTTCTGAAGACGTTCGCAAACCCACATGGTTGGCACAGGTAAGCAAACCTTGTGATAATTTAGAAACTGTTCACATACCGATGAAAGAAACCATAGATGTGCTGCGATTGGAGCGATCCACAAGGAGAATGTGGGGAAGATTCATGAGGCTTCCGGGTGGATGGTAGCTTTGAGGTACGATGTCAAGATAAGAGACAGCGTGTTCAGAATGAAATGTTCAAATGGTGAAAAGGAAGGTGCGCCGGACATTAGGAAGCATAGGAAAGACGTAGAAGTGCAATGCTATAGTGATTGTAGGAGGTTGAATGAGTTAGGTTTCAAGATGAATAATCCCTACTCAAAAGGAGGTGAAAGAGAAGGCTGGAATCCTAAGAATGGCAAGCCAAAGCATCAAGTTACTAAACATCCTCATCAATCTAGTTTCAAGACTTCCATGAACAGCTTCAACAACACCTTTGCAAGCACTAGCTCAGGACAAGGAGGACACTTTAATCGAGGGGGTGGTAAGGGAGGGAGATCTGGATACAGAGGCCCTCCCAAACACTTTGACCCCGCTTTTGCTGAGAGGAAAGCGGCAGCAGCAGCAGCAACAGTGGTGAAGACAGAGAACCCCTCATTGTAAGTGGAGACTAGTCTACATTTCTTTCTATGTCTGCATAAGTCCTATTTCTTGTACAAGTTTACGCTAGACGGTAACCTATTTCATTATTGTATGAATAGCTAAAGTGTATTCTATTGTTTTGTAACCCTATTTGAATTGTTGGCGTTATGTTATCTCGATTCTCCTGAAATAATATATAGTTTTGCACAACTAAAGATTTTGCGAGATAACAGTGAAAGGAGACAATATTTAGAGTCTGAAAATAACAGTCTGTCCTTGAAACAAAAGCCAATTGAAGAGCATAATTATCGAATTATGAGGAACACTGGATTGGGATTTGAAGAGGATTTGTCAAATTTGCCGTCGAACTGGCCGAGAAAGATAGTTTGTGAGATGAACATTCCAGTGTGGAAAGAAGCTCTAAGGAAAGCGGGATTGTTGGAAGAGTTTAAAGAGGTTTTAGAGGGATTTGAAGGAGGTTTTGACCAAGGCATACCTGTACACGTACTTGAAGGAAAGCCTTATTTTACGCCGGAAAATCACTCTTCATCGATACTGGTGGCAGATAAGATTAGGAAAAACATTCAAAACAAAATCTGGAAGAATAGGATGTACGGTCCGTACTCACATGAAGAAGTCTCAAAGGTATTTCCATTCTTCAGGTCAAACCCGTTGGGAGCGGTGGTGAACGGCGATGGAAGCGTGAGGGCAATCAATGATCTGTCATACCCAAGACACCTACCGGATACACCTTTGGTTAATTCGTTCGTTGATAAGCATGCCCTCAAAACAACGTGGGATGATTTTGCAACAGTGGCAATCTTCTTTCAATCTTCAAACAATTTGTGGTTGCTAGGCCTTTTCAATTGGGAAAAGGCCTATAGGCAGATCCCAACTTTGATGAGTGAAGGGAGATTGTATCTGGACACCAGGATTACGTTTGGAGGGGTCGTAGGGTGTGGTTCTTTTGGGAGGCCGGCGGACGCATGGAAAAAGATAATGCAGCATGAACATGATCTCGTAACTGTCTTTTGTTGGGTAGATGTCAATTTATTTGTCAAACAATACAACCCCATGACGGACATGAAGGATATTGTTAAAAGGTCTAAGGCTTTAGGAGTCCATACAAATGAGGAAAAGCTGTCAAAGTTTCAACATGAACAAAAATTCATCAGGTTCATATGGAATGGAATGAACAAGACAGTTTGGCTACCTGAGGTGAAATTGGCTGAGAGGAGGGAGCAGATTGATGAGGTTTTGAATGGGAGCGTGTTCTTGTGTTATCAAATCGACATCTTTGTGGGAAGACTTACACACATGTCTTATCTGCCACCACAACTTAAATGCTATGTATGTTGTTTGTATTGTATGAAGAAAGACTGGAAAAATAAGATGGCTACAAGAAAAATAAAGGATGATGTAAGAGAAGATTTATTGTTTTGGAGACAGACTTTGGTCTCTTTCAAGCACCTGCGATTGATTGCAAGTCCAGAGCCAATAGAGATCTCCTGGGTAGTGGATGCTTCGACTTCTTACGGGATTGGCGTACTAGTAGGAGGGCATTGGACTCAATTGAAAACATCCAAAGCCTGGAAACTAGCAAATAACGAACAAAAGCACATCAACTACCTTGAGACTGTGGCAATTAGAATTGGAATACTCATGGTTATCAAGTTGAAAGGTAGAAAAGGAAGACATTTGGTTGTATGGACGGATAATACGACGGCACAGGCAGCCGTTACGAATAGAAAGTCCAAGAATTGTGCAGTTAACGAAGAATGGAAGATCATTCAGAGTTTGCTGACTCACTATCAAATTGAGATACATGCCAAAAGGGTAACTTTGGATGACAATGATGCTGATAAGTTGTCGCGTGGAATTAAGGGGAGCTGTTTGGAAAAACATTGTATTCCTCTACGCTTGCCAGATGATCTCGCAAAGCTTTTCGTCGCTTCTGAGGTCACCCCTGATGTGTGACAGGATTTGTTTTGTTTCTGAACTTGATTTCTTTTTAATTTTCTGGTCATTGGCCACGGTGACAAGCCTTCCAATTGAAATGAATAAATGATGACCGGGGAAATTGAGCAACAGCGCGCGTTATGCAGAGCGCAGGGTGGTTACGTGAGACCAAATGTAATGGTTCACGATGACGGTTGAGTAAGACAGTTATCTCAGGCAATCGTCTGTTTGGAATGATAGGTCTTACTTGTCGTAAAACGCAATTGGAACAAACTCATCCTATTTTCTCCAACAATTAGGAAGGCCTTCCATTCCTCTCGTTGACGGGCCTATCACTCTTTTGTTTCAGACAGTGCTTATAGAATTACTGGTCTACACGACGTAGGTACGGCGTGCTTGTTGGGGTTTCAAAACTTGACATACTAATGATATTTGTTTTTGTCTAGTAGCAATGACGGAGCCGCTTCCTTTGCATTGGTTACTGGCCTTTCTGTCGACGGGGACTGATGATGCGACACCTTTGGGTCTACAACTGCATTTATTGAGGGGGTGGAAACAAAGCACTTTGTTAAGTTACAACGCGGCAGTGAAGAAGTTTAAGGTGTTCTTGATAGCTGAAGGAAAGGGAGTGTGGACTCTACCGGCGAGCCCGTTGGATATCTACGAGTTCTGCTTCTGGGCTGGAAGAAACAAGGAGGGTCCGAAGAAACAGGATATTGATGCGAAGAGCCTTTGGAAATACTTGTATGGAGTTCAGGCTTGGCACAACTACCACAATAAACCGTACCCACACGTATTGGACGAGCGAGTCAAGATCCTCCTACGGGCATGTGGGAGACAGGATGCCTTAGTTCCAGCAAGACCTCCAAAACTGGCGGTGACTTTGGAAAATCTAGTGCTCTTATACCACGCGTGGGTGCAAGGTTTGATCAACAAGCAGGCATCCCTAGATTGTGTGATTGTGGCATTTTGGGGAATGATGCGGCTAGCGGAGATCACGTACAACGCACCCACTGGCCAACCGGCGTGGCTAAACTCTGTTCTATGCGGGGATGTTTTGCAATGGTTGCCTGCATCAAGCAGTGTGTCATTAGCAGTGCGAGGTGCAAAGACGGCAAAAGCAGGGGTGGCTCAAGTGGTACTTCTTAATGCACAACCAAATGTCCTTTGTACGGTCTTGGCGGTCAGGAGGCGCTTGATGACCATGCGGTCACCAGACAATTCTTTGTTTGGTTATTATAATGGAGGTGTTAGAGTAAACTTAACCAGATCTTATCTCGTAAACAAGTGTGTACGGGTGTGGGTGGAATATGGATGGCTAGGACTATCCGGTCACTTGTTTAGAGTTGGTGGTGCGTCTTCCCGAGCAGCTTTAGGGGTTCCGCACGACAACATCAAGCGCTTGGGTCGTTGGACTTCCGAATGCTACAAGCTGTACCTTTGCAAATATTTGGCTGGGGAAATGGCAAAGACATTGGCGTTGGTTAAATACCTGAATGGCTGAGCGCGACAAGGATAAGGCTAAGAGGACGTAAGCTTTTTTTCGCAGGATGGGTTTTGCGCGAGCTCGGGCTTCAAATAAAATCTGAGCAGTGGGTTTACGCTAACCCCTCCTGTTTTTGGTCCCAGGGCTCTTGTCCTCTTGTGTCAAGACAACGCCCTTGGGGGTCTCTTTGACTTCTGGCGTTTTGAAGCCAGTATTTGAGGAGACCTTCTGGGGGGCTGTGTCCCTTACCCCACACACACGTCCTTCGTGTGTACATGAGGAGACATGATATGTATACTTATGTGTGATTGACTTACTGGCAATTTAAGACAGTAATGAAGATTATTGTCAAGTAAGGCCTAATTGAGAAAGCCTCCTTATGAACGTAGAAGGGAATGGATCTTCTGGTTTGCCCTTGCCGTCAGATACATATCCTCCAATTATCCTTCAGCATATCACGTCAGAGTTCAGTCAAGTAGGCCTCCCTGGCTTAATATTTCACTGTTTTTTTCCCTTCCGATGTGGAAGTTGTCTTACAATGTGTCAAGTGTATCATTGAGTTCCGACGTATTCCAGGATGTACGAGTAACTCCTGCTTCGAATCTATGCTTAACATGTCCGGCAACAATAAAAGCACACATGACCCGCTTCTTTGCTCAACTCAGCCACAGTGTTAAAATACCCAATAACCCTGGTGTTACAATATTGATGAACACCACTTTGGTTGGTGGAATCTAACTGATTCTTAAAGACCGGGGGTCGTGGTATCAGGCGGTGCAATACTCGCATTTATGACATGTATTGGCCGGCTGCGGGATTCTTTCAAACACATCACCCCTCTGTTTGTCACATAAATATACTAATGTATAGGCTATTTCTCTAATCTATTGATTAATCAAGCCGCATCAAAAGCAATTATGTGATACTCGGGCCAATTGGGTGAGGAGTGCTTACCCATCAGGCATCATATCCTGGGTTTGGTTTTCAAACGTTCTATACCTTTTGTTCCAGTGGTTGAACCGTCTGCTTTTGAAAAAATTGGGAAGTCTAACAACAATACGTTAGGCATATGTCGTGTATGAGCGCACTGTCTGCTTTGCATTATGGAGCATTTGCTGCTAAGCTTTTTCATTTTTGCAAAGTGCATTGCTTTTGGCGTTATGCACATTTCCGGACCACAAGGCGCTTTTGAAAAGAACACATTTGCTTTTGAACCACATCCCCTATTCAGGTCATTCCACGGACATTTGAGGCTCCACGCGGATACTCCACAATAACAATGTTCCACAAAACCAAGCTTTTCAAAATTCAAATACGATGCTCCATTTAAACACAACTCTCTTGATTGGTTTGCTTTCACTGCCTTCAGTTGTCTGCACCTTTCTCCATTCTGTACAAAAAGTCAATCCAACCTCATTTGAACAAATAACTGATCTTACTCGCTCATATTATCCTTTGATCATCACCTTCTGTTGTATTTTCTCAAAGAATTGCTTTAGACTATGCTCAAAAACGCGACCAGCACCTCAAAATCATTGCCGGCTGCACCAAATTAGTCAGCCACTAGCAGCAAAAAGAAGAATCACCCGTTTTATATAGCTTCCCTTTTCAATGTTTTTGCTCAGGCTAGTCTCCTATAACTGAACCTCCACATTGTTGCCATGATTCTTACCGGACCTGTCCAGCTTGAGTCTGACGTGCAGGGTACTTGGGGTTTCCGTCATTCACACATGACTATTGTCACCCGCGAGCCCAATGCTGATGATGCCATGGAGTGGGTAATTAGGGGATCGGCCTGTGGGGGCCTGGAGATTGTCTTGGAAGTTGATGGGGTTTATTTTCTCAAAGGGTGATTGATTGCTTTGAACCAGCCTGGTGAACAGGAATTTTATTACAAACCAAAGAACCAAATCCTTGCGACAACCTCAAGAGAACTCAAAGGTGACCTTGCTAATTCCATCAGCACCCATGGGCTTGGGATTATTATCTCTCGAGATGTCAAAACCGTTTTGCCCGGTAAAGATAACATGAATGTCATTGGCAGGCATACCGACTACAACCTTGAGGTGAGGTTCCCAACACTTGAGGTGAGGTTCCCACCACTTGAGGTGCATTCTTGAGCTGATTAATGGGGCCTAGATCCGCGCCTCTAACCCTAACCCTAACCCTAACCCAGGTGTCTGTGCTTAGAGATGTATCATCCTGTACACAAAGTGTAATGAGAGCCTCTGGCGTAAACTAATGCAGAAGTAGTTGTAGAGCTGTGGCCAGGGTAGGTGCAACCAGAAAGGCATCTCAGGGGGCTTTTCAAAAGCAAAAGCTTGACTAGCACCTGATCACTTTGGCTGTTGCTGATTCAACCTAGAAGTGCATTTCACCTTGGAATTTCCATTGATTAAGGCTGCCATATCCCGAGGAGCCTCTGACATTTGGCGGCGCGGCGTATATAGAGGAGCTCCAATTCATATCCTGACTTCTTCTGTCAAAAACCTCTAATGCACCTTTCCACCATAATAATTAATCATTATCATCACAATCAACCAAACGTTATTAACAGCACCAGGACCTCAGCGCACTTTGAAGAGTAGCCTTGGTCAAGAGTGCTGTTGGAACACAGTTATCTTACATTGGAGCACCAAACATTTGTCTCAAGCTATCCGGTACAACAATTATCCTGTTGCGTTAAGACAGTCCTTCAACCTCATCCTGGGCGCAGGTATTTGAAAATGTGAGTCACCTGGGAATTAAGAAATGATTTCCGTGTTGGCCTGTTTGATTGGACCCAGCGTTGATATTGATGCATCAGTTCGGTAACAAAGAAATCAAACCAGACACCTTTTTGGACAGACTGATCACTGTAAGTTAATGGTATTGAGAAAGACTCATCATCTTGCCACCCAAATCATACGAATAAACTAATGATAAGTTGTCTATCGGTTGCGGTCAGCAACCAGCTCTCGCCGTAGCGGAACTTACTGTTGGCATTTGTGGCCGGTCGTTTTTGCTGAACCTGTTGTGATGCCCTTGAAAACAAAAGTGGTGTGTCAATTGGCGGCAGAGAACAATGAGGAGAATATTCTACAAAACTTTCTCGGTTTGCCATATCATCTGGGGCTTCAAACACATGAGTGTCAATACTGTGGTGCCTTGAGGTGGGGCGGCGAGCAAACCAAACAAAACATAAAAGATGGCCTAGAGATTTACTCTAACTGTTGTCAACAAGATTCCGTGACATTGCCTTGGGGGGAGTTTGATGGCCCAATGTTACCTGCCTCTTTGATGCAGTTGTACACCGGAAGCAATAAAGGTAAGGTTTTGATGATACATGAGACAAGTTTGATCTGACAACCTTCATAGATGCTAGAGAAATCACGCACTACAACAACACCCTGTCTTTCACTTCATTAGGTGTCAAAGTCAATCAATCAGTTGCCGGCCAAAAGGGGATCCACACCTTCCAATTGTCAGGACAGCTGGCTCACCAAATTGGATCAGCTCTGCCACTGGCGAATAAGACACCCTCATATGCACAAATCTACGTTGTCGGTGACGGTGGCAAAGCCAAAGCCAACATTTGGTTCGGTCATGTTAAGAAGAAGCAGCTTTCAAAAGGGGTTATGCTGCAGTTACAGAGGGTCTTAAACAATGTCAGTCCATACGTGGATTTCTTGAAGTCCTCCGCCACAATCCTAGAAGCGTAACCGACCCTCACCATCATGCTAAAAACTCTACTCCCCAGGAAGAGAGAGATCAAAACTTACAACAAACCGCGTCCTCAAGATGTTGCCGCTTTGGTTGAAGGTTTGGAGACTCTTGACAACAAGCCTCGGCACATTATACTTCATCGGAAAAACAACAAATTGAAACACATCACGGACTTGAGTACCGCCTACCTGCCACTGCGTTACCCAATCGTGTTGCCATTTGGATCACAACAATGGGACAATGACTACATTTCACCAACGGCTAAACAAAACAATAAACATAAGTCCTCATTTCTGTCTGGTTTGTTTGCAACACGGACACCTGTCCATTTAGGGAAACGCAACGACTTCAAAGTGACACTACAAGAAAGATAATATTTTCTGGGCAGAAAATTAAATTATTGATACACAAAAATATTGAGAGGCCAGGAGAAGGGCAAAAAATAAATAAAAATATGCATCTTGTTCCCTGCGGTGAGAGCTTCACTCTCCATATTTTTCCATATTTTTACAGTCCGTATTGATAAGTGTACTAACAATAAACCTTCATAATCATCCAATTACAACCTGTAACAAGCACTGAGATTTGGCTCATTAGTGTTTAGAGAAACTTTTGATTTCTGAAAATACTCATAACTTTTTCAATTCCGGTCCAAAACGCTCGATTTTGGGTGCATTGGTAAGCTGGAATTGTCCTCCAAATAGTTCATAATAGGACCACACAGCATGCTGGTCTGCTAAAAAAGATATAATCTTTTTTATACATTTGTACATACAGATCCATAGAATGATTGTCATACTAGCTACATAGTTCTTGATCCTATGAAAGTTTGAGAGGAAGAGTTCAGCTTTCTAATGCACTTAAAATCGAGTGTTTTGAGGCAGATTTGACAAAGTTATAGGTGTTTTCAGAAATCAAAAGTTTCTCTAGACACTAATGAGCCAAATTTCAGTGCTTGTTACAGGTTGTAATTGGATGATTATGAAGGTTTATTGTTGGTACACTTATCAATACGGACTGTAAAAATATGGAAAAATATGGAGAGTGAAGCTCTCACCGCAGGGAACAAGATGCATATATTTATTTATTTTTTGCCCTTCTCCTGGCCTCTCAATATTTTTGTGTATCAATAATTTAATTTTCTGCCCAGAAAATATTATATTTTGTGTAGTGTTACACAACTCAAGTAAGGATTGTGATTGCTTGCTGCGTCTTACATAATATAATCCAATTTGAATATGGCAAGGACAATTTCTATGAAGAGTACGCCTTAAAAGAAAGATTAGAAGCCAGGTTGGCCCGCGATCATGACAACCCAGACTGGGTTGCACCCACTCCTGCACAGCGCACTCAAGCAAGTGATCAGCGTGATCATATTGCAGAGGATAGGTTTTATGATTACATACATGCTACTGCTGCTCGCCGACATGTTTGAATCATTTATTGTAATTTTTTTAATACTTGAATCTGAGATATCATTTCATCAATTTTTCCTATTTAAGATGGTCTCTGTATTGCAGTTGTATTGTTTTATTATATCACTTGTGCAAACTGAAACTATCGCGTATTTAAGCTATCATATTATATATGACTTGTACAAATGATCTGCAATAACAAGTAAGATTAAAAACGTAAAATAGAAAGAAAATATAACAGGTTTGCTTGTCCTGATGAAATTGAGATACCTCGGCCTCACTTCTCAACCAATCCCACTGAAACTCCTTGGACATGTGACAGAAGAAAGATGCTGTGTCATCATCCTTCAATTTGTTGTCTACTGTGATGATGTGTTCTGGTTTGAGTTCTTTCTTGCATCCACAATTGAAGATGTCCATTGCCTCTTTTTGTTTTGGGTGTTGCTCAAGCTTCATCTTTGCTATTTCAATTTGATCATTTTTGCCTTGTTCATCCCACTCAACAGCTCAATTGATTGATTGTGCAACAAGCTTAGGTCCACTGGTGCGAGATTGTTTGGCAGTTGATGTTGATGTGTCTCCGTCAGCCGGTCCCCTCTTGCTACGTACAAATTTCATCTCAGGAGTTTCCTCCTCATCGTTGTTAAATTGGCGCTGAGAAGCTTTTAGATGCCTTGCGAAAGGGTTCTTCTGTATTGAAGATTGGCAAAACCAGACAGTACCATTTTCTTTAATTGATTATAGTTTGATATTTTTAATGAGAACTTACTTTGTACTTTGGTTTAACAGCAGCTGCTTTACCCTTTGAGTTCGCGGGAGCGTCTGACTCACTACTAGTCCCATCAGCCTTATCATTATTGTATTCATCCTTGAATGACTTTCCCTTGGCGTCCATATGCTTGTAACTTTGATTGGTAGCCTCCTTTTGATGGAATCAAGTCTGTGATAAAGCAGGTAATTTTCAATGTTTTGATCCAACTGATGAAATAGAAAGTAAACCAAGCATCTTTTTCACTTTCTTTTTCATCATTAGATCCAGGCGAAATTGCTTTTTCTTTTTCTTGCTTTGAGTACCAAATCCTTCACTACC
>NW_006768778.1:136583-138507 GCF_000204055.1 Melampsora larici-populina 98AG31
GACTGACCCCCTTGATCCAAGTGTCCCACCATTCTTTATCAGCGTGAACTAAACCTGTTGTGGTATCAACAGCAGGAGCTCCAGAGGAGTCTCTTATCTTTTCAATAGCCCAGTAAGTCTGCTTGAGCTGAAATTCAGTAAAAGCATAGTCAATAATGAAATACTTCTGAAGTAAAGATTGATGAATAAAAGAATGAAAGGTATACCTCTTGGATGTGATTCTTCAAACAAAGCAGTGGCTCCTTGGTTTTCCATCATTTGTTTTAGTTGATAAGAACCTGCTTCCAAGCTTCCGCCTTCAGCCCTCCATCATGCACCTTTCCAAGATCCGTTTGATGACAAAACTCGTCAATTAACCATACAGTGCACTTATCAGGCCATACTCCGCCACTAGTAACGATTTCATCATTGTCATTGTCATCATTTTCATTATCTTGCTTCTTTTCACTATCTTGCTTCTTTTCATTATCTCCTTTATTTTCGTTTGTTTTCTTCTTTTCATTGGTTTTATTCTTATCATTTGATTTGGTTTCTTTCGTTTTGATTTGATTGGTTTGGGATCCTGATTTTGTTTTTTTGTTTGATTTCTTTTTCATCGGAGCAGGCTTCATTGAAAATGGTTGATTGGTGGCTCCTTAACAATTACCACCGGTGTCCGAGTCATTATCCGACATGGTGGAGTTGGTCGGATATGATGAGATGAAGACAACTGATGATTGAGTGCAAGAAGTGAAGAGTGGTGTTGATGGTATGGGTTCATAGGGTATGTGATGGTTTTGGATAGGTTTATGACCTTCCGTACGGTGAACAGGGACTTGTCCCAATTGTCAAAGAAGTCAGAAAGGGCAAAAATAAAAAAAAATCGCTATTATCAAATTGTAGAAATCAAGGCAAAAAGCAATTTTTATAAGCATTCTGTACATTACAGAATGCTTGTAAATAGCAAATCAAACACTTTTTATAGAATGTGATTTCTGTGCTGTGTAAAATGCAATTTTGGGTCAGAATGTGCTTAAGTGAACACGCTCTAAAGGATCTAACTTGTCCTCTTTGGCTTCATAATTGATATCAATTGAAAGCCAATAAGGATTTGGAGTTGGAAAAGAGCAATCTTTGTGTTGATTATCTCAAGTGATCTGAAATACTGAGAGAGATTCTACACATTGGGATTCATTTTCTGATTGTAACTTATCAATGGTAAGAGTCTGAGATGAATCAAGAACGGAATTCATGGTAAAAGTTTATGAATCAAGAACAGAATTGATAAGAGTCTGAGATGAATCAAAAACAGAAGAAGATTGTGAATTGAATATAAGGTTGATTTCAGCACGGTTTTGAGTTAAATCAAGTGAGAAAGGGCTTTCTGATTGGTTTCCGGAAGTGGTAGGAGTTATCACTGTAAGGTTGGTCATGCTTTGGGTGATCCTATGGGCTTTCCACCATTTCTTTTGAGCATGTGACGTGTTGCTTTTCTTTGGCATGTTTTCAACTTTGTTTAAGGCCAATTTGGTGGGTTTTGAGCGCGTGAAGTGTTCTGAATTGAGGTGGGGAAGGTCTTGAAGGGAAATCTTGAGTATGCATATGTATGTACAACATACAAAAAAAAGCACCACATATTGCTGGTCACAACTCTTCCTCATTCCAGACCAGGGCCAGCTTTAGGGCTGTTTTGGGTAATTCTGTGGTTGGGTCTTGATGATAACAACTGTAGTCATCAAAAAAATCCCAAATAAATTTCTACAGTGGCCGTGGACGGCCAAAGTGGACAAAACATCAAATATGCAAAAATCTCGATGAAGCACCCTTTGAAAGCCCCGTGGAACATGTTCCAAGCTCAAGTCCGCTGCGCCGGGCAGCACTCTGCCCACAATTGCACCCTAGTCCCCAAGTATATGCTCAGCATACGGTGTAGATCTCCTACGCA
>NW_006768778.1:138607-146535 GCF_000204055.1 Melampsora larici-populina 98AG31
GTGTTTTCAGAAATCAAAAGTTTCTCTAAACACCAATGAGCCAAATTTCAGTGCTTGTTACAGGTTGTAATTGGATGATTATGAAGGTTTATTGTTAGTACACTTATCAATACGGACTGTAAAAATATGGAAAAATATGGAGAGTGAAGCTCTCACCGCAGGGAACAAGATGCATATTTTTATTTATTTTTTGCCCTTCTCCTGGCCTCTCAATATTTTTGTGTATCAATAATTTAATTTTCTGCCCAGAAAATATTATATTTTGTGTAGTGTGACAAACTTGGAGTGGGGAGCATATCTATTGTATGAAAGGAACAAACAGTTCTCGCCTTTTTTACATGGTTGTTGGTTAACCCAGCAGCTGATTGTAGACTTATATCTATGCGTTGAGAGAGGCCGACTCCGGTGGTACAAAAATAATCAGAAGACTATAAAATCTGACATGTACAAAGGGCTTTGTGAAGCATTTGACGGAGCCAAGGGTCCCACAGGATGCCCAATAATCTTACCCTCCACCTTTGGAGGAGGTCCTCGGCATATGCATAAACTGTACCATCATGCAATGGCTTTAGTCAGGGAGTTTGGGAGTCCCAGTCTTTTCATCACCATGACCGCAAACCCAAATTGGCCCGAGATACAAGACAACTTGAAATATGGAGAAACAGCAACTTATTGACCGGATCTGGTGGCTTGAGTATTTCACTTGAAACTGTTACGTCTCTTTCATGAGATCTACAACCTTGGTGTCTTGGGCAAATGCATTTTTTATCTGGGTGTAGTCAAATTTCACAAACGGGGGCTCCTGCATTCCCACATCTTAGTTATCTTGGAGGAATCTGCTAGACCGAAGACTGCTGACCAAATCAACAGCTTAGTCACTGCTGAACTTCCCAACGTGGGGACTGAGAGCCACCTGCAAAACCTGGTTGAAAACTTCATGCTCCAAGGACCTTGCCGACCGGGAGGACCATGTTGGATCAACGGAAAATGCCGCTCCCGTTTCCCAAAGCCTTATGCGGATGAAACCTTGGTATCTAAAGCTTCCTTCCCGAATTACCACCAACCAGAAAATGGGGTTTGTGTTGAGAAACCATTGTTCACATATACCAACCAACATGTAGTCCCGTACAACAAGTATTTATTGCTTCTCATGGAGTGTCACATCAATGTCAAGATACCTGTCGGTACAAAACCAATTTGGTATTTGTATAAATATGTCACGAAGGGATATGACAAAGCTCGAGTTTACATGGAGACTGCTCCCAATGAGAACCCTGCTCCAATGCCAGAGGCGACTTCATCAACCGCGGTTATGCAGGTCAGAACCCGGCAGCGGAAGCAAGGCTTGGACCCTGGTGCAACTATCTCTGCTCCACCAGTGAGAAAGGGAAAGCAAAAGTGGAACACCCCAGAAAAAGTCACTCCAGAGGTCCACGATGACACTAAAGAGTTCCAAGATTGCTGGTACATCAGCACACCAGAGTGTAAGTTATTCAAATGTGAAATGTGTGTTTTGAAACCGACTGACTTTGTATCACATCTGTGATGGGATTTAGGTGCCTGGCGCTTATTCAAATTTTTCTTGAATAAAAGGAAACCGGCAGTAGTGAATTTACATATTCCCTTTGAACATGACCAGCTGGTTTACTTTGAAGACAAGGCCCAAGCCAGGAGGAGGGTAGCTGTGGGACCACCTCCTAACTTGACGTTAACCGGCTTTTTGCGTTTATGTAAAGACAACGCCATCGGCCACACGTCCACTTACGCCAGGGATATTCTTTATGTCGATGTGACAAAGTTCTTTACTTGGGATAAAACAAAGATTCATCTACCGTTGGAAGAGTTCATTATATCAAAGTGGCCGACGGAGAGAAGTACTTCTTAAGGCTGCTCCTGTTCAACGTGAAAGGCCCTCAATTGTTTTGTCACCTGAGGACAGTGAACGGGACCATGTGTAATTTGTTTCGTGAAGCCGCGGAGAAACTGGGCCTCCTGGAATCGGATAAACACCACGTGGCGGCAATGCATGCAGCATCCTTATGGGCCACAGCGCATCAGATGCGAGAGTTATTCAGCTTGATACTCACTTATGGTCCAGTGGCAGCACCTGACGCTCTTTGGGACACATTCACAGAATACCTCACTGAAGATGTTGAGAGGATCTTGGTTTCATTAGGTAACATGGATAAGGTTGATGGAGACTTGCGGATAGCTTTTGGCTTTAATAAGGTAAACAAAAGCTTAGCAAATATGGGGAAAAATGTTGGAAACATAGGTTTCATGCAAGATCTTATTGATCAAATGCAGAATATGCCTGGTTTAACATTGCTTCCAGTCAATACAACGTCGGTATGCAGTGAGCAAAGTCGTGCTCTATTTGAACAAGAACAGGGAACTTTGAACGAACAGCAAAGGGTATTCTTCGATTCCGTCTTAGCAGGCCAACAAGCTAAAAACCAAACAATCTCATATCTTGATGGTCCTGGAGGAACAGGTAAAACGTACACCTTGAATACACTTCTTTGTTTCTTCGAAGGCAAAGGGCTTGAACTGATTGTGGTTTTGTTGTCAGGGGTATCAGCATTTTTGTTGTGTGGCAGCACAACTGCACACTCTCTGTTTAATATTCTGCTGACTGTTGACAAAACAAGTACCTGCAACTTGAATGGCTGGGACAAACGGAGTAGGAAGATTCTGTCTGCACCGTTAATAATATGGGACAAAATTTCCATGCAGCACAAACACTGTGTAGAAGCTGTGGACTGCAGCCTTCAACATATCAAGAAGCATTTGCAACCTTTTGGAGGTATTAGCGTTATTTTGCAAGAGATTTTTGGTAAACCCTTCCCATTGTACCTCACGGGACATTGTCGGATCAAAAACATGCTTGCTTAAAATCATCTTACTTATGGAGTAGAATACAAAGGTTCCGCCTGAGTCAAAATTTGCGCCTCAAGTTGACTGAAGAGGAAATAGATGGAAATGGTGCCACGTACGCGAACTGGCTGCTGGACCTAGGCAACGGAAAACTTCAGGAATGTGATAGACAAAACATCCCGCTTTGGCATGTTACCGTCCAAACAGTTCCACCTTTCACCAAATATCCAACAGCCTTGGTGGCTGTACAAAGGGTTAGATACTTCAATGTTGGATCCTGAATCAGACTTGACGGCGACCTACTTTTCTGACCAAGGTTTAATCACCCCCTTCAACAATACCGTCAGCCAGGCAAACAATGCAATTCTAAACATGTTACCCGGAGAGTCGACATGCGCCGTGGCAAGGGACAAACCGGACCTGGATTTTGTCAATCCCAAGACACCTGAAATTCTGAATAACATCAATTTCCCTGGCTTTCCATAACATACTTTACATCTGAAAATTGGACAACCAGTAATGGTTTTGCGGAACTTGAGCATTGGATTGGGTCTTTGTAATGGGAATAGGTTAGTGATTATCAATATCTCAGATTATGTTTTATGTTGTGTTGCTATCACAGGTCCAAAGTGGGGTGAAGTAATAGTGTTGCCAAAGATGAGGTTAATCCATCACGGTGATTTGGAGCAGCCTATTCCGTTCTCCCGGAAACAGTTTTGGGTGGTGTCAGCTTTTTGCATGACGATTAATAAAGCACAAGGGCAAAGTCTTGAAAAAGTGGGTATTTTCTCCCAGGACCAACTTTTGCTCACAGACAGTTATATGTGGCTCTATCCAGATGCACAAGCCTGCGGAACTTGAAAGTCTGTTTAGCAACACAAGTTTTGGGGCGGTCAACAACAAATATTGTTTGCCGGGCTTTAATCAATGATTAACCAAAAAGCCGCCTATCAAAACGGTATACACTGGCGGTTTTAACAATATGGTGTTGTGGTTGTATTGTCTGTTGCACTTGATTTTTTTTAATGGTGTTTCCAACAACCTATTGTTCAGTTCTTTGAATTCATCCTCTTTCTACCTGAATTGTGTTATTGTCATTTGTACTTGCGCACAGGCTTTGCCTTAAGTGCCATCAGTTGTAGTTTCTTTCAGCCATTCAAAGTTGTTCTTATGTAGAGATCTGGCACCGATATTGTTATCTGGGACCAAAGCAGACCAAACTTAATGTGATTGTTTCTCAAGCGAGACAGTTCAGGTGAAGTATTTCTTCAACATCGGATTAACCAATTCACACCTTAATGGGGATGAATCAGACTTTCAGAACAATCAAAGTAAAGTTAACGTGAAGGAATCGATGAATCCATCATAAACAAGCGGCAGGGACTCAAGAGAGGTGACTTTCACAGAATTAAGGAAAAATTGGATTACAAAGATAAGATAAGGTACAACTAAGTGGATCTTATACATAGTTGGCTCATGGAGGAAACAAATGGAAGAATGTAACTGTCAATAACGGTTGGCATGTAGATTATCAGTGTACAAGACTTGGCTACCACTCTGCAGGAGTAGGGATCCGATGAGTGAACGAAACGCGGTACCTGCTATCACAGTTCAAGTGCGGATTCCGCTTCATGTACAATGTGATGAGAGAGTGTAGTGTAGCCAGTGATTTGACAAGAAAAGAAATGGCTATGGGGCGGACCACGATTTTGTAGCTCCGTGTGGACAAGAATTAGAGATTCTGGACAGAACGTGTTGTCAGTTTGCAGAACGATAAGGAAACTGATATGCACTGACGGTGGTTGGTCAAGGAATGAGGATGAGGGGCGATACAATAAATGGAGCAGGAGGATGTAGGTGAACCACGATTCTTGATGCGGAAAAGATATTCTTTCCAAACGTTCATTTGGACGCAAGCTGAGTTAGGTAGAATGACGGTGGTCTGCGGGGTATAGTCTAAAATCAAGTATCAATGTTAGCAGTTGGCAAAGGGCACACAACTTTAAGACTGACATTGGTGAAAGTGACGGTTTATAAGAGTAAGGAGCTCAATCACATCAATGTCAATTCCAATGTGGTGCAGTTTGGCGAATACAATCATAGTTGAGAAGGTCAAGGGACTAGCTTAAGTGGTGATGGAGCGAAGGTTGGAAAGAGGAGGCAGTACATGATTTATATACTAAACTTTTATGTAAGGAAAGGAAGAGCATCCTATGGAGTACAGGATTAGTAACTGTTGGAGTGGGCATAGTTTTGTGCAGGGACAGTGTGAGTTTCCTTAAAAGCGTAGAATCAACTTAGACTACAGATACTGATTCTTACAGTGCAGGTGGCGGTAGGCAGAATGCGAACTAGAGAGAGGGATTGCCCTTTAGGGAAACGATGTGTATGGACGGAGTAAAAGCAATCATATCAGCTCGAGATGCGTTGGCAAAAGACTTTGGCGCAGGCCAGGAAAAGCAGCTTTTGAGGGTTGGGTGCAGGTAGCAGGATACAAAAGAGACAAGTGTCCCAAAATAGGCACAGCTTGAGACATAAGTGCATTTCAAAATCCGGTGTCAACGTCAGAGAGGAAATGATACGTGAGGAAGCTTACCTATGCTGACCACAAGAAAAACAGCTGCATTTTGGTGGTGGAAGATCCGGCTTCTAGAGAAACGGGAAATCAAGGAAAGCTTACCATTCCGAGGCACAGCCGACAGCCAATGACTGATACTGTTGGCAAGTGAAAAGCTGTTTCTAAAAATCCGGAAAAGGAAAGTGCCTCATAATTGATAGAGCGGAAACGTATAAAGGTGCTTGGAACAAGTTTGAAGATAGTCACAAACTACCCTTCAGCTTTAGCAATCATCAAAAATTATAATTTATACAAAAGTAAGTGGCAAAGACGTGGAAGTTAAGGCAATGCTGACGCATTGTTTCGCGTAGGCCACCACAAATAGAAGTTTCTCATGAATGGATCACCACGTCCATTACCCTGTAGCACGTTGACGTGCACACACAGAGACGTTTGAAACAAATTTGAATGTTTTTTGTTTGTGTTTCAAATTGTAGATTACAATACAGGCCTGCTTGCCCCTTTGTGGAGCAACAATCAGCACGAGAAGTTTCTCTTGGCGGTGGTTAGCTGTTGACTCGGCCTTTCTTCAATGATCAGGTTTGCCGAACTGTTAGATGTATATGTGGCCCTTGTACACTGAGATGTTTCAAATTGACACAGTTGTGATTGGGCCTTTGAAGGCGTCGTGGGTTGATGGATACCAGTATTTAGATAGAAAAGGTTGTGTTAAACACAGTCCTCATTTTATCACCTTGCCTTTCCATACGTCCAAAATTTGGAGTTACTAGCAATGAGTGTGTCCTGAATAAATTTCTTTACATTTGTGTTCTATCACAAAGATTTTTGATGCTTCTCTCTTTTCAAACTATTCAGCATCTCATCACTGGAAGAGAGGCGCTCCAGTCAAATCTCTCAAAGCTTTAAATGCCTCCGTTCACAACTCTCTTCCGGAGTCCAATGAAGGAATATGCCATTCAATGGCTAGCTTTGCTAGGTTTTTTAATCGGATACGATCAGTCGAGTAAGACTTACCCACCTGGTCCTACACCAGATGAAAGATGCCAACTCCAATCTGTTAGTCAAAAGGAGATCATGAGCAATTGGCAAATTTTCTTGAATGTGCCGACTTCAATTGATGGTACACCATCACAAAACCTGCATATCTTCAAGTCCTTATGCCGCATTGACTTGGAAAACCATGGTATCAGCCGTTTTACCTTTGATTGGGGGATGCCGGACAAGGATCCATGGAACCGAACAATGGCAATTTGCATTGTTAAGCATTGGCAAGGTGCTTTTGACAAAAAATCAATAACTCCCGAACACGAAACAGAATCCAACTGCCTTGGCATTATGCTTTGATGGGTACGCGGTCGGTGTGTAGACATTTGCCAAAATCGTCTATCGGCTAAAAAACTTCGCCAGAAAGAGATGCAACATAAAAAAAGAACAGTGAGTTCATACTGATACTGATATATATCTTGGGACAAAATTGTTCACAAAGCTCATAATGATAATTTTTGAATCGTCTAGCTCTTAAAATATAGAGCCAAATCCTTATCACAACTTCTCCGGGCCAGTAATCTTCCCAACCAGGCATCTGATCTTTTGCCACATCATGATTGCTGTTCAGACACAGATTGGCAGGCTGAAGAGACTTTGTATCCTTCAATAGGCATGGTCTGGCAAAGCCAGCAGTACAAATCAATAATCAATCAAATAGATGGGTTGTCTTTCAAGTATTGGTCATCTAAGCAGGGTCCAATGCTTTCATCTTGGAGGTTCAACCAATGTCGGACGTGACATCGGAAGACCTGGATGAAATCAATGCTATGGAGCATCAGCTTGTAAATGACTCTGATGACAAAGATGTTTTTGGAGGATTAGAAGATGCAGAAGTAATAGGTGTGGGTTGGGAAAATGAAGAGATTGACGATGATGATGACTTGCAATGAATGAACAAACATTTGCATCAAAGTGTTCTGACAGCTGTGTGAGGGTGAGATCTACAGAAGTCTGTAGTTGTCCTACAGACTAGTCTACTAGTGCAATGCAAGAAAGACAGACTGGTCTGATGTGAGAAAGACCGACTGGTCTGTGATGTGAGCTACAGACCAGTCTGTTGTGGGAGGCACAGACTAGTCTGTGACATGACGTACAGACTGGTCTGTGGACCGGTTATGGTGTGAGACTGGTCTGCTGTGTGACAGATTATTCTGGGAAAAAAATTACAGATAAGGAAATTTTACAAAGTTGGAAATGTGAACATGGAACTGTGTGCACATATATGGGGGAATTTGTCAAAAAAAAAGTTGAAATTTGCAAAAACGGCTTGGACATGTTCATTTTTGTTCTCCATGTAGACTGGTTTACTGGTCTAGCTGGTCTATGCCCAAGCGTCTGGATCCAATCCCGGAAGACTGGTCTTTTTCTTTCTGGATTATATCCAGTAGGTCTCTGTGCCACAGGTGGTTTTGATACAATTCTTTGT
>NW_006768778.1:149624-203407 GCF_000204055.1 Melampsora larici-populina 98AG31
GCACAATAGGAGAAGATCAACTAAGAATTCCGATCAACTCCTTCCGATTCCACACTAAGATCATTCTCAGCCTGCTCCAGTCTATCCCTTGGATTGAAAGGTATGTTCCTTTAATCTTGTTCTTTTCTCATCCTTTTCTATCTGCTGACATCATTTTATCTACTCTTTTCTTCTATCTTTTAAGGTTATCTAATTGCTCCCTGTCTTTCCCAGCCTAACTCCTTCCTTCAGTACCTATCAACTTTGATTTCTTTCTTTCTTACTCAAGGTATGTTCTTCCTTTTTCTGCTTTTCTTATTCTTTTCTTTCTCTTATTCTCTCTTTTCCAATTGATTCCTTTTAGGAATTGGTTTTGGGTTGTTCTATCTATTAGGTGGTTCCTTGGTGATTTGATCTCGGTTATCCCTCTTTCTACCCCAATCCTTTATTGTAAGTTCCTCTTCTTGTTTTGTTTCTTTTTACTTTTACAAACATTTTACTAACTTTTCAACTGCTTGTTTTTTTGTTCTTGTTTGTAATGTATTAATGTTTAAATTTCTTCTTTTTTTTCTTTTTTTTCTCTTGTAGTTTCTTACTTAGCTCCTATTATGTAATAAATTTTAAGAAACAACAATTTAAATTTTGATTTGATTAATAAAAAATCTCTTCAATATTGAATTTGAAAATCGTGAGCTGCCCAAGTTGAGAGTAAGACTGAGATGGAGATAGTGATATTTGATGGATATAAAAGGGAAGAGAAAGCAAGGCTTTTTGCTTTCCACAATGGCATCTGACTCTACAATCAATATGTATCACATTGTGTTTTCAGATCCCAATCAATACATAGTGAAGATGAATGCCAATATTAGATCATTGCAGATACTATTGTATCACCATCTCAATAGACAAAGATCAACCTTTAAGCAATTACTGTAGAAATCCTGACTTGTGGCAAATCAATTGTTGAACAACAAAAATCATCATCTTGAATCCAACTGTTGTGTTTACTGGACAAATGATTAATAATGATGTCTTTGAAGCACTACATCACATATTCTGGAACATTGCAGCTCTGCAAATCCAATGTGTGTAGGTCATGAGTGAGACAGCTCCAATTATTATGAAAGGGCCACTAAAGCAACTGATTTACTGTGATCTAGGGAGGCAAAATTTGGCATGGACTGATAGAGCAAAAATGACCAAGCCCAAGTGTGATCCTTATGATCGGGGCAACGGACTCGAGCTTGGGATATGCTCAACAGGGCTCTCAAGGGGCGTCTCTCACGCTCACACCCGGCGCCTTTTTCGTGGCTTGTGGTGTGGTGTTATGAATGCTTATACATGGAACTCGTGTAAGAGACACTTGACAGTTGGCGCACATGTCACAGGATTGTGGATCATCTAGACTTGTACACACCCTTGTATCAGAGCTTTTCTCTTCATCTGACAATCTCAATAAGACCCTGGAAGCACCTTCACTCCCGTTTCCAAGAACCTTGAGATCCCACCTTAACATATTGTCAGATCTTATAATCCAAGACAGGACTGAAGAACTCCCTCGACTTACCGATAAAATTCTCGATCTTCACAAGATTCAAGATTGAATGGTTTGAAACCAATAGTTTAGAACTAAAAAGATTACCACCGATTCGGATTCCTTCGGAACTGACGATTGACCTGCATCAACTGAACCATAACCTTAATTGTGATCTGCGACTCGTAGAACAAAGAACCACACCGAACCTTATCAAATCACCGATCTATCTGCGACACCACGGCTCCCACGTACAGCGCCCTCCCGCTAGACAACACTGACTCAGATTACGACACCGGATCAGATCCCGGAATCTCCACATGCTTCGTCGACGCCAACTCTAGTACAGGCACCGAGAAACCTGAACCTACAGGGATGGAAGAAATTGAACGTCAGCTCAACAAGCTAGCTAATTCATTAGCAGAAGAAAGATCCTTACGTGCTCAAGCCAAAGCCCGACTGGCTGCGATAGAAGCCAACCAGCAGAGAAGCCAACCTCAGGGTAACTCGATGCCAGTACCAATGAATCCTCAGCCTGCCTCGATCCCAAAGGGACCAAAGGTCTCCGTTCCTGATAAATTCAGCGGCACCAGAGGAGGACCTGCCGAGATCTTCGCGAGTCAGGTGCAATTGTACATGCTCACACACCCGCACTTATTTTTAGAAGATCGAAGCAAAGTGGTCTCCGCTCTCTCGTATCTCACGGGAGCTGCTAGCGCTTGGGCTCAGCCCATGACTCAGGAGCTGTTTGATGAGTCAACCACCCACAAGGTCACGTTCAAGCGCTTCGTCGCCAATTCCAAAGCAATGTATTTCGACACCGAGAAGAAATCCAAGGCAGAACGAGCGCTCCGTGCCTTATCTCAGAAAACTACCTAGCCGCGTATGCGCACGAGTTTAACATACACGCCGCCGCCACGGGTTGGGAAACCCCTACCTTGATCAGCCAGTTCAAACAAGGCCTTAAAAGAGAGATAAGGGTGGCCATGGTTATGATGCAAGACCCGTTCAAATCGATCAAAGATATCGCAAACCTAGCCATCAGGATCGACAGCAAGATCCACGGAGTTTCAGACCACACCACTCACACCACTACTGTCTCTGCTGATCCGAACGCAATGGACATATCAGCCAATTACGTGTGTTTAACGGACGAAGAGCGTGCTTGTCGATTACGAACTGGATCATGCTTTCAGTGCGCAAAGCAAGGTCATAGAGCTAATGTATGCCCTGACAGAAGAGCTGGTAGTGGAGGGAAAGTGAAAGGAGGATTTAAAGCTAAAATTCATGAATTAGAATCTAAATTGGCAGCTATGAGTAGTAAAGATGAAACTGTGATGGATAGAGGGGAAGGACCAAGGCGTGCTGAGGCCTCAAAAAATGGAGGGGCTCAGGCATGAATGTTGTGCCTAACCTGAGCCTGACTAGGGATTGGATTGGAGTAGATGTGGGTGCTAGTAAACTTATCAAATGTAATGAAAATGATCCTCGTTTGTTTTATCGCGCCTCTCTGTCCCACATTCCCAATCCCCAAGCCACAAAACCAAATCCTCTTTTTGCCTATTTTCTCATCGACTCCGGAGCAACTCACGACGTTCTGAATGAGTCATTTGCGGCAACATCTAACCTCCTTGCCTGAGCCACTCGTACCGACAGAATGGTAACGGGATTTGATGGTTCTAGCAGCAGATCCTCATTTGAAACATCACTTTACATCAATCAAGACTCAACCCTGACCCTGTTCATCATCACAAGAATTAAAGACACATATGATGGTATCTTAGGAATACCGTGGATAAAGAAGAACTCAGCCCGGATTGATTGGAAACAAGGACTCATTCACGACAGTACTCACGACATTGCGGCCACGGCAGTGGTTTCTTCAAGCCTGCTACAACCCTCTTTAGCCCAAGGATTGGACCCATTGAGGGACGCTAGGTGCAACAACGAGGGGATGTGTGTTTTAACAGACACGAGCACATCCCCGCAATGTGAGTTTGACACATTATTACCTTCTGTTTCACCTTGTACAGCTGGCAAGCCCCAATCTCTCCTGAATTTACAGAACCAGACCACGCCAAGAGGCATCCACGACAAGGACAAGACCGACGAACTTCTCACCGCTGACGTATGGACTCAGGCACCTCATGTCGCAGCTGCAAAAGCAGTTTTGTTAAGCCCGTCAAGACCCTCTCCCGCCCAAGGAATGGACCCAATGAGGGAAGCTAGGAGCAATAACGAGGGGATGCGTGTTTCAATAGACACAAGCACATCCCCGCGATG
Source organism: Melampsora larici-populina 98AG31 (assembly GCF_000204055.1). Lineage (NCBI taxonomy): Eukaryota > Fungi > Basidiomycota > Pucciniomycetes > Pucciniales > Melampsoraceae > Melampsora > Melampsora laricis-populina. Next base: position 153,421 of record NW_006768778.1, read on the forward strand.
TGAGTTCAAACCGTTTTTGATTGCTTTGTCACCCTGTACAGCTGGCAAGCCCTGTCATTTCCCAAATTTAGAACCCCACGTCGATCAACCTGGGACAACGCCAAAGACCGGCAGGATTGCTACGAAAGGACAGCAACCAATAATTGCGGCTGACACGTCAGCCTCGTCAATTCCGACCCAAAACCCCGAAGATCTTACCAGTATACCTAAGGGGCAAGCGAGGAACTTTGACGAGGGGGCTTGTGATTCTCAAGACACAGTACAGCCCCCGCAATGTGAGTTTGATCTCCCCACTCCATCTGCGGTGATTGAATCAGCTGGCCAGCAGGAACACTTTCCAGATAACAGTCCTCCAAGTATCAACGCCGCCAACGCTTCCTGGTCAACATCCGCATGCCTAGCAGCCGACGAAAAGAAGAAAGCTGTCATCAAACCACTAGAAGAGACGGTACCAGCCTATTACCACTGTCACCTGAACATGTTTCGCAAATCTAAAGCTCAATGCCTCCCGCCTTGCCGAAAATACGACTTCAGAGTCCAACTAGTCCCAGGCGACAACCTCAGGCCAGCAGGATCATCCCACTTTCGCCAGCGGAGAACGAGGCCCTAGACGAAATGATCACGGAGGGTCTTGCTAGCGGAACTATTCGACGTACCACATCAGCGTGGGCCGCCCCAGTCCTCTTCACCAGGAAGAAGGATGGGAAGTTACGACCGTGCTTTGATTACCAAAAACTGAATGCGCTTACAGTCAAAAACAAGTACCTGCTCCCACTAACTATGGACCTAGTCAATAGTTTGTTGGACGCGGATGAATTCACCAAGCTGGATTTGCGTAATGCCTGTGGCAACCTACGTGTTGCAGAAGAAGATGAAGACAAACTTGCTTTTATATGTAAGCAGGGGCAGTTTGCACCCTTGACCATGCCTTTTGGGCCGACCGGAGCGCCGGGATATTTCCAATACTTCATCCAAGACATATTATTGGGGAGGATTGGAAAGGACACAGCCGCATTCTTGGACGACACCATGATTTTCACCAAACCTGGCGAGAATCATGAACAAGCAGTCGATGGCATATTAGACATCCTCAGCAAGCATCAGTTGTGGTTGAAGCCGGAAAAGTGCGAGTTTTCAAAGAAAGAAGTCGAATATTTAGGCCTACTCATTTCTAAGAACAAGGTTAAAATGGATCCTACAAAAGTGAAAGCAGTTAGGGACTGGCCTGCACCCCAAAACGTGAATGAATTGCAACGTTTCATTGGCTTTTCTAACTTCTACCGCCGGTTCATTGATCATTTCTCCAAAACAACAAGACCACTGCACAACTTGACCCGGACAAATGTCCCTTTTGAGTGGAACAACGAATGCAACAACGCCTTCGAGTCTCTGAAGACATCTTTCACAACGGCGCCAGTCCTAAAGATTGCGGATCCCTACCGTCCATTCCTATTAGAATGTGACTGCTCCGATTTTGCATTAGGGGCAGTCTTGTCCCAGAAGTGTAAAGAAGATGGTGAACTACACCCAGTTGCATATCTGTCACGATCGTTGGTACAAGCTGAGCGCAATTACGAAATCTTTGACAAGGAACTCCTTGCCATAGTGGCTGCCTTCAAAGAATGGCGCCACTATTTGGAGGGCAACCCAAATCGACTCGAAGTCATCGTATACACGGACCACCGGAACCTGGAAAGTTTCATGACAACAACGCAGTTAACACATTGACAGGCTTGGTGGGCAGAAACTATGGGATGCTTCAACTTCGTGATAAAGTTCAGGCCGGGTCGTAAAACTGCAAAACCAGATGCGCTGTCAAGACGACCTGATTTAAAGCCGCACGAAGACAAGAAGCTAACGTTTGGTCAACTCTTGAGACCTGAGAACATCGATCATGACTCATTCCCAACGGAACTGGCCAGCATGGAAACATTTTTTGTAGACGAGAGCATTGAACTAGAGGATGCAGAAAAGTGGTTCGAGGTAGACGTGTTGGGAGTTAGCAACGAGGAGGAGGAGGAGACCAATCATGAGAAGACGCTTACCGATGACAAGATAATCGACTTGATAAGACAAGCTAATGGTAATGACCCAAGAATGTCTGAACTCATGAACATTATCCAAAACCCAATATCATTGGACATCAAGAAAGCAGTGAAGAAGTACAAGATCAAGGACGGTATTGTATACAACTCAGGACGCATAGAAGTCCCCGAGGACAACAAGATCCAATTTGAAATCATACGAAGTTGCCATGATACACTACTGGCGGGTCACGCAGGAAGGTCAAAGACTCTAAGCCTCGTACGTCGAAGTTTTGTGTGGCCGTCGCAAAGAGCTTACGTCAACAGATACGTTGACGGGTGTGACTCTTGCTTACGAGTCAAATCAAGCACGGAACAGCCCTTCGGTACATTAGAGCCACTCCCAGTCCCAGCGGGCCCTTGGTTGGATATCAGCTACGATCTCATAACCAAGCTTCCAAAATCAAATGAGTGTGATAGCATACTAACGGTTGTTGATCGACTTACTAAGATGGCCCACTTTTTACCATGTAAGGAAAGCATGAGCGCGGAGGAACTCGCTGACTTGATGATCACAAACGTGTGGAAGCTTCATGGTACCCCAAAGACAATAGTGTCGGACAGGGGTAGCATATTTGTGTCACAGATCACCAAGGAAATTGACAAACGACTCGGCATCCGTTTATACCCTTCCACCGTGTATCACCCTAGGACGGACGGTCAATCCGAGATTGTGAACAAGGCCATTGAGCAATATTTACACCACTTTGTCTCATACCGCCAAGACGACTGGGCAACATTATTACCTACAGCCAAATTTTCGTACAACAATAAAGACCATGAATCAATAGGCGTCTCACCCTTCAAAGCGAATTACGGGTTTAATCCAAACTTCAACGCGGTCCCGTCTGCCGAACAATGCGTGCCGGCAGTGGAGGGAAGATTAAAAACACCGAGCAAAGTTCAAAAAGAACTGACTGAATGTTTGAAATTGACACAGGAGACAATGAAGCATAACTCCGACAGGACGGTACAAGACACACCAAACTGGAACATAGGGGATCAAGTATGGCTGAACTCACAAAACATTACAACTACAACTACAAGACCCGCACCGAAACTGGACTATCAATGGCTAGGTCCCTTTAGTATTAAAGAAAAGATTTCCACTTCAACGTATAAGCTGAACCTGCCTTTGTCTATGAAAGGAATACATCCTGTATTCCAATACAAGACTCGAATGAATGGGAAGTCTCAAGCATTTTAGACTGCCGCACACGACGCAACAAGAAGGAATACCTTGTGAGTCGGAAGGGGTACAGTGCCGAGCATAACTCGTGGGAACCAGTAGCAAACCTCAAGAATTGTCAAGAACTAGTGAAGGAATTCAATAATCTATTTCCACAGGCGTCAAGGAGGTACAGAAAAAGGAGAAGAATGTGAGAGGGTAAGCTTTTTCCCAATGGGTTTTTTAATGCTACCCGGGGAGGAATGCAGAACTTGCAAGAGGAAGTTTGGGCATCAAAGGGGGGATAATGTTATGAATGCTTATACATGGAACTCGTGTAAGAGACACTAGACAGTTGGCGCACATGTCACAGGATTGTGGATCATCTAGACTTGTACACACCCTTGTATCAGAGCTTTTCTCTTCATCTGACAATCTCAATAAGACCCTGGAAGCACCTTCACTCCTGTGTCCAAGAACCCTGAGATCCCACCTTAACATGTGGCCATGGCCATGGCCTACACCCGGTGTGGCCCACCATAGTCAGGCCACAACTAGTCAGGGCCTTCCTGTGGCGCCCCAGCTTCGCCATAGCTTGATCAGCAATTCGAGACACAACATATCAAGAACATGTTAAACACCAATAAAATGCCACCATCCCCTAGGGCTCTGGATATTCACCACGCAAGTCAATATGAGTATAACTCTCCCTTATTGCAACGTTCAAGAACACTACATGTAAGATCTCCAGCTAACCCCACGGAAAGCACCAGTACTTCAACTGATAACTCAGACAACCTCTACAAACGCTTGGAAACAACTCAAGAGTCAATCAAGAAGCGGACCTCCTGGATATGGCAATACTTTAAAGCTGGTATTGCCAGAGGCAAGATCAAATATATTTGTAAGCTTCCCAGTGCATATTCAACAAGTGATTTGTGTAGTACTACAATTGTCACAGACCCCAAAGGGTGTACCAAGTCTCTCAGTCGTCATCTTGAGCAACAACATAGATTGAGATCAAGCAACTAAATCAAGCAGCTTGAGGAACGGGAATCAGCTGGCATGGTATTATTTTTTCTACACTCTTCTTCATCCAATCATGTGTTCTAATATCACCATCTAACATGTTTAAAAATCACTTTAGGACGCATTGTCACCAGATTCTTTCCAGAAAGCACATGTCACAAGGTGCCAGATCCCCCCTCGACGTCGAGGGGGGCTAGAGTCTTGCAACAGTCTTGCAATTGCATCACAATTGTGTTTCATCTGAGCAGCTCAGATATGCATGGTTCTGCCTGTTCCACCGCCTTAGCTCAATTAAGTATTCATCAACAACCCTGCACGTTCAGCCATTGAACTTTATGGAACATAGGGCTGTCGAGAGGACCAACACTGATCAGTCTCAGTTGCCATTTCACAGCCTTTCCCAACTGTTTCATACCCTGTGAAATAACTCACATCTCTGACACATACATAACCCTGGCATGGCACCTTTACCAACATCTCCCCTCCCGCTCGGTGCCTCATCACGGTTCTCCCCCGACTGGGTTCAAAGAGGTTGGAATCCGGCAATTGATCATGTTAGACATAACTTAGCTACTTTTGGTCAGATTAGAGGTTAGTTTTTCGAGAACATCTTACCAAAGCTTGATGTCTTGTTGATGTTGATGGGTTCCTTTTTTGCCAAAAACAAATAGGTGGTAGGGTGAGAAGTGCTAGCTTTGTGAAAAAATCAAGACATTCGATGATGAAAGGAAAAGGAATTCATACTGGAGCTTTATAATGACGATGGTAAGTAGATTTCAAACCCTTCACACACCAAGAAAACAGTCTTGAATGAGGTTGTGATCTTTTTCTTAGGTACCTACGTTGGTGGTGACATCCATATCCTTCAAGAAATGGAACGTCTTCTCAACGAAGACAATCAGATTTAGCAGGTTGGAATTTGATTGACTTCGGTTTCGACTGTGAATCTATGGATTAAAAACGTTGCAATCCATCCTGATACTGATCCTAATGATGTAAGAAACTTCTGTCTTTTCGTTTCTCTTGATTGAGGAATTGGGAATCTAATTTCTTCAACCACCATTGTCGTAATTACCTTGCTGATGTCTTGACCGTCTTTTGTATCGCATACATATGTTTACCACGATCAATAGCTTACCGATTAATGACTTTCGAAATAGCACGTTTGAGCTTGCACACAAATTATCTCACTATGCACTCCTCATATGTAGCACTTCTTTCTACAAACCCACAGAAACTCCCATTGGATTGGAAGTCATTCGTGAATGAGGCAGAGCTTTTCAACAACACAATGATAATTGTAGCTGGAGGTCAACCCGACTCTGTGTTCAACTCTTCGGACGACTTGGTGAAATTGGCTGGTGCCGCTTGTCATTTAGAAGTACAAGTCTTGGTGGACCAATACGGAAATGCAATCAGTTTATTTGGTAGAGATTGTTCAGTCCAACGTCATCATCAGAAAATCATTGAAGACGCTCCGGTCACTATTGCTCCTACTGATACATTTGAACAGATGGAGAAGGCAGCAGTTTGATTGGCGAAGTTGGTGGGATATATCTCTACTTGAACTACTGAGTCCCTTTACAAGGCCTCGACTGATAATTTCTATTTCCTTGAACTCAAACCCCATCTACAAGTCAGTTTTTTTTGTTTTCGACCGAACTGTACCTTTTTGGGCATTTCTGATCTTGCTACAAAATGATAGGTCAAACATCCCACTACAGAAATGGTCTCAGGTGTGAACTTGCCAGCAGCTCAACTTCAAATCGCCATGGGAATTCCATTACATCAAATCAGATATATTTCTACCTTGTACGGCAAAAACCATATGGAACCTCTTCCAGCGAATTCAAATTCAATTTACCACACTCTTCACAAACTCGGCATACATCTATGCCCAAGAGACACGTTGTCGCTGTCCGTGCCGAGAACTCTGGTCAAGCTTTCAAACCTTCCTCTGGAAAGCTACAACGACTTAACTTTAGCTCTGAAATGAATGTTTGGGGATATTTCTCAGTTGGAACAGCTGGTGGACTCCATGAGTTTGCTGATTCACAAGTTAAGTTTTTTGGAATACACAAAAAAACAAACCAAAAGATAAGATTGAAATCACAAAAACTTTGAGAAATTTTTCTAAGCTGTTTTAATAATTGTAGTTGAAATATGATCTGACATTTGTTGTGGAGAAGTAGTAGCAGTAGTAGCCCCACTAAGCACAGCTTCAAGTAAAGAAGTAGTAGAACTAAGGAAAACCCCAAAACCAAAGCAAACCCAAAAATCAATCCACCATGAAAAACCACTTTCAAAGTAAGACATATTCAAGATTGATGACTTACTCATTATCAACACCTACACCTCAAACAATTCTACCTTGTTGATGTCTAATTCAAAGATAGAAGCCGCTTTGGTTTCACTAAACGATCCGGGTCAATTTTCAGCATAAGTAACTACATCTAATAACAATATACCCAAATGATTTTTTAATGCATCAAGCATTGCACTAACAGGTCCATTATCAACTGAAATTTCAAGTTCTTTACCATTATCTTTGATATTTGCTTTAACGATCTTACGTGCTGGAATTGAATCTGATGAATTGGGTTTTCAATTAAATTTGACATTGAATAATCAATCAATTCATATCAACCATGATGTCCTTCTCCAAAATGATATGCAGTTCAAAATGCTTTTGTAATATCTCCTACTGTCATTTCTAGTCCAGTTCGATCTGCTAAATCTTGTATGATTCCATAAAATGAAACTTTCATCTTTCTAGGTAAATCAATTCCAAGTGATTCAAGTATAAGATAAGCTACACCAGGCTACACCTCCTTTACCAGATTGAGAGTTAACTCTAATAACCGCTTCATAATCACATCCGATATCATGAGGATCGATGGGAAGATAAGGCATATTCCAAACTGATGGTTCTCCAGAACTAGAGTTTTGTAATGTGAATCCTTCTTTAATAGCATCTTGATGAGATTCACTAAAAGCAGTAAAGACTAATTTTTTAATTGTTTTATTGGGCCATTGTTGATTTGGTAAATTTACAATTGATGATGGTTGATATTTTTCTGATGGTCTCGATGAAAACAAAAAAACATAATGTTAACAAGAGCCGTCAGTGAAAACCAAATACGAAGCAAACTTAAGACTAGTTGGAAAACAAACCTCGTGGGAAAGGTTCAGAGCACCGGACACAGCACTTGTACCTAGTCGTTAATCCATGTTTGTTGGAGAGAAGGTTGACTCAAACTTTCAGTTCAGATACAAAATACATGGTTTTTCATTTCGGTGAATGTATGAGTGGTGGATGGGTGTTACTCAAACGTTTGAAACACGTAGAGTTTGTGTTTTGGGGTTTGGGGTTTGTCCTCCACCCGGTACCTGCTCTCTTGTCCATTGTACAAAAGGTCTTGAAGAATTGAAGGATGAGAGACAAGATGTCTGCCATGTGATACTACATATGGGTTCATGGAGGTATTTTGACATTTTCCCGCGTGAAATGTTGAAGTTCAGTTTTCCAGAAAGGCTCATCCAGTTTTCTGAGCGGAATTTCTGTTGAATGAGGAGTTCAGCCAGAGCTGAGAGCCCAAAGATGGTTGGGCTTCTGATCATGGAATTCTTGCCTAAGCCACTGGCTAAGGCCAGGACACACAAAGGAAAATGGGATTGGACACATGTGCAACATATTTGCGAGGCTGTCAACCCCCCTCAACGTTGAGGGGGGATCTGGCGGTCCTTGTGTGTTGAGGTGTGCATTGAGGATGAGTTGCCCTTTCAATTTGTCAACTCTAACACATTACCAAATCTCTGTCTACTTCTCAACAAAAATACTACCCCCCTTTTTATAACACCCACTGCATTGAAAGACAAGATATTTGGAACCTTTAGTCTTTATCAAGCACACCTTGTAGAACACCTTTGTCCTATCAATCATATCAGTCTCACTTGTGATTCCTGGACTTCTCCAAATCACAAATCAGTATTGGGGGTTACTGCACATTGGATTGACCAAAATTTCAAGCTGAAAAACACAATTCTTTCACTTGTGGAAATCCACGGTTCACACAGTGGTCAAAACATAGCCAGCCATCTCCCTGGTGTCCTCGATCAGTTCTCATTGCGCTCTAAACTGTACTGCATCACTGCGGACAATGCCTCAAACAACAATACTCTTGCCAGTTCCCTCAAAGATATCATTCCACAATTCTTACGTTCTGAACACCTCAATGGCTGCATAGCTCATGTAATCAATCTTGGAGTAGGAGATTGTCTCAAGTACTTCACCAACAGTCTAAAGCCAAATGGCACGAATGTACCCTAGGATTCTGGGGAAAATTTCAAGCTAGTTGTTTCACAAAAGATGGCATGTCTTCTTCATAAGATCAATGAAATTACAAACAAGTACAAAAACAGCCCACCATTTGCAAAACACATTTGTAACATAGCATCACAGACTGCTGGAATTGGGAAACCACTTGGACTGCTAACAGAATGCCTGACTCCTTGGAACTCACTCTGTCATTTCTGTGCTCTAGCACTATGAATGAAGTCAGTAATCAACTTTGAACCTGATAACAATTCACAATACATCAACATGCAAATCAGTGAATCCAAATGGGATTTACTCAATGCCCTTGTTAGATTTTTACAACTGTTTGAAAAGATCACATCTGACCTTTCAGCTGTGGAATACTCCACCTTCTGCTTGGCAGTTCTACGTTATGAGGAAATGTTGAGAGGTCTTGAGGCTGTGAGTAAATTGCATCATCTTCAGTTTCCTACAACTTGTTCTCACAACTTGCCTCCTGATTACAGGCCATGGAAGTTTCAGCAGACAATATATCTGGTCTCTGATCTGCTTTGCAACCCATGTACAATAAGCTTTTAATCTACAGGAACAATGCAATCCAAAAGAAGACATACACCATAGCTGCAGTCCTTGATCCCCGGAAAAAACTTGAAATGATTTGTCCTGAAATCCTATCACGCAAAGAGGTCAAGGATTTGATCAACTTTGAGTGTATTCAATTAGGAATCACAGCCACTGTCAAATCACTTGAAGCTAACCCAATGTTCTTAAGCTTTGACTTGGACAATTGATAGGATACCAGCATCTCAACCTGTACGTCAACTTTGAGATGAAATCTCCTCCTATCTCAACCGTCCTGTCGAGCCAAACAGCATCACAACTTTAGGATATTGGCAACTCAACTCCACTCATTATCCTCACTTAGCCAAGCTACACTAGCCATTTCAGCAACTAGTGTTCCTTCTGAAAGCAGCTTCATGGATGCTGGTTGTGTCATGGATGACTTCAGATGCTTGATGAAAACTTACACACTCATGGAACAAGTCTGCTTGGAAAGCTGGATGAAACTGCTCAAATGAGAATTTTATAGTTCATCTTAGTTTTGGCTCATCAGACTCCAATCTCTCTGTGCTAACCTACAAAACAAAAACCACAACAGATCCATGATAAATCAAAACCTAAGAAATTGGACCACATTGACTTGTTTAGAATGATTTTTCAATAAAATTCTACATTGTGAGATACATCGATAAATTGAATTGATTTGTTGTGATTTTGAACATGAATAGAATTTTCAAAACTTTTTGAAACTTCCTCTGTTTGTCATACTCCAAATACAAAAAGAAACAGTTTCAAATATTGAGATACAATGTTAACTTGAAGGTAAGAATGAATTAACCTTGAAATATGTTGATGTTTTCTAAATTATCCAAATGCAGTCATTGTGAAATTAAAAACTATCCAATTTGAGCCTCTTTGCTGGTATAGATACAGGATGGTTGAGAAGGGTTCTGAGGAGGGTGAACACTTGAGTAGAGTCGCCAATGATTGAATCGAGTCACTTTTGAGTTGATGTGTTGAGTTGTTGAGGTTTGGTTTCCATATTGGAGATTGATGTTTTCTGTTTTCTCGCATTGGCTGTCTGCACATGCGCCCTGAAAGGGCCATTCCGTGGCTGGTTGGGTTGTGACGCTGGCACAAGGATCGACCCAGGTCCATGTAGCAGATATCTCCAGGGAGAAGAGGGCCCTGTCAAGGGAGGTCACGTGACCTAGATCAGATGGGATTCAAATGAGACAGAGCGTCTATGGAAACGAACGGACTTGCCCTGACTAGGGATTTCCCTCTTGACTTGTCAAGATCTTTTTGTCGTTGTTTCTCTTAGACTTTTGATTTCCTCCCTAGGAAATTGTCTCTCTCTTTTCCTTGTCTCTCTGTTTCAAACTCTTCTACGTAGCCTCTGCTGTTCTGAGCTTCTCTAATTTCAAAATCTCTTTATCAGTATTACTAAGTAAAAAGTGATCATTCCATCAAGCGTGATATATTCTGCAACAGTTTGCCTAATTATGTTTAAAATTTGTCAAGCGTGATCTACTCCGCGACAAGATCGCGTGATATATTCCGCAAAAAATTGGATTATGAGAATTATCTAAAATAAAAACCTTGTAAAACAGTGTGATATATTCCACCAAAAAAATTTGTATAAGAGCATAAAATTTCTTAACGTTATACTAATACGAAAAATTTCTTCTTGTTAAATTAATTCCGTTTGTAATAGGCTTCTTGATAGGTCAAGCAAAGAAAGCATTAAAAGTAGGAGATGAATCACTATTAGAACATATATTGAATTCTATGGAAAAAGCTGAAGATGCAAAGATTACCTCAAAAGTGATAGATGAATTTAATCCTCTGAAGAACTACAAGAAAGGAGAAACGTCATGTTCAGGTTTAAGAGGTTTTACAGAGTTTTGGGATAATCGTCGGAAAAAATTAGATTTCCACTTACCTTTAACAATCTTTAACAAAGGATGGATTGAATTAGACACTATGGTTTCTACCGGTAACAATTCAAAGAAGAAAGACAAAATAACTGGTCAAATTCGAGAAAGCAAGTGGTGGTTGTCTTTTGCGGATTGGACATGTGCTAGACAATTGATGGTCAAGTACATCAAACAACAATACAAGCATTTAGATCTTGGTAAATAGTAAGATCATCATAATGAAAAAAAATAGATAGATGACTACCAACTAATATGTATATCTTTGTGTTATACAGTCTAGAAGAACATTTCGAATACGTGCAACAGCTAAGCTTCCGGCATGGATGGGTCACACCTTTTAGATACGACATAGCAGTGAGGACAGATGTTATGTGTAAGCATGTGAATGGAGCTCCAGGTGATCCGTCTGTAAAGCGGGTCGAATTTCTAGAGGACGCTTTGGCTGGGACCAATCTCTTAAGAGACGGAATAAATATGAAATATGACAATCGTAAGTTATTGTAAAATTTGCAAATTGGCATGGATCTTAACAATCATGATTATTTGATTTATTTATCTAATTTGTAAACAAAAATTTTTGATTAGCGTATGCAAAAGGACATGAGAAAGAGAGATTTAGTCCAATCACAGGAGATAGATATCCATTTGGAAAGAATCACAATTCAACTAATCTATCAGTTGAAGTAGAAGAAGATGTAATGTTGAATTCTGCAATTGACGAGAAAAGATTGTGATCATATTTTAGACATATGTAACTTACAAATGATAAGCCAAGTGATCAAGAAGGATATACAAGAATGACGTAAATGCACTAAAATGACGTCAACTCAAAAATCATTTCACTTATAACATTAGCTCCAACTCGATTCACTTCTCTTTCCCCATCTTTGGGAAGAGAAGTGAGTACATTTTCATCTTTTCTTCTTTTCCATTCTTATTCAAATATACAAGTTAATGTTTTCATATTTCTCAACTCGTGTTCAATGTTCTGGTTATCGTATCATATAGATCTTATCCTCTTTGTTGCACCGAAGATCAGTTATCAAATATTGATAACTTAATCAACTTATTATTTAACCTGAACCTCTTTAATTAGGTATTAATTGCTTCCTTATCTAATCTATCTTTTTCCATTATCTCTAATCTCACTATTATTGTTTTAGGTCAGAGACTTTATCTTTATCAGAGCTTGTCAAGCAGAGTGTTTATTGTGCTTTAGTGTATGCTATCAGGTGAATAAATTCAATCTTTGGGAAGAGAAATCTTATCCTCTTTGTTGCACCGAAGATCAGTTATTGAATATCAATAACTTAACTAACTTATTATTTAACCTGAACCTCTTTAATTAGGTTAGAGACTTTATCTTTATCAGAGCGTGTCGAGCAGAGTGTTTATTGTGCTTTAGCGTATGCTATCAGGTCAGAGACTTTATCTTTATCAGAGCTTGTCGAGCAGAGTGTTTATTGTGCTTTAGCGTATGCTATCAGATCTGTATTCTCAAACTTCAATACATTCTTATGTAAATTATTTGAAAGTACCAGGTAATCAAAACAGCAAAAATTATAGAAACAATAGACGTAACAATCAGGGAAAAAATCTAAGACGATCACCTTCTCCTTACTCAAAAGATATGAAAGGAAAAGAAAAACAGAACCTGAATCCAGCTTACAAGGGTAGAAATTACGATGAAAATTATCAAGCCAATAAAAATAAATCGGCTGATACAATACAATCTTTGTCTAAGGACAAATTGTAAGCTGATACGTATTACCATTGTAATATCGTTTTGTCATGTGTATTTATGATTAGATTTCAACTTTTTTGTTTTCTCTGAACGATTTGTAAATGTGGGGGTTATGTGTAATGAAAATGTTGAACGCCTTACCAAAAGGATTCCTCAAAAACAAAAAATTGAAGGAAAAGACACATCTATCTATGACAAATCTAAAATTTGGCCTTCCAGGGTGTGATGTGTAATGAACGTGAAATCTTGGGAGAGAGAATTAGAGAGATTTGGTTTATTAACGGATTACCTATATGTTTTAGATGGATTTATTGAAGGTTTTCATCAAGGAATTCCCAAGCACAAAATCAAAAATATGAAATGGTTCTCACCTCCAAATCACAAGTCAGCACTAGATGCTAGAGAAAAGATCAAGAAGAACATTGAAAAAGAAGTGCTAGCAGGGAGAATGTTTGGCCCTTTGACGGAAATTGAAGTGTATAGCAAGTTGGGTTTCTTTCAAACAAGTCCTTTGGGGGCTGTAGAAAACAGAGACGGAATGTTTCGGCCAATAAACGATATGTCTTTTCCAAGGTTTGAAAAAGACATACCTTTGGTGAACTCTTTTGTAGACAAAAGTGATTTTGAAACAACTTGGGATGATTTCAAGATTGTAGCAAGGTTTTTCAAGACTTTATACAAGAATGTTTTGTTAGGATTGTTTGACTGGGAGGGTGCGTACAGAAAAATCCCTACCCATCCATCCCAATGGCCTTTTCTCGCAATACGAGATTTTAGGGGTTACATTTATATTGATTTACGTATAGACTTTGGTGGCGTCGCTGGTTGCGGATCTTTTGGTGGACCTGCAGACGGCTGGAAAAACTTGATGAAGAGAAGATTTAAACTAGTTGAAGCTTTTTGATGGGTGGATGATAATTTAATGATAAAGGAAGCTGAAGAACAACTTTCAATGCTAGAAATTGTTAAAGCTAGTGAGGAACTAGGAGTTAAAACGAATTCAACAAAGTATTCTGAATTTCTGGAAGAGCAGAAATTCATTGGTTTCCTATGGAATACGAAGAATAAAACCGTGACATTACCAGAATAGAAGTTTCTTCAAAGACAGAAAGAAATCAATGACTTTATGTCAAAGACCAATTTGAAACAACAGGAAGTTGAAAAATTTAATGGAAAATTAGGACACCTAACTTTACTTTTACCACAACTAAAAGCATATCTAGCGGAAAATTATAAGTGGGTAGCTGTTTGGAGAACACCGGGCAAGAGGAGAATGCCAATTGAAGTTCGCAAAGACTTTATGTATTGGCAGGTTTGTCTAGCTTCACTCCAACCAACCCGTCTAGTCCCAGACCACATAGTAAGGAATGTGGGATGGGTTGGCAACACTTCCTCCAGTTTTGAAATAGGAATAATTATTGATAAATCCTGGGGCCAATTCAGCTGGTTACCAAACTGGTCAACACCTGAAGGGAAACCTAGGCGTACGATTGCCTGGGCCGAAACCGTGGCGGTTCGACTTGGACTCTTGATGCTAATGTCCAAGATGGACGTGGCTGGTTATAGTTTCTCCTGTCTGACGGACAACACAACAACTGAAGGTGCAGCTTGAAACTGGAAATCTAAAGATTTCTGGGTAAATGAAGAGTGGAAGAAAGTGCAGGATCTGCTGATTGGAAACGACTGTGATATTAATCTGGTGCGGGTTATCTCGAATGACAATGATGCCGACAAATTATCGCGCGGCCTAGACTCTTCAAAGGCAAAGTCTAATATGATTAGGATTCAAATACCCTCTGATCTATCACATCTGTTGTACCAAGTTTTACCAGACGCTTCTTCCAAACAATTGCCAATCAGTAAATGCAATATCTTGAAATCCTTGCACTATGAGTGCTTTTGGTGTCCTCCGTAGCACAAAGCCGGACTCGATAGGTAGATTGGACAAGGCGAGCGAATTCATTTTCCAGCATAGTTGGACACCGTCAACTGCTAGAGACTACGCAGCAGCAGTGAACCGCTATTTCACTTTCGTGAAGTCTACGGAGACCTACAAATTCCCAGCTTCTTCAAAAAGTATTTACAAATTTATATGGTGGTGCAGGGAGAACGACGACGGCAATGTAGTTCTGAGTGGTACAACAAAACACTATTTAACTGGTTTAAGAATGTGGCACACGCTTCACAATGCCACTTTCCCGACACTCGATGCTGACCGCATACGTCTGCTATTGCGAGCCGCTCTGACGACAGAAATCAAACCAGAAAGAAGGAGGATAGGGTTGACCCTCATGGACATACATTTATTGATAACAAATATCAGTTCTTCAACAACTTCTGGCCTGATTATAAAAGGTGTCATTTTGGTTGGTTTCTGGGGTTTGGCAAGACTAGGAGAATTGATGTTACATCACAACCACCCAACAGTATTCATACGCCGGAAGGATGTGGTCCTCAACTCAACAGGAACGCACGCCACCATTTGCTTGCAAATGGTGAAGATCAATTCCTTCGCCTGTCCCGGCAACCCAACAACCTCAATCCAATATCAGCCTTGCTCAACATTTTGGAACACATCCCCGGTAATCCAAACGACCCTCTGTTTTGTTATAGTAGAAGAGAAGGCCTGATACGACGAGAACTGGTGATCTCCTTGTTAAATCGGTATAAACCATTGCATGGAAATACGTGGTCGGGTCACAGTTTAAGGATTGGTGGAGCATCTGTGAAAGCTCATTTAGTTATATCAGTGTCTTCCCTGAAGCGTTCAGGGAGATGGACTTCGTCCTGTTATAAACATTACGTTTGTCCTTACGACCAAAAAGCAGAAAACAGTACAAGATTGTTAGCCAGAAAATTACGCCTTGCTTGCGCCGTTGGTAGTTGATTGTCTTGCCTGGTTGTTTTTTGTTGTCTCTTGTGAAAAACTTGTGATTAGATCTTTGTCATGCTTTGTATTGCCGTGGTGGAAAATGTTAAATTGTTTATTTTGCCTTCAGGTCCCTTGTACCTCAAGAGTGGGGTTGAGACCCTTTAGCAGGGTCTCGGCTCTTTGAACCTCTCTCCCTGAAGTGGGTTCAAAGGGTCTCAAGCCCTATCTACTCGTAGGTAGACCTTCGTACACATACCTCCTGACTATATTTACAAAGTCAGGGGTTTTGTGAGAGGGGCAAAATGCTAGGCATTTTACGCCCACAGCTGGTACGCCTCACTCTCAATTATGAGAGCAAGTTGTACATTTAAGCGTCAATACCTAGCGTGTTGTACTTAGAAAAAGAAAGACCTAGGAGAGGACAAAATAGTCATCTCCTAGTCCTTGGGGAATAAACCCCCTCCTGTGTAGAGATGCCGGGAAACATGGATTAGCACACGGCAACAGTGTGGCCTGGGCCCTGGCCATGGCCACGCCCAAAGCTGTGGCGCCGTGCCATCGGGTGTGAGTGTGAGGTGTTTCATCAAGATTTTTGCATTTCTGATGTTTTGTCCGATTTGTACGGTGGCCAAGGCAAGCCTGGCTCGCTGCGCAGAAAGAAGCACGGAGCATGGTGTGGCGTAGTGCCGGGCGTTTCCACTTTGTTACCCAGGACTTGAAAACCCCGGCTGTTACGCTATGCGCTAGGATTTTGGGAGTGGGATTTTTACCGCTATGCTTTCCTCTACTGTATCAGCCACCATCATTACCACAACAGCCACCCTCAAATGTCCAACATTGCCATCTGTCAGCTCAAACAATTTCAAACTACCAACTTACCAACATCCAACTCAATATCCAACTTATCATCAAATCATAACCACCCACAATCAGAAACCAAATCAAAAAATCAAATCATCAAGAAATCTAACTCACCAAACAATTAACCATTTAGCAAGGTTGTTAAGTTGAGGGGTTTGAAAAACAATGTTCTTAAAGACACGGAAAACTTGAGGGATGATATCTTTCACGTCAAAACCAGCTCAACTCGCTCAAGATCTCAAACAATTGAGACAACAATCATGTTCTAATGTTCCAAATGAAGAATTCGGTCAGGTTCAAGACAAGCGATTGGCTCGTAAGACTCAGGTGAACCAATTGCAAGCCAAATCAAAAATCATGATCTTGTGTAGGTTTTCTTTCCTTGATTTTATTCTGGTATCCCTTAGATCTTGGAATCCAGCCATTATGTATACTCCCAGTCAAGATTACTGATACCTTTATCCTTCTCTTTGCTTGCCTGTGGTAGTGAACCTGGTAAAATATCAGTCTTTGATCAGGAAAACATACAGCTGAATCAAAAGGATTTCTTAGAATCTGATTCCTTGAGCTATTATTCACTCGTGAAATTTTATTCCGAACCAATCTAGCCAATATGAAAAGTTTTATCTTGGGTAAACTTTGTCAAACAGAAACCATACAAGACAAAAATGTTTTGGTGATTGAAATGGTTGATGACTATCTTCAAACTCACCTTTTCAAATATTGGTTTTTTAGGAATGTGGCTATACCAATCTCGCTCTTGAAGAGGTTCAATCTAGGGGCTTGTCAAATTGGAAACCTACCTTTTGAGCCAAAAATGCTCCTTCAAAGATGCAGCAACAGCTGTAAGGGTGTATGCAGGATCAAGTGGGTCATTGCTTTCCTTTTCTGTTGCTTTCTTTATCATCCTGCTGAGTGTCTTTTCTCTAGTGCTGGACAAGTGGGTAATGACAAGCAAGATGTGTTGAATGCTTTATCTTTTGATTGCCTTCAAAAAATGAGAATCAAAAACTTTTTTCCGCTTGTAATCCTGGGAAGCGTGGCGGAAAAAAGCTATGCTTTTTGCTATGATTTTTGCCCAAAAAAGTTTTCCCGCCACCACTAAAGCTACCAAGCCTGGCGGTTTTGCTCCCACACTACGCCTGCGTTATCCCTAATAGGAGCGCTACGTAGCGCTGCAAGCCAGGCTTGGCCAAGGAGCGCCAGTTGCGCCAAAACAACAAAATGTCAAATTGCCCCATTTCTGCCCCAATTGGGGCCCTGTCCAGCCCACTCGGACTGGTACTCCACAATATAGGCTACTTGATTAGCAATTAGCCCGGGAGCCTCCTCAGCATCCGTTGAAAATGGCAGCTTGCCAAACTTGACCCTTCAGCATGTGAAAGATACTCTTGTAGTAAACTCATCATGCCCATCCTCAGTTTTCTTCTGGTATGTTGAGTTTTGCAACAACAATGCTGATCAGCTATCAACCTAGGGCACATTTTTTACAAGCCTCGTTGCGCCGGTTACCAAGCTTGTCTTGTCTGTCCAGATTGCGTGCAACACACATCAGCAAGCTCATGGTGTGGTTTGTGCAGTGATTATCGCAATCAGAGCCTTGAGTGCTGCAGTTGAGAGTAATGTATGATACTTATGTAAATGTAACAAGGATGATCAATCTAACATGAACATCATAACACTAAAGGCACAACCCAGTTTCTCGGCAAAACTGGATTAAACCCCTAAGCCCTTAACAAGCTGTACACCTAAGACTCCGGCCCCTTTAGGCTCAGCTGTCCCCGACCCCACCTCCTCTCTTCATGGCCTTGACCTGAATCTGATGACCAATCATTAACTCAAGAATCAATAAATGATCAAGACTGAAACTCACCACCAAGAACAACTTTAAAAAAACTCAATCAATTTCTCTAAAACATTAATCAATCATCACATCAAAATTGAATTTACCAAGAAGAATTTGAATTATTAATCATGACTTTTACAAAATCAATACGTAGTGGTATAATTGAATTTGAACATTTGAATTTAATTTTGACAAACTTTATTCGATTTGGTGATGTACTTGATTTGAGTATTGAACTTATAATTGGATCTTTAAAAGGATTTTGTTTTGGAAATGAAAAAGAAAACCAATTTGAAAGGAAAAAAGCAAAGTTGGCTAAAACTGTTTCAGAAAGCTTCAAACAGGTTAGTTTTTTTGATTTATCAACTTTCTTTAATATTTGTTTCCCTTTTTTTGATTCTCTTGAAAAATATAATTGGGTATGGAGTTCATTTCTGATGCTATGATACTTTTTTTCTAAAAGAAGTCAATTGGTTTATTTTTAAATTAGAAATCGATTCAGAAGATCAATTTTTAAATGATGGCCAAGGGAATCGAGGCAGATCGAGACATAATGAAGATGGATCAGGTCACAAACATCAAGATGATCATAGTAGTGGTTGTGGAGATCAGTCACATGGGATAGGATATCAATGTACAGGTTATGCCCAAGGAGACAAATGTGGTGGAAGACTTTTTTCAGCGTCTCATAATCACTTTTATCTTCAAATGATTGTGTTTTGTTCAATTTATTGAAGCATCATCATAAAACCCGGATTCCTTGCTTCAATTGACAAAGTAGATTTGCCTTTTAATGTTATATCAATTTTTTGCAATCAAGGATTCCAATTCTTTCATAATTGAATATCGAGATCATCAAAATCGGCAAATCATCATCGATTGGGAAGTACAGTTGGATTTGATTCACATCGATCAAAGTTCAGAAGGGACCAAAGTATTAAATCTACCATCACTGCCAACCTAACACCATCCAATCAATGATACTGGTCAATATCTTACAGTCAAGAAGCAAATCAACTAGATCGACTTCAATACCAATCAAACGGAGATAACAGTCAAGACTTCAATCAAAAGAAAAGACGAGTCGAGAATAAGGAGTAGAAAATGAAATTCAACAAGAAAAATGTCATTGAGAAGAACGTCACTGAGAAGAAGAAACAAAGACTGAATCTGAAGAACTCGATGGTCAAGAATCAATCTCAGTTAAAGCCAAACCATCTCAATCATATGCTCCAACTCTGACAATATACTCAATAGCATTCAAAAGAGATCGATGGTTTGCCTACTTCATCTCTCAATTCATCATGATCATCAAACTCATCATGTCAACCCACCAGTTAACTGACACATTCTTCACTTAATCATCTCAGCTCACCTCCTAGAATTTGTAAACCAGAAGCAGTCTCTGATAAATTGGATACATCAACACCAACTCCAGGCAAGTAAACCTTTTTTTCTTCTCTAAACTCGACATTGAATTCTCATTTTCTAATCACAAAGGCTAATCCTAAACTTCATTTGGGTATCAAAGCAGTTCACCTTACCTACATATTCATTTCATTCTTCTTTGTCTGCACAAAAAAATCTCTTGAAAACACTAAAATCACTTCTTTAGGTGGTGTAATATATTTGTATTGAATCCCAGAAGATGAACAACATTATGTTCAAGATGAAAATCCAATATGTAAACTCATCATTTTGCTTCTTCTTTCTTAGGAAGCTCAACCTGAGCTCCATTCCCAATCTCAAGGCCAAACTTGACTAATTCAGCTCAGAATCTGAAGTCAATTTGTGAGACCAATATCACACCACCTATCATTCATAACATTTAATCCCAAAGCCACTTCGCTTACAAAACTCAACAAAATCCACCATTAGCGCGATTTTTGAGTTTTGTCGATGGTCAGAAACTCTTTCACTGCAAATTAATCTGCATTCTCCATCATCTTTGCTAATCCCAATCCCGCGTACATCTCTCTGTCTCCCAAACCACAGACTCTTGTGAGCTTTGGTGTCTTTTGATTGATGATAAAAGTTCATCCTACCACTGTCACGGGGATCAAGATTCTCTGTGCTATGTTGACATACCATGATCATTCAAAAAGTACATATCATCATCAGGAATCATCAAGTCAAAGCACGCACATACACATCTTTTCTACGATCTTGACTCTGATTCAATTGGAGCCAGTTCCAGAAGAGGCGAAAAAAAGTGCAAAAGGATGACATACCCAGGTTAGTGATTTTTCTTTTCTGGTATCTATCACTGCGATCCCAATTATCACGGATCATGCCACTTGCCTTTGGAATTAAGACTTATAATAAAAATATACCATTTCTTTTACCTCAAACATTGCCTTTGTAATTTTTCTTCTGCCTGACAAGCACCACGTACGATTACCTCGGACCCAAAACTTGGTTAAAAGATCTCAACTTTATCTACTCTTGAATCTAGACCTTCTCAACTTGACATCCCTTTACCTCAGGCCATAACACCTTTTACTTTCAAAATCGAACATCCTCAATCTCTCAATGATCTCGGAATTTACAAATTGCCAATTGTTGTTTATTCATTCAAGTGGATCTCTCAAGTCAATTAATTCGTCACTTTTGGGCTCAAACCCGCCTGGTCATCTCGATCAAGTTCAAGTCTTATCAAACTTAAATTGAATCAACAGATGAAATGGGTGCATTTTGTTCTAAACCGGAGGAAATCAATTTTGGTGGTCCGGTGGATCTTTGGCATTTTTACCTTTTGAGGTCGGTTGGAAAAGGTGCATTTGGAGAAGTTCAAGTTGTTCAACATGAACAAACCAAAGCATTATATGGCTTAGTATATATAAACAAATAATGAATCGTTTCACAACAAGCGGTTCCTGATATCATCCAAGAACGTAGATTGTTAGAAGAGATTCATCCACCTTTTGTTTGTAATCTAGCTTATGCATTTCAAGATGATGATAATCTTGGTCTCGGATCTTATGCTAGGTGGCGATTCAAATTGAATTTAGATCGTGCTGGGTTTTTGAAAGAAGAGGTGGTCAAGTTTTATGTTTGTGAAATGGTACTTGCTCTTGGTTATTTACATTTGAAGGGGATCGTACATCGTGATCTTAAACTCAATAACATTCTTCTTGACAAACGGGGTCATGCACATCTAACTTAAACTGATTTCAATATCGCTGTCCATTTATCTGAATGACGTCCACTGACCTCAGCAGCCGGTTCAATGGCATTCATGGCACCTGAAATCTTAGGTAAACGTGGTTATACCTCTACCATAGATTGGTGGTCACTTGGAGTGGTGACCTTTGAACTTGTGTTTGGTAAACGTCCGTTCAGAGTTAAAACCAATTCAACCTTCTGTCCATTTATCTGAATGACGTCCACTGACCTCAGCAGCCGGTTCAATGGCATTCATGGCACCTGAAATCTTAGGTAAACGTGGTTATACCTCTACCATAGATTGGTGGTCACTTGGAGTGGTGACCTTTGAACTTGTGTTTGGTAAACGTCCGTTCAGAGTTAAAACCAATTCAACCTTGACCACTGCAATTTCAAGAGAAGAATCCAGATTTCCAGAAACTTTACCTCAAGTGATTGGACCTGAAGCGTTGAATTTCTTTAAAAAGGTTTTGGTAAGAGATATTTATCAATGATTAGGATGTAAGAGATGGAGGTATCGAAAAGTTTAAATCACACAATTGGTTTAGAGGATTAGATTGGGATGGGATTAATTCACTTCAAGCAACTCCACCTTTTGAACCTGATCCTAAATAGCAAACTTTGATGCAACACATGAACTTGAATAACTTTTATTAGAAGATAATCCATTGAAAGAGAAGAAACAAAATCCGCATTTCAATACAAATAGATAATCTATCAGCCGATGTTAGAGTGATGGAAGAAAACTTTTTGGTTTATAATCATAGTAAGATGGCAAGAAAATTGTGGTTTGTAGATCCATATCATTCGGCTAAACCTTCACCTAATCCTAATTCAATTGGAACACCTGAAGGGAAGATCTTGATGGCAGCACAGCCATTGGGAGAAGTGAAAACAGTGGATTGGAGTGTTGAAGGTCTTTTGAGATACTCCTAGGGTTGAAGCTTGGAGAGTTCAACATCATCATCAACCACCGATTGAATTGAATTCACCTCAACTGAATCTTTCTGAACCTATGATCTCTTCAAATTGAAAACTTGAACCTGATCAAATTATCTTCATTTGTCTTCAAGATCACAAACAAAACAAATTGAACTCGAATCAAACAAATCACATTCAATTAAATTGAATAATTGAAAACTGAAACTAAACTTTTAACATTTGTGGTTTTATATTTACTCACAAACAGAAAGTGCAGAAGATTCATTACATTTTTGGTCATACGCACAACAACATGAAAATTTATGTAAAGCTTAATTCAAAGACCCAATCCTATTAAAAGTTGAATCGCCTGCTGATTACAATAAAGCTAAGATATAATGTGGTTGTGTTTATAATCAAAGTTTGTTATCTTTGCTTCCTTTTTGTGTCTATTTTATCCAATGAGCAATTGATGGATTTTCTTTGACTTTTTGGGTTGATTTACAGTTGATGGGATTTATCAACAAAGTAAACATTTATCTAAACCTATCAGCAATCCACCTCCCCATGACTAGCACAAAATGCTGAAGAGCAGTCTACTCACTCTGACCCTCAAGAACCAAAACACATTACAAAGCCTGTTGAGCAAACTCCTGCAGAAACGGTCCTCATCCTTGGTAAACTGATTCAAGAAGGTAAAACTAATTTCTCATCATCTGTGCAATCCACACTTTAAAAAACTGAACTCATTTTTGATATCTCAAACTCCGGTTTCAGACTACCTAAAACACAAATCCCAATCATCAAACTATCATTACCTCCTTCGGCTGGCCAACCCTTTGGATTATCATGTGATATTGGTTTTGAGGGCCGATTGGCGCTTGAAAACTTGTTTGCGACTCACTGACGCTATGGTTGAGCCATGGATGAGAACTATTATCTTGATTTGTACGTAATTTGGCCCATTTGAGATATTGTTGTCTTAAACACTGATTCTTCATTCCCTCTTAGTGAAAATTTGGAGAAAAAAGAGCAACAATCCTTATATTGATACAATCAGTTTGTATGGCTATGTACTATTAGTAATTTATTACTTTGTCAATGGTCTCAAGGATGGTGTATCACCGTACGTCCTCATATCTACACATATGTTCCCTTGGAACACCCTGTATTCTTACTTCCATGCTGCTTTCAAAATGTAAATCTTCAGCAATTGCCATCACCCCAAAGAACTGATACATGATGGACATTATGTTTTTTTCTTTGATAGTCTTGATGCCGAACCTTGCTATTAGACTGGTGCCAATCTAGAAAACGTTGGAGACCTTTTGGTCTATTTCTTTAGATTTTCTGCCTCTACATTGTGGTACACACATGATGTGGTAAGTATCAGATCAATTGGTGGTCTGCTCTCTGAAGAACATAAAGGTTGAATCCAATACATTGTGGAAGAGGGTGGTGCTGTCAATGGCGGTCACAGTCCGTTTGAAGACTGCAGGGGATCTATTTGTACTCAAATTGAAAATCAATTGATCAAGAAAAACTCAACTCTTGAATTGATTATTATTTTTGGGCATCATTGATATCAATAGCTTGCACGCCAGGATTCAAAGAAAGATGAAGATTTAGGATCTCACAGTAATCTTAAACTAGCCTTGATCAGAGTTGGTTTCTTTGATCTATGGTCATGAAAATATTGCTTAAAATTCATTGAAAACACCATAGCTGACATTGCTTTTGATCCTATCAATCATTTTTCAAATGGTTCACTAGATTGGTTGATTGATAGTGGAAACAGATGAGTTTTAACAAGATATAAACAAAGTACTTAGGAGAATCAACTTATGAGCTCAACTTTATTTTGAGTATATAAAAAAATATAACACATTTGATATCAGATCACTTGATCATAATAACAATAATGAAATTAGTAACTATTGGATTTCACGATTTATTGATTATTTCATGATTTATTGACTAAGTCTCAACATTTCAACCCTAGGATTCAATCAACTCTTAAAAGTCTTTTGTAGTTCACAGACATCACATGCTACAGAAGACAGTCACTCTTTGTCTTCAACTCCTCACCTTGATCAACTCACAAAAAGCTTACATCGAGTATCTGTTGTTTCCAATAAATGTGTTTGTCCAATAACCACTGATGGTTTCTTTAATTTGGTTCATTTCTGGTACAAATATGATCATCATCATGAGACTATTCAATCTGCAAACAAGTGGAGGAGACGCTTTGATATGGGCTGACTGTTAATCTTGACCCATTTATCCGGCTCTGAGTTTGAGTTTGAGTTTGACTTCCTTTTCTTTTGTAGCAATTGAAGTTCTTCCATACATCTTCATGCTTCACTATCACCAGCATAATTTCTTTATCAGAATCGCACTTATTCTGCTGCTTATGATATTGAGTTTTCAATATCCATTTTTCTTTTTTCAATGGCTAATTTCAGCCGATATTCTCTAAAGGAGCTAGATAAAACTAAAAGACCAGGAAGGCTACCATCAGACCAAGCAATCTTGAACAGATCAGCTTTGTTTGTGATCCCAAACATTGCCCATCTGATACTCAGTTATGAACTGATCATCTTTTGTTTTTTCTTCAAGTCTGAGACTTTGACTATATCATTACCTCTCAGACCCACAGCAACAGGAAGAAGAACAACCTCTTTAAACCATCATCACAATCAAACTCAGGTACAAAGCTCATTGAACTTGCTCAATGACTGTCATTCAAATCAAGAACATGAGTTTTGGGATCCTAATGAAGAACTCTTTGATTTTCTTGGAGCCTCTGGCTAATTATGCCAATTTTTCATATCTCTTTGCTGAGATCATATTGCAACTTATTGCAAGATTTGCACTAATAGTCA
Organism: Melampsora larici-populina 98AG31; assembly: GCF_000204055.1. Lineage (NCBI taxonomy): Eukaryota > Fungi > Basidiomycota > Pucciniomycetes > Pucciniales > Melampsoraceae > Melampsora > Melampsora laricis-populina. Next base: position 178,815 of record NW_006768778.1, read on the forward strand.
ATGATTAGGTGAAGAGAGTCTAGATAAAACATACACAAAGCCCTTCAAGGCTAAGAAAATGAATGTATAAGTCTAAAGCTGAGATCTGTTTGTTCTTCTTTCAAAGATGACGGAAATCAACTCAACGTACCCAAACGGAAATCTGGTCAACAATTTTGGTTTGGTCTGGAAGCCAAATTCTGGTGTGTTCAAGGTACTTACTTCATATGTTACCTCAACCTTTGAGCCACTACACTCTCTTTACTCATCTGTTGGTCAGTCTCTAAACAAAAATACACTTGAACAAAAGTTCATTAAGTATTATGTAATGTTTACAAAGATTCAGTTCTACCTATGAAAATTGAAGATGAGTTTGACAAAAAAGGATTGATTTCAAAGAACACTACTCATGTCACAGGGCAACTCATATACATTTAATTCTTTGAGTTTGACTCTACTGGCCCAATTTGAAAATAAGTTGTTGGAATGAACATCATCATTGAAGGCTTGATAATCTTGTAATTAGAAGAAGCTATCCAGAGTAAATGCTCAGCTCAAGATTTTGAAAAAAGTTCATCAGATTCCTGTTATCTTTGATTTGCTCAAAAGGAATGCTTTTGAAGAGTGTCATCCAAACCCGTGCAAATGCATACCCATACAGCTGTGTACCCCTGTGTAACCCGTGGTAATGCATAGAAAAAATGCTGAATCTTGATACTTTTTACTGTCAAATTTGATAACAGAATTGCATAACCCGTCAAAATGCATAGCAAAATTTGTCCACCCAAATTAGGTAATTGTGCGGAATTGATGTACTAACACTCCAGCAGCGGGCAACACACTTGACAACCTCAACCTGACACAATTTGTTTGCGCCAGCAATACCTGAAGGATCCCGCCACAAAAAGCAAAAGAGGGTTGGCAGCAGATTGATTGACAGCTGTATCAGCATTGAGGGACTTAGTTAAGGTGGGCTTTTGCCATGCTTTCAAAATTTTGATGTGTTTGGGTTATATGTGACATGGCGGCGTCAGCCGCTAAAGCGGCGCCCGCCGCTAAGTTGCTAGTATCAAAAATTTAGCAACAACATAAGATCAAACATAAGACCAACAAAAACAATGAAAACAATAAGCACGGTATTGTATAGATTTCTTGAACCAGAGCTTAATCAATGCCTTATACACGTCTCCATGCTTAGAGCATCTGCAACCGTCGCATTAAGTCGCCGGAATAGCTAAGTATTTAACTCACTGATTTTGAAATTTCCACAATGGTGAAATTTTGACCAATTCTTAGTTAGCTTGGCAACAAAAATTTGGTAGGCTGGGACAAAGTTATCCCAGCCTACCAACGTGGTAACTAACTCCATGTCCTCAAAAACCACTGAAAACGCAACCCTCAACTCAACTCACACCACACCACATTTCCATTTTCACTCAACAATCTGGCCTCCACTTGTCCAACGCAATCTGCATCGATGCCCATCAATACCAAAGCACGTTCAACTCCGCCAACGCATGAGACAACCCGCCGCAAAAAGCGGTGGCGGAGCGGTGACGGGGCGACCCGCCCCGTTGCTGCTACACGATTTTTTGTGCAGAGGGCCCAAGCGTCCTGTCACCGCCGCGGCCAAAAAATTTGGTATGTAGCGGGACCCGGACTTGGCAAGGCAAGTCAAAAGGAGGCCCCACAGCCGCCTCTCAGAGCGGTATGTAGCGGGAGCAACCCTAATAGAATTTGGTCCCGTTTTGAGACTAACCAAAGCTAGTAAAACACACTATCAACCCTCAATAGCCATTGAGTCAAGTCATCTGATTTCCAAAGGAACACCCGGAACACCCTCGATCCTGCCTACAGCCTCTTCAAAGACCCTCAATCAATACTCTACCTATTTCAATTTGATAGACAGGCCAATTCTTTACGATACTTCTTCTTATCCAAAGTCTAATTAGCCGATTTATCATATCAACAAGAAGGGAAACATCACAGAGCATCACAGTGGTATGTCATTTCTTTTGATATCTTACATTTCTGTCATTTCAAAGTTAGGTATTGATTGCACCTTGTTTGGATTGTATTGTCTTTATTGAATCGTATCGTCTTTATTGAGTTTGCCCCCTAATTGTCTTCCGATTGTCTGTGGATGGACGGAGAAGCAAGATGCCTGGACCCTGTTTTATGATTTCTGACTTCTACATAAGGTGAGTCCTCTTGATGAATCTGTTGTTCCCCAGTTTGACTTGCTTCACAAATCGTTTTCTTAAAAAAACTTGCAATCGTCTGACTATCTTGAATCTATCTAAATTTTTTGTCGTTTGATCATCTAGTTTGAATCTTGATAGCTTAGATACCATGTCGAAGTCAAACTCTACCCTTGAACCTCCTGATTCTCCTACTAGTACCCGTCCTAATCTGCATCCAAGAAGTCCTACTGGTCCTAGACCAGGCTTCGTGATACAATCTCCGGACTCACGAGTCGCTGTTTGTCGTCCGTCGAGTGATATCAAGTTTGATTCAACTCATACCCCCTTTCATCCAAATCCAGATCAAGTCGAATCCGATGAGGAATCTGTTTCTGTTGTGGAAATCACCGATGCCACTGAAATCCTGTCTTCGATGCTACCTAAGAAGAAGAAGAATGGTACTGGGAAGGTTCAACGACCCAAAGCCAAGTCTCCTCGTTGGGGTGCCAAAGGCCGTCCGAGAGGATCTGGTGCTTCATCCGCTTTACCTCGAGGGCCTGCAAAGAAACAACAGAAAGCAACCGCTCCGGCTCTTGTAAGTTATTCATTCCTATCAATCTTTTTTCTAAGTCTTTTGTTTTCTCTCTCTCTTCTGTGTAGACTGGCGTCCCAGCTTGCATTGATGTTGATCAAGACTCGGACATAGAGATTGTTGAAAGCGCTGGAGTCCGCCGTGCCCAACTAGGACGGGTCTCAAAGCTTTTAGAGTATTATTACCCTCCAACTCATATCAAAGGGGAGGTAAGCTTATTTTCTTCCACCATCCTCATCAACAAGATTTACCTAAATATGTTTCTCTATTTCTGGATTTTAGGTAGGAGATGATCCTTGATTGTTTCAGTGTAGGTGGTGCAAGGCCACATTCACGCGTGGCCTTTGCACACACTACAATCTTTACACTCATCGGGATGGCGCTAAAGGACGAGCAGCCTGCCCTTGCAGAGCCAACGCGATTCAGTCAGGCTGCAACCTTCCTCGCACCTGGGCTCAAGAACAAATCGATATGTTGGCAGAATCGAACGAAGCAACTGGCCAACCCACTCTTGGCTCCTTTTTAGCTCAAGCAACTTTCAGCATCAATCTTTGCAACACAATTCTTGTCATTTGGATCTTGAAGCATGCTCTCCCATTTGGCCGCTTCTATGACATGCCACTCCGTGCAGCCTTCAAGCTGGCCAACCAACGAGCTGAATTAAGAACCCCAACCTGGGCCGCTGGTGTAGCTAAGGATTTATATCAGAGCTTGAGTTCCACAGTGATCTCTATGGTATATGTAAGTTTGACTTCCTCTTACTTACTCAAAACTCGTCTTCCATCTATCCATCTTGTTTTCTTCTATCCTTACTCAAGATTTTGATTTCTTCGTTTTTCCACTTCCATCTTCTATCTTCATCTTCATTTTTTTCTCATTCCATTCATCTTGATCTTCATCTGTAGGATAATCCCGGTAAATTTTCTCTTGTACACGACGTCTGGACAACAAAGGGCAACCAATACGCCTTTATTGGTGTCTTGGCCAACTTCATCGGCAGCAATTGGAACTATTGAACCATTCACTTATCATTGAAGCTTGTTGCCTGGAACAAGCATGGGTCACTTCTAGCGCGACCAGTGGCTAGATTCTTGATAGCAAACAATCTACACAAGAAGATAAGTACAATCTTTCCATTATTTGTAAAACTTCTCGCAAGTAGACTGATATTTTCAATTTTTGCTCAATTACATGTTAGGTCAGACTACTGACTCCGGTTCTAACAACAACACCATGGCAAGGGAGATGGAAGTTATGTTCTCCGAGAGTGAGGACCCAATTGATTGGGATTCTAAACAGAACCACGTACATTGTTACACTCACAAGCTTGGCTTGATGGTGAAGAAAGGACTTAAAGAATTAGGATTGTCAGCTGGTCACATCAAGCCTACCACGCCTCCACACGCATCTGTCCCTGTTCCAACAATCATCCTCAATGATGATTTGACTGACACTTCAATCAACTTTGAATCTGATGACAAGGACAATCTGCTCAATCAGAAAGATTTCCGCGAAGTGGGAAGGTTTGAAGATGAGGAAGAAGAGTACATCGATGATGACGACCTTATGTATAATCAACTGCCATCTGATGATTGCATTGTTGTCAAAGCTGCGATGAAGGTAAGTGTTTTTCTTTGTTTTATCCATACAATCATAAGCTGATGTTGTTTTGTTTCGAACTCCAGTTAAAAGATTTCAATGCCCTTCTCACCCATAGCAACGCCAGGCGAGGCAAATTTCAAGCCCGAGCTGCCCAGATGAACTATCATGGGCCAGCACCAATTGCCGGTTGGGGTGTCCGCTGGAATATCGATCTTGCAATGTACTCACACCTTGTGGCAGGACGTGACGTAAGTGATTTTTTCTTAATCATTTTATTCATCTCTGTGGAATTCTATAACTGACCAACACAACCTTTTAGGTTGTTGATTCTATCCTCATCGCTGATTGCAAAACGAGATACTATGGTGGCATCATGGTTTCAATGGATGAATGGGAGGCAATTGATGCACTCTGTAATGTGTTAGAAGTGAGTTTTTTCTCTCTCTCTGATTAATATGTTTGTTTTTGTTTTCTGATATGATTATATATATTATATGTAGATCTTTCGTCACTCAACTAAGCGCATGGAAGGGAATATTGCATCAGGCTCAATGCTTCTGGCTGAGTACATGCGGGTCCATGAGACTTTGTCAGTGTTACCCATCCCGGAAGAATTTGCCAGCCTTCATGCAATGAGGAAGGTTATGTTGGCTCAACTGGAAAAGTATTGTGACAAAGCGGTGGCTGCCGATATCATCTTACTGGCTACCATCCTCAACCCCAAGTACAGACTGAAATTTATTGAGATTCACTTTCCAGCCCACGCCGAACGAGCTAAGAAACTTATTGAAGGCACCTTCAACCACGCTTTGGAGACTTGGCCAGTCAGCCCACTCCCTAGCCCAACTCCAAGTCAACCTTTTGATTTGAATGAAACATTCGATCGCTTTGATATATTCACCTCGTCTGCCTCTTTCCAAACGCCCGAGTCCATTAGGCAATCTGAACTCAACTCATACCTCAGTGGTACTCATCCAATTGCTCCTGGCCAAAAGGAACTCTCTTGGTGGAAGGTAAACTTCATTTTACATCATTCTCTTTGATTCTCTACTTGTTTTCTCGTATCTGACTTGATTCTCTTTACCAGGAGAATGAATCTCACTTTCAGGTTCTGGCTACAATCGCTCACAACGACCTTTCAATTTCGGCTATCTCATGTCCTGTCAAACGTACCTTCTTGTCGGCAGCCGACATCGCCATTCCAGGCCAAGGGTCCTTGAAAACCAAAATGATTTCACGCACCGTTGGATGTAGGGAATGGTTGAGACAGGGAATCATCCCTTCAGACCAATTCGCTGAACCTCTCAGTTTTCTTAACTCTTTTGCTAACCACAAGAAAAAAATCAACTGAGTTGTGTCTATTTTATGTTCTCTTGTTTTTTTTATTTTATGTTCTCTCGTTTTTTTTTCAAGTCACTCATTCACACTCTTGGTGTTAGCTTTTTTTCTTTATTTTCTTTTGAGTCACTCTTGGTAGCTTTTTCTTTTTTCTCTGATATGGTTATGGTCTGCTTGCTTCTCAAATAAATATGGGTCAAAGATACACATTGACTTCCTGATATGTTTTCTCCTTATATCTCCTTGATACTTTTGTTCGGTTTCTTCTTTTTTTGATTCCTGATATGTTTTCTTCTTTATTATATTCAATTTCATAGTCTTTCTTTAATTTTATTGTTTGTGCTGGTTTAGTTTGTCATACTTTTCTATATTTTTTTGTACATAACCATTTTTTGCGTTGTTCATATTGAAAAAAAAAATGTGAATATTTCTGAGCGCTCCGGCCCGCTGCCATAACTTCAAAAAAGCGCAAGCAGAGCAAGCACGGAGGGAAAATGTGCCACACCCTAAGATCCATGTAGCGGGTTGCTCCTTGCAGCGGATCGCAAGCGGGTCCTCAATGTAGCGGGACATCATCCCGCTTCAAAAAAACCGCCTAAAAGCGGAGCGCTTCAGGCGTTGACTCCGCTGCCTTGCTCATCCTTCACCTCAATCACCTCAATCACTTGGCACTCCCATCATCCTCTACCACCACATTCACATCCAACCTCAAAGTTACAGTTCAAAAACAAATATCACTAGCAACTTAGCGGCGGGCGCCGCAGCCAGACTCAGTAACTCCAATTAACTTGGGCTGCGATAATTAATACAAGTAATGATGATATTTATACCCAAACCTCATTGGATCACGGAGCTATTTTTGGGTAGACTCCATATGCATTCTAATTGATGCCCTCCCCAAATCACTTGGTGATTTAGCTGTTTAAACTTGGCTTGGTATCCTACACGATTACGCATGTTCTTTTCATTGTAAATTTACTACAAGGTTGCGGTCTCCCCCAATCCGTATTCCTTCATTATCTATCTAACAAAATTTTGTCTTTTGTTAGGATTCACTTTCATTCTCATTGTTATTAGACCCTGCAGTTTACTTATACAAAGTTGGTATACATCTCCATTTTTGTTAACATGGTACCTTTGACAAAGTTGGGACCATGCTTGTAGATCTGTTCTTTAAGCAAATAAAAACTTTGGATGTTTCATACGTTATTTAACATGGAATACCTGTTTACTTAGTGACAAAATGTATGTATCTATTTTTAATGTCGTAGTTACAAGTAAGGAAAAACACCGGACGCTACAAAAATTAGTTCATGAGGACTGGATGATAGACTATGTTATTAGTCACTTGGGCTCTTGAGTCAGATCTTATACACACGAGGACATTCGCCGCATTGGTACAACGTGAAAGGGCTACATAAAGTTGGCCGTGAGTGAATACTGGCTCTGGCAATAAGACAGTAACCTTTTCTAAACTCTGACCTTGACTCTTATTTATGGTCATGCAGAATTCCGGAACAATGGGAAACTGGTACCGGATAAAGGGGATGGGGCAATCATCGTTACCTTTGTGATGCAGCTTCATTTTTGGCAAACTAACGGACGTTCCCTTTAGCTCTCCTTTCAGAATACAGCATTGGAGGGCATGTTCGGCCCAGTCAGTAATCAAGAGACGTTGTAGAAATTAAAGCTCAACAAGAGCTTTACAGAGCTTAAAGAGGGATAATCTACTAATAAAGTATCTAGTAGAAGTTGCCTAAGACTGCCTCTTTGAAAGAACCAACACGGGGTTTTGCTGAATTCTTTGGGATAAGGCACCAGAGAAATATGTCTCAATACTTAATTCAAGTATTATTCCCGTGAGTTTTAGAAATAAAGAAATCTCAACACTATTGTAGTGTTATTCCAATTTGAACACAACAAAACACAATTTTAATTACTAGCAAGCAACAATCAGTTTGATTGTTATTCCAAATGAAGACTTGTAGTCTTATCACACGTAAAGAAATCTCTCCTTTGATGTAAAGGGGCTATTTAGTGAACTTAGTACTGGTAAAGTAATTTAATAATGATTAAAAACACTCTAACAAAAGTATAAGATGAGTAAAAAGGGGAACCAAGGCCCGTAAAATCCTTAACAATAGTATATAACTCTCCAACAACCTTCAACAATGGTCAACAACCTCCAAAAACCCTCAAAAACCGTCAAAATCAACAGAGTATCCTCCAATGTAATCATATGATGTCATAACGATTATTGTTTGTAATGATTCAAGGCGTGAATTTGATCAATTGATGTGAATAAATGATGAACAGATCTTCTTATGATGAATACAGGTGATTTTTTCCTAATATTCATAGCTGAAATCCATTTTTGGAATTACGAATTTTTTGTAAAGTTGTTCAATTTTGGATTACTATAGCTCATTTGATAGCCCTCGTGATTCTGATCATTTATCACCCCTATATCACCTATTTCTGATGTGTGATGAATAAGTTATTGAGTTGTAAAGATTGCAAAAATAAGGTTTTGTCATGTAAATGTCACATGTAACCTCCAAATTCGAAATTCACTCCAGTTTCTTTGTTGCCTTATAACTTTTTCACTACTCCTCCGCTACTTATGATTTAAAGATTGTACATTATGAAACCAATGATTCTGCGTCGAATGAACTATCACACACCCAATTCTGACAAGTTTTACCATATGTAATTAACTAAAAACTCCCATTTTTGATGAATTTTGACTATTTTCACGTCTAATAATGATTTTCCTTCTATCAAAAGATCATTCCACAGCGCTCCAATCAATCACACAGCACTAAAATCCTTCTGAAAAACTCTTGGCGCAACCAATCCATCAATGACATCACTACACAGGAATTAATACCATAGTACCCTTCTTCGAAATTTCCCTTTTCTTGAATAACTTCACACCTCCCTTATCAATCCTCATGATTAAAGTTGTTGATGACTAATGTGATCCTTCTCTTTCACAATAAAACCTTCCTGAACCAATATCTCTTCTATTAATAAGCTAAAAACCACTTTCCAAGCTTTCATACCCATATTTTCGAATTTTTCTCCAACTTGCTTTATATTCTTCTTCCTCTTTCATTCTTTTCATAACAGTTTCCATTCTTAAAGATCCAAACTAAATGTTCTTCTTCCTCAAATCCCTTCTTACTAATTCTCTTAATATGATTTTCACTCTTTTACTATTTTTATTGATCTTTTCAAATTTTTCTTTGCTCTTAAATGATCTTATCAATTGCTTATGTAAATATATATTCTGAAAGATAATGAAATGAAAATAATGAATCAACTTTAATAACCTTGATGACTAACAACCTCAATAATAATAGTGCCTTTGACCAAAAACTCGAGTTTCCACATAATTTTTAAATTTTTTTGCTTAAGTAGAGATCTTGCTCACCACAACGTGTGACGTTGCGTAGACCCTCCCCAATGTTCAAATTACGCAAGACCATGACCGAAGCCCCTACTTTGAGTTTCAGAACATGAGGTGGAAACCCTGGGAAGTTGAAAGAATTCAATACGTCTGGAGACACTCCGTCAAAGAATGCTTCGTCCATCGTGTCTGTCGAGATTGAAGTCTGATATGGCCCAGGTAGCAAATCCATGACGAAACTGTTAAGGATATTGACTGTGACATTTAAAGGTGTTATTAGACATCGAGAGGCATATAAATTGGTCAAAGTATTCCAGCTCTTTCCCTCGATGAGATTGTAAGCTACACTGTATTCTCCTTCGATTATTGTGGGGTCAAAATCTGAGTCAGGTTCCCAAATTGACACGTTGCAATGTAATAATTCCGTCTCTTCCACGTAATCATCTTGTAGCGAGCCCGATCCAAGATCCAGAAGCCATTTGGCGAATTCGACATTGATTGGGTTTTGTTGAGCGTCAAGACCTCCGAGGCGTATGTTGACTGTTAATTGAAATTTTTCAATTCTGTTCCATAACTCTGATGCCTTTAAAGTGGCATTGGCTTGGTCCAAAAGGTTCCCTCTCCTAACGATGGGCAGAGTCTGGCAAAAATCGCCTTAATGGTCAAAATTTCCAATTAGTGCCGTCGCGATGATTGTATGATAAGTTTTAGATATATGCATTTTTCTCACCTGCAAATAAGACTACCTTCCCTCCAAAAGGCAAGTCTATTCCAGTTAAATAGCGAAGGGTCCGATCTACGCACTCAATTTGGTGTCAATGCTGCATCGCTACCTCGTCCCAAACGATAAATTTGACTTCAATTAGAATACGACCAAGACCCAAAGTAGGAAACACCGGGCAAAGTGAATCTCCGAAGATTGGTATAGGTATCTTAAAAGCACTATGAGCAGTGCGCCCATGCAAAAGAAGTAAGGACGCGATTCCTGCAGCGGACACTGCCAAGAAGCAAATATCATTTCCGTTGCAGAAGTGAAGGATGGTGTTGAGCACAAAAGTTTTGCCCGTGCCACCTGGACCTTCCAAAAATCCCAGATAGGGTACTTCAGCATCAATCGATTTGCACAAAGCATCAACTACCTTGCGTTGTTCCAAGGTCAGTTTTTGCTTCATAGTTTTGTATTTCCTTTGACTTTCGCCAGGGTCAACAAAGTGAGCATGATTTTGTCGTTCCTCGTCCGGCAGGTCAAGCTGTTGTAGGAGTTTGGGGTCTACTTGCATCAAACCTACAGATTCCAAAGTGCTATCCATGCCGATGATAATTTTCTCAAACAAAAAGAGTGCATAGTTTTGAATATGGTTCAAACTTGGTTGTATATCAGGGTTCAACCTCATAATTCTTCTCTCACAGTCGTCCGAGAGATCACCAATATGCTCACTCCATAGCTGAAGAGGATTGGATGGGGCACTGTGACACAGTATAGTTCCGAGCATTTGTCTTAGTTGGTGTCCAGTCCTCCACACGGCCGCTTCCGTAAGTGACTCGTGGTAGTGCCTGTCATTCAGCAGCAAACCGTGTTGGTCCGCTGCTTCGCGAAAAGAATTATAAACTATTCCGTTGACAGTTCTTAGTGCCGCGAAAGAAGTGGGCCCATGGATATGCTGTAACAATAGGCGTAAATAATATATATCTCCGCGTTGTACTCCTGCGTAGTGTATCCTCCCAAGAGATTGGAGCTTGTTCTTCCTAGGTTGCAATTTTTTTGTAGATTTAACCCACCTGAAATACTTCGGGACCTCTTGGTATTTCAATGTTCGAATTGTGAGTTGTGATTTAGGTAACTTACAGTTCTCAGCACAAAGTTGGAAAAACTCAGTCAGTGTTGTTCGTTCGGCCCGCCCGGTATTCATTGCCCTTCACAAGCCGGCTTCGTCAAGGTAATAAACAGTTTGAGCGTTTTCAAGGTGCAGATTAAGCCTTTGTACAGCCGGAAACCTGCCCAATAATTCATACTGGAGGAGCCTCCATACGGCTAATGCAAGTTGGTCAGAACTGGGTTTCCAGAAATGCTAAGCAGGTTCCTTACCTTCAGGTGCACTCAGAAAGCGGGCGTTTACGAAGGCCAGTATTTCATCTGTATTGTTCTTGTCTTGGACGTTTGCCATGGTCTGATCGTGACCTTTAAGAATGTATTTAAATAGATATTTTACCGCTCTGAGACTTGCTGCGACCTCCACATTCATATGACATTGGTATTTTAGAAGTAGAAATCGATTGTAAGGAACCACGCTGCCGTTATCAAATCTTGTGCCACCGTTGATCGAGAATCTTCCGTTACAAGGTCGTTTGTAAGTTGGGTATTTGTTGTCTGGCAATGTGGTTGATTCGCAAAAGGGTTTAGGATACCCGATTTTGCATTTCCTTCCGTCCCAACACTTATACCTTTGACAGGGTCCATGCAACATGTGATGAGATACCAGGTTAAATAGCTCTGGTTCCATGTCTGGATCAGGCAGTTGGGCAGAAATCAAACAATCAACCATTTCAGGGTTTGAGGGCCTTGAATTAGGGTCGAGAAACAGAATTAAATGAGCATGGGGCAGCCCCCTTTTTTGAAATTCGATCGAGTAAACGTAGGCCGTGAATTGTCCAAGCCGCCCCCATTTCGTAACATCGGCAAGCATGTGATGAAATCTCAGGTGGAATGCCCGTGCTACAAGGTCCGGTCGATCATCCGCAGTTTGGTGGTCTTCTAGTGCGTCGGTGATTTCACTCCAATTGGGATTCGCCGTCATTGTTATAAATAGACTTGGGTGGCCGAATTCGGCCACTAAGCTCATGTCATCTTGATATAGGGCCTGCATATTTCGTGGCCCCCCTATAAAGGTTGAAGGTAAGATCACTCGTTGACCCACGACCTCATCCTCAGCCTCATTGCCAAGAGCTTCAACCAACCCGCTGTACAGCTCCGCTCTTAGCTCTTTTTGATGGAAGCGAATAAAATTCAAGCAAGAATGTTCTACACAAATGTACATATCCACCACAAATTCCTGGAACAATCGGCCTGATGCGAGTATCACTGAGTACGCGGGACGTTTGAATAGTAAAAACGCGAACCACTTAAGGCTAGTTACTGTGCCATCAGGATCTAAAGAAGGAAAACAATTAGTATTAAACCAATTTTCAAAATAGAGCCAATGACAGTACCATCTTCCGTTGGGTTGGTATATGTGTCGTGCCACATCTGAGACCCATACGGGAACAATAAAGGGTACCGAAGGGCAAAGTAGGCAGTGTGCAATTCGGATATTGGCTCAATCTCCCCTGATTGTCGCCTTAGGATGATATCACGTCCGTGGCTGCCTATTTCACCGTCACCTTCAATTATAGCCGCGACCTCGTCAGAACTCAGCCGATTGTAACGTCAATGGTCAGTACCAGGGACCGTAAGTGTGTTAATTCGTAGGGTACGGACAGGTCTTCCTTCGCCGCAAAATTCTGCAGCTGACCTAAATCTATCAGCGTAAGGATTAACGTCATACATGAATTCTTGTAACTGCAACATGATTTCTAGGTCTAGACGTGCTACCCTGGTTGCTTCAATCCTCATACGGGCTTCACGCTCGCCACCACCTCCATAGATGTACAGTTGAGCAAATCCAGGATGACCGTCGGGCACGGGCATCAGGGACCCCATCAGATGGTACATTTGGCCTTGGACTCTGAAAATGGAATGGCCGTGTTGTCCTAAAACACTTGGGTCAACTCTCGCACCAAGGGACGTAAATGAAAGGCCGTTGTTGTATTTCTGAATGTCTTCACGAAAGTTCCTGGATCCTAAAAACAATTTTTAACCAAGGCCATGTTTATTCGAACAAAAGAGACGTACTTTCATCATTTCCACTCAAAAGAGCCTTATAAAATTGAGGTACCTGTTCTCCGACGTCCAGGGGGAAGTACCTCAAAGGTAAATCCACTTGCCCGTGGTTGCAGCAGTTTTGAAAAGTGGTAGTCAAAAGTTTAGAATCCTTGACTCTGCGCTCTGCTCTCCATCTAAATGCGCTACAGCCCGTACACTGGTTGCTTTGAGGGCCTAAGGCGAAGGGGATTTCAGCATGGAAGAGATGTCGAAGATTGGCTTCCGACCCAAATTCCTCGGCCCGTATTGCAAGGCCATGGTTTTGTCTTCGCGGCGCCAAACGTCGAGGCATAGGTGCCTTCAATTTAAGAATTCTAGGTGAATGTAACTAAGGCAATGAATAAATACCGAAAGATGTTAGCTCAGTGCGATGCGACGCGAATGCATACCAAGAGCAATTCACCAATAGTTAAAAAACTTGAGATAGAGCAGGCTCTACGAGAAAATTAACGTCTTTGCTCCAAGGTCCTGATTGGGTATCGTTATTGCAAAGTGGCTTGGCATCTCATTATCATCCGGTATGCAGCGTTTGTCAATGAGTGACGTATTCATCAATTTAACAATTGTATAACACTGCTAGGCGAAATCGGTGCACATGTTATTCAATACTATGTTTTTTTGTCGAACTCCAAGCGGCATTGTAGCTCTGCCGACATTCACAATGGTTTTTACCGTGACAAACATTGCAATATACAAGTGGAATCCAATTCAATACCATTCAGCTGCCTAAGTGGAAACAAAGTCAATCAGCAATGACAAAAGACTGATGATGAATTATATGGCAAGTAATTACCCAGGCACTGTGTGTTCGAACGTGATGGTCATCCCGAATTGGCCTCTCGCCGAGTTTCGATTGAAGTTCCAACTTTCCGATCTTCAAAATCCTAAATGATGCCAATTCTTTGTAGGCCACTGACCCCAAAAATTGCCGTATGGTGCCTATACCCAAAACCAGGCAGCCACGCTCTGGTTCTGGGCACCAGTTTACTTACCAAGGTGTCTTGGGGAGTGCACTGTTGTACTCAGGAAGGGTCGTGAAAATAATTAGCACCTTGTTCATGAAAATAAACAAAGCCTGGCTTGTCTTATTACGCTTCAAAATATAAGGTTTGGTTCAAACGCGTCCATACCTTTGGGACACAAATCTCTTTGATTTTGATCCTGAAATCAAGAGAGCTGTTACAAGAGACCTCGGACCTCTTATCCAAGCTTCATATCTTGGCCGTTGTGCTCAGGCAATGGCAAGTACGCTGGTAATCACTTTCCCCTGTGAAATGAATTTTGCTTTACTCGGCCGATTTTGGGTGTGGATGCCAACAATAGTTTCCGAGATGTTGAAAATGACCGCTACGGAAACTTACCAAGCCACATGGCAAGCCGCATTCAAGATACGATCTCACAGCATTGTATTTTCGCAAAGATTAACTGTCACAAACAACTTACGATGATGCCGCCACCAGGACCTTCACCAAAATTATTCTATAATAGTCGAGCTGTTTCATCAAGACTTGGTTCTATCCCTGTCAAGAAAACCGCACTAATCAATTTTTAATCTCTTTTAATCGTGAACATGGTGCTTATCAGCTATCCAATTACCAATATCATAAATAATCTACCCAATAATTCCTTTAATGATGTTTCACCAGAACAAGTATCACACATCATCTATACCATTCACAAAAATATTTGTGTTCTTATTCGTAATTCCTGTGCAACTGCAAAGGGCATGACTTACGAGTACATTATCGACTTCCAAAACCACAGCGCGCATTATCAAATTGCGAAGATCGAATCCGAGCAAGTGTCGGTTCCTGTCAACGAGGTTCAGCATGATGTTACGGGGTCTAACCTTGTCGCAACATGTGTCGAATCAGTTTTGGAAAGGTGTGTTACTTGGCCATATCCAATACATACCTCGCTGATTGCTGATTTTTTAATTCAGCATGTCAGGAACTGCACCTGTGTCTACTAGACGCTTCGGATATTATCCGTTGGAAAACATGTATTTCCTATCCGACATTGTCCGGAATGCCCCCTACCGACGCGCCGACGCCCCCGACGCGTCGGATCAAAAACTATAACTAAGTGACTACACAATACATTGGAATTAACTGTTAGTAAATATTACATATCCAACCATGCATAAACACACTGCATAACTCAAAAAGTTAGTTACACTCTTACCAAACTGTCAGTCAAATATGTCTTTATTCACCCTAATGTGACTGTAAATCACATATGGGTGACAACACTTTATACGTATGTAACATGCAGATCATCGCTCATATTATCATATGTCACTTAAATTGACGTATATGTATGTATGATACATTTATATATTTTTGGATTTCAATTCACCCATACGTGAATCATCATCACATACATGTGAATCATCATCCACAGCTGATCTTGATTTATACATCCAAAGACATTCACCCATATATGATCACGTACATTCACCCACATGTGAATTAAATTTACCTATATGGGAATCTACCTTTCAAATTTCCATTTTCCATCAACTTGGTCTACACACACATCACATACATAAGATTTTGGTTTGCATATTTGACCCAACCTATCCAAGGGATAGCAAACACATGTGAATCATGTGAATGTCATATATCATAAAAACTGAGATAAATGTCAGTCAAATACTGATTGAGTTGATGCCATTCACACATGGGTGAAAGAAATTCACATCAGGGTGAAAGAAATTCACATCAGGGTGAAAGAAATTCACATACGTGTGAATGAAATTCACATACATGTGAATGAAATTCACATATGTGTGAATCCCAGTCAAGTACTTGTCACCCACATGTGAATTCAATATGCATATATGTGAATGTACTTTCAACTTCCAAATATCCATGATCAAGCTGGTCTATAATAATCAAGCTGGTCATACATACATGAGATTTTCGTCAACATATTTGAGCCCGCATGCAAGGGACATCAAACACGTATGAGAATGCCATTCACACATATGGAATTCACATACGTGTGAATGGAATTCACATACGTGTGAATGAAACTCACATACGTGTGAATGAAATTCACATACGTGTGAATGAAACTCACATACGTGTGAATGAAACTCACATACGTGTGAATGAAATTCACATACGTGTGAATGAAACTCACATACGTGTGAATGAAATTCACATACGTGTGAATGAGATTCACATACGTGTGAATCTCATTCACACGTATGTGAATCTCAGTCAAGGACATTTTACCCACATGTGAATGTACTTCCAACTTCCAAATATCCATGATCAAGCTGGTCTATAATAATCAAGCTGGTCATAAATACATGAGATTTTGGTCAACATATTTGAGCCCGCATCCAAGGGACATCAAACATGTATGTGGATGCTATTCACCCATATGTGAATTTTATTCACATTAGGGTGAATGGAATTCACCCATGTGTGAATGAAATTCACACACGTTTGTGAATGTCATTCACGCGTGGGTAAATGAAATTCACCCAAGTGTGAGTGTAATTCTCAACCGTGTGTGAATTTCATTTACCCACGCGTGAATGGCATTCACATAAGGGTGAATGAAATTTACATACAGTTGAAAGAAATTCACATAAGGGTGAATGGAATTCACATATGGGTAGATGCAATTCACATGTTCACATACAGGTGAATGGAACTCACCTATAAGTGAATGACATCATGTCCATCTACCTTTTCGTGAATGATTTCACATGCATAAGGGGCACTTTGTGGTGTTTGTTGTCATAAGAACCAATTCTTCCATCGATGAAATCTTATAAAAGATTTCAAGAGCTTCTTTAAATCCATATAGGTGCGTATTTCTACGCACAGGAATCATGCACCAATTCAAATCTTCAACAATTCATAATCTCATCTAGCTCAATTACAAGAGTATATTAGTATATTCAATATGAAAGAGAATAGAACATATTTAATCATTCATCATTGGAGATTTCTGCTCTGGGACATTGAGGACCTGTGACTGAATTACATTCCTTGCGCCATTTTTTGTAAACCTGAATATTATCCACAAAGATTCCGTCCCATCCCTTTGCTTTAGATGATCTCAATTTCGTCCAGTCAGGATGTATATACGGAATTGGGAGGTTGGGAGACAAGTAGTCGAGTTCTAGTGAAATACAATGAGTTTTTTTGATAACTGCAAGTATGATGGGGTCAAGGTGGGTATCCGGATCTGGAGCTTCCAAAAATGGTGGAGTAGTAAGGCATGCGGTGACTGCTCCCGTGTATGATATGACCAGTTGGTTATATGTATTGGCTATAACACAACATCCGCCTGGCATCGGATACCACAACTCGTACGGCGCTTGCGTCTTGTCAGGGTGTTCGAGAATTGAGAGCATTTTCGTGATCGAGGTTTGAGATTGGCTGAGTTTCGGTAAGTTTTTCTTGTACCAATTGTAGTTTGCGTGGACATGGGCTGCCATCTCCGCTCGCACTTTCCACGCATCCCCCTCATCACGACCTAGTGATACTGCCACGGATCCAAAAGCACATAGACCGTCCCCCTTTACATTGGTGGCCTCCTTGACAAACGGATAGATAACCTTTGGAAGAGTCGCGAGAAAATCCCATTTCTGTTTGGCATTGTCAGTATCCGAAATGACTTCAATTAAACAACACAAGGATTGACTTACTATCAACACTTGATCTACTGGCGAGGCATTTAACAGTTTCTTTTCCTTGGCCTTTTGCTTTTTTTTTGGTGGCTTTTGGCTGTAGCGGTAATGTTTTCCAGTGAATACTGAAGCATTTGTAAGCTGGGTTATGAGTATTCAGTTAAATAAAAGACTTACGTCCTCTGATGGTTTTGGCCGCTTTGCGTTAGGCTGTTTCCATATCAAAAACACGTTAGTATATCATAATAACTGCTGGAGAAAGACAAAGACCTTACTTCGTCATGAGTCTGAGATGTCACACGTGTCGATTTACGTGTGCCACGAGTTAATTGATTGATCTTGTCAGTACGATTGACTTCAGAGACTTTATGAGCGCGTGTGGTTCTTGGTGACTGAGTCTCACTCTGTGAAGTGAGTGGAGAGTCACCTCGAGCAAAAGGCTGTTGATCGGTTTGATGGGCGATGACTTCACTCGTATCTCTGGTGGTGATGCTTGGTTCAGGTGCTGGATTTGCCTCCACTGGTTGTCCTTTATTGATATTCGAGGATGATCCTTGCACAGGTGATTCATCCGCCTCCGGAGAAGCTTTCGAGGACGATCCTTGCTCAGATTCATCCGCCTCCGGAGCTGCTTTTGAGGATAATCCTTGCATAGATTCATCCGCCTCTGGAGAAGCAGCCTTGGCATTTTGTACTTCTTCTTCCTACAAAAGAAACATGACAATAGTTAGATAAGTTATTAATTACCGATCGAAATAAAATTTATGACCAAAACTAAGCACTGAATGCGTCATCCTAACCTTAGCATTTCTTTTACGCTTTATTTGTGAAGTGGCATTGTCAGCTTGGGGTGCTGTGACTGCCCCTTTTGCTCGTCTTCCTTGTTCCTGTGATGAGATGACCAAAAATTATGGTAACTATCAGCTTTTCATTCACAAACGTTACAAAGTTATTGATTGATTAACCCACCTTTATATTTGCTTTAGATCCCGATCCCTTGGAAACTAATTCAACTACTTCACAATCCCGCACAAATCGTTCCAGAAGGGTTTTTCTAGTATCAGGGTCAAGCCTTCCCATGGCGGTAATCAGCTCCTTGTATTCATCCGGAGGGTTAGACTCAGTAAGATCGATATGTATAGTATCACTTCTTTGCTTTCTTTTCTTGGTGGGTTTGATCAAAGATGGATCGGGAAGTTTAGGTTGGTTAAGATTTGGAATTGGTCTGTGATTATGTTTGGCATGCTTGATAACAATAGTCCACATAGTTGTGGTTGATTGATATTCCACATGAACAGCAAATCGACAAGTCGGAATGATGAGTAATGGGTTTTCAGCGTGGGCGAGTTCTTGCTTTCGATTCGGGCCTAAAGTACACTTCCACTTAATGCGCCGTGGTTTGGTATCAAGGGTTGATATCGCGTAGTGATGGGTAAACGCAAAGTTCTTCAGGAAAATCTCGGCGTCGGCGCGAGTTGCATAAGTCCCTCCCCCAGGTGGGCAAGGAAGTTCGTCGGTATCAATCCCGCCGGGCGATGTGGTAGCAGCGTTGGTGGTGGTTTCAGTTTGCTTGTTTGATTCGGTAGGTTGATCATCTTGAGGTGGTTCAGTTTCAGCCATCTTGCATGGATCGATTGAATGTTTGAAGTGAGTGACTATTTGGTTGATGAGCAAAAGCTCGAAGCAGGTCTCCTCGAAATTTGATTCACCCCACCTTTCACCGGGACCTTTCACGCAAAACCACATCAATCACGCTAGGTGACTGTAACTTACCAGTTGGGTAGCTCTAACTTGTAAGTTCCTAATTCACACACCCGTGATACCTTTGTGTGATTGATTCACATATACAAGAAACACAGGGTGAATGAAGGGACTAATCACCCATAGGTGACCTGTGTTCACCCCTATGTGAATTCCTGTCACAGGAGGGTGACTCGGTTTCACTCATGGGTGACTAACAGTCACCCTTATGTGACAGGAGTTCACATAGGGGTGAACACAGATCAGTCAGTCTAGTCACATGAATAGATGTCACCCATATGTGAATGGAAATCACCGTGAGTCACCCATAGGGTGAATGTAAATCAAATGTAGGTGATTTACATTCACCCTTATCTCACAGTGATTGGAATATAAATGAACCATACGTAAATGGAAATAACTGTGACTGTCAGATTTACATGTATTACATTCACATATGGGTGAATGTAAAGCACATGTAGGTGACTCACGGTGATTTCCATTCACATATGGTGGATTGGTATTCACAGGGGGGTGATTTTCATTGACATATGAGTTAATATAAATTCACATATGGGTGAATGTAAATCACATGTAGGTGATTCATGGTGATTTCCAATCACATACAGGAGATTGGAATTCACCCATATGTGAATATAAATTCACATATGGGTGAATGTAAATCACCCATAGGTGATTCATGGTGATTTCCATTCACCCATATGTGAATATAAATTCACATATGGGTGAATATAAATTCACATATGCGTGAATATGAATTCACATACGCATGAATATCAATTCACATATGTGTGAATGGAAATCACATGTAGGTGATTCATGGTGATTACTATTCACATACGGGAGATTGGAATTCACATGTGGGTGATTTTCATTCACATATGGGTGAATGTAAATCACATGTAGGTGATTCATGGTGATTTCCATTCACATAAGGGGGATTGGAATTCACATGTGGGTGAATGTGAATCACCCACATGTGAATGGAAATCACATACGGGTGACTCTCACCCAAATACACAACTCATTCATCTGATGAATTCTGAGTTTCAACATTTCAAAATAGACTTTCATTGGCTGTAGGAGTATACTCTGTTTCTAAACATCTGAGTTTCAATATAAAAAGAAGTAAAATTTCAGAAGTTCTTTCAAAAACATGATATCAAACCCAAACCATTATGATATCTTATTCTTTTGGTTTTTCTTAGCCAGTCTCAATAACTTCTTCTTTTCACGTTCTTCCCTTTTCTTAGCTAGCTCCTCCTGTCTTAATTCTTCTTTTTCAAAAGCCTTATCGTACTTAGTATCAAATTCTTCCTTGTAAGTTTTCACTCTTTCTTTACAATAATTGTTCCATTCTAAATCACTCATACCTTTCTTTTTTTCACCTAGGAGTTTGATTCGCTGGACCAAAGTTTCGGAGATTTGACATGATGAGCCATATAAAGTGACTGCACTCGACTTGTGTGGCACAACTTTGCCTTCAGCATCATACGCTATTGAGGAGGTAGTATAATGTGGTATCTGAAAGAAAAAAAATTAGATCTTTCATTTCTTCCAATGATCATAAGAAATACTCTCACCGTTGTATCCCATAACAGATCATACATACCATTACAAGCACCCATGACCACTTCTATACCAAAATCATCTACACAAAATCTTGACCCCACGACTTCTCCCAACTTTTTTCTCTTTCCCCCGACTTCCACCCCCTCCTCCATATCATATGGCTGGCCACTTGCTCGAAGAATCATTCCCCACATCCCAAAGGCGTATCTGGTATGATCTTTATCAGTATGAGAATGATTACAAAAGCCATCACAAGTCACAACAAGGTTGGAGCCAAATACTAATCCATTTTGGGTGTCTTCCCATGCCAATGAATCAAAACCTGGTATGTTTGCTTGAAGACCAAGTGCAACATTGGTTTTGAAGACCGAAAGTGATAAAGATGAAAATTGTTCTGCCCAAAAATCCCTAATCTGATGGAATTCAGCCATCCGTTCCTTGTCACTAAGAATTCGTCCAATATTTGCAGATGTAAATGCACTTATACAATATGGGCCTAAATAATGTATAAAAAATTTAATAAGTCAGCTTCCTGACATGATCAAGAAGTTAAGATGAAAACTGGTACCTGCACTTTTACCTTTCTCACAACCCCCTCTCCAACCACAACATCCCATCCATCCACATATAATGTTTTCATCCTCATGTTTGTCTTCTTCTTTCTCACAATGTTGAAGAGAACAGTGTATCTTACATTGATTTCTAGCTCGTGCATGTTGAAATGTAGTAGATACGGAATGATTATACTTCTCTCTAAGAGAGCTATCCATATCTTTAAATGGTGTACAACGAACAACCATCACGATAGACATATCCTTTTTATTAATCACAACCACGGTTCCAGTCTCTATCTTCAGGGTTTTCCGTTCCGGTTGTTCAGGTTGGTCTTTTAGACTATAACGAAATACAAACTTAGTATCCATTTGCAATCCAAGGTCCTGAATAAGTTTCCTTTTCAATTCGGTTCGCTTGGCATGAGTACGAGTGTAAGAGTTGCCAAGAGCCTTCTCCTTCCGATATTTGTTCTTGCATTTATAGTAGCTTGCGCAAGTTTTGGACTTGAAACTCGATACCTTCACCCCCGCATTTTGTTTCCTTTGATTGCTTCTTGAACGAGTCATCTTCAACAAATTTGAAGTAGGATGATAAGATCTAAGCTGTGAAAG
Organism: Melampsora larici-populina 98AG31; assembly: GCF_000204055.1. NCBI lineage: Eukaryota > Fungi > Basidiomycota > Pucciniomycetes > Pucciniales > Melampsoraceae > Melampsora > Melampsora laricis-populina. The sequence goes on from NW_006768778.1 coordinate 200,993, forward strand.
TAGATGACTTGGTTCGATTTCAACTTTTAAGAGGTAGTAAGTACCAAAAATTTAGGAGATAGATACATCTATCATTAGCTATTAATCGATCGATATTAGATAGGTTGTGTGATTCATTAGAACTGACCCTTTTATCAAAATGACGTACCCAAGGATCAAATGTCAAATCCTTCGATTTCACTGCTTAAGAGCTAGTAGAGAGAAATACAATATACATCGATCATTAGCTTTTAATCAATCAAGAGTAGAAAGATTGTGTGATTCATTAGAACTGACCCTTTTATCAAAATCACAACGATCAAAAGTCAAATCGTTTGATTTCACTGGTTAAGAGCTAGTAGAGAGAAATACAATTTTAGCTATATATCGATAGATATTTGAAAGCTTAAATATGTAAAGTTCCAAGCGTCCTTCGCAATCACACCGTAAGAGCTATGATTTAGTAAGATGATTGATCAATAAAATGTTAGCAATCCTTTGATCGTTTTGTTGTTGAATTGAAGTTTGAAATCTTACCCTAAGAAAAAATTGTAAAAGTCCAAAGCTGCCTTGGATGTCAAAGTGACAGAATAGTACTTTGTACTGTTCTGTCGATGGATTTGTTAGCAATCCTTCGATCGATTTGGTACATTGATGCGTGCAACCTTACACCAAGTTGTTAAATAAGATCTTAATGAGAATGAACTGTTGATAATTTGGCGGTTGGTGATATTTGAAGAATCGATTGTCAAGTGTTTGATGAGTCCAACTCTACGCCAACCCTGAACAGTAGGCCGAATTCCCCCGGTTCGTAGTACGGAGTCCGACAACGAGGGGAAAACAGCTGCTAACTGGGGGTGCAACAATAGAAGCGATGTGAGGTAGATTGATGCAAAAAATTCGGGTTGGCCTGCTGTTCAGCTTTTGGAATTTGTTGGTGAGTGCTGGTTTCTTGGGTTCATTCGCTTGGAAGATGAAAGTCCAAATCTTTGCCCACTTTGGTAAAATTTCAAAATGCTGGGTTGTTACCCTAACCTCATACCCTAACTTCAACGTTCTGTAACCCTAACAGTTACCTCAGAGCCACTTAACCTCTTGAATTTCATCTTGACTTCAACTAATCCAATATATCCAATCACTCACCTAACATGGATGTCAAATCAGACACATACACTCCCATCCATACCATAGTAAAGTACCAACATGTCTTTTACATTCTCCTTGTCCAAGAGATTAAGATTTCCCCCAATTCAATTTTCTGCGATTGTATTGTTATTTCATTACTAACCAATCAAGCATGCCAAATGAATCAAAGTGCCAACCTACTTTGGATCTTTGCCTTTCAATATCCAATACACAGACAACAGGGTGTTATCAAATATCAGTACGTCCAATGACACAACTAAAATGTGTAATCAGTCCCTTTTTGCCTGGTGCACACAATCCAAAATGTATGTTTCCACCACACCTTTTGAATTTTGTGGACCAGGCAAAAGGGACCGTATATTCAGTCTCAGGCAGAATCAACATGGTATGATGCAGGGGAAATTGTGTATTCAGCACTTTTGGACACACTTACACGCATAGCTGTTTGGAAAAGTGTGTTTCCCCCACAACTTTTCCAATTGGCGCATCACATAAAAAGTAAGTGTATTTTTGAAATCAGAGAGCTTCATTTACCCTATGACAAACCACTCACATAATCCGGAACAGGTTGTGAAGGGGAAATTGTGTATTCATCACTTTTGGACACACTTACACGCATAGCTGATTGGAAAAGTATGTTTCCTCCACAACTTTTCCAATTGGCGCATCACATAAAAAGTAAGTGTATTTTTGAAATCAGAGAGCTTCATTTACACTATGACAAACCACTCACATAATCCGGAATAGGTTGTGAAGGGGAAATTGTGTATTCATCACTTTTGGACACACTTACACGCATAGCTGATTGGAAAAGTATGTTTCCTCCACAACTTTTCCAATTGGCGCATCACATAAAAAGTAAGTGTATTTTTGAAATCAGAGAGCTTCATTTACACTATGACAAACCACTCACATAATCCGGAACAGGTTGTGAAGGGGAAATTGTGTATTCAGCACTTTTGGACACACTTACACGCATAGCTGTTTGGAAAAGTATGTTTCCTCCACAAATTTTCCAATTGGCACATCACGTAAAAAGTCAGTGTATTTTTGAAATCAGTAACCTTCATTTAGAGTAAGTGTATTTTTGTAATCAGGAACCTTCATTTACCCTTTGAAGGTTACTGTTTCACACAATCCGGGACAGGATGTCTTTGGGCAAAGGCCTAATCAACATATTTTGATGTATACCCTTTTCCAAATTTCAGACAATTTCGCGTATGGCAAAGCGTGGCTGCACTGCCGTCTTTCCCTCCCCTCCTAAGTGTATTTTTGAAATCAGAGAGCTTC
>NW_006768778.1:203785-322184 GCF_000204055.1 Melampsora larici-populina 98AG31
CCACTCACATAATCCGGAAAGGTTGTGAAGGGGAAATTGTGTATTCAGCAACTTTTGGACACACTTACACGCATAGCTGTTTGGAAAAGTATGTTTCCTCCACAAATTTTCCAATTGGCACATCACGTAAAAAGTCAGTGTATTTTTGAAATCAGTAACCTTCATTTAGAGTAAGTGTATTTTTGTAATCAGGAACCTTCATTTACCCTTTGAAGGTTACTGTTTCACACAATCCGGGACAGGATGTCTTTGGGCAAAGGCCTAATCAACATATTTTGATGTATACCCTTTTCCAAATGTATGTTTCCAGCTCAAGTTTTCAAATTGTGCACCTGCCAAGCAAATGTTGGAGATTTGGAATACTCCACCTTCAGTTATACTATGACACACCTTGCACATGATACGGAAAAGGCTGCTTTCTGGATATGAGTAATCAACATAATTTGAGGCATGATCAGACTATAACTCTTACAAAATGCCAATCTCAGTATATATATATAATGAGATTTTCATATATACATACTGTGGGCAACCCATCAGACCTCTGGAAAAGGCTCATGTCGTCAAAATATCTAATCAACTAATTTCACACCCAGGTGAATCCCAATTCACAATAGGGTGACTTTGATTTGGTGTCCAACCTGTAACATAAACCGGTTAAGGTTATCTGCGACAGGCTCATGTTGTCAAATTTTCTAATCAAATAATTTCACACCCAGGTGAATCTCAATGCACAGTAGGGTGAATTTGAATATTGAAACATATATATTGTAGGTTGTAGGATCTTAAATTATGAATGAAAATCATGGATTTTCATTCGTCCACCTCAATATCACCGAAGCCATTCCACTCCTCCTCCTCCTCCCCCTCCAAAGTCTCCATCATATCATTTCCAAGATCGCCATGATTATCCTGTGTCATCGTAACTTTTGCATCAGCTTCTTCATTCATCTCAATACCTCCGCTGTCTGATTCCGCAACATCAGAGCTAGCTGATACCTTTTGCAATCTGAATAGGTTCTTCTGAACATCACTGAGCCACAGACTCCTACGGCTGTTCATTCCATTAAAACCTAGCTTCAAAACGGCTTTTGGAAGGGTAGAACCTGGCAATTGGATAATTTTGATGTTGTAAGTTTCAAGTAAGACGGATTCTGGGTCGGGACAACGAGGGAATCCTTGTTCCTTCCCGGTTACCTTACCTGAGGATGATAGATGACCCAAGTTAGAATAAATCAAGGAAAAAGATCATGACACCATGCTTACTGAAAAAGCCTCGTAGCAAACCGGCAAGCTCGCTCTTAACTTTATCACCCGGGTCGGTTTTTCGAGCGTTTTCGCTGGACAACATAACGTTTCCTCCGATAGTTTGAGCTACTACCTCCGAAACCGAAAGTCCTTGAGCTCTTGCTCCAAATACCGTTGAGAAATTGGCTTTCTTATTGACATAGATTGCCATTTCCTCGTGGGTGGTGTACTCTCGGCACCACCCTGGGGTGGCGTTAGAACTCTCACTTGAAGCATAAGTGCTACAAGCCAGGAGATAATACGAGAAATTCATATTGTTGGATTCGATTTCTAACTGTGAAAGACATAAAAGACCTAGTAAGTTACAGGAAGAATACAAAGATGGAGATGTCTTTATACTGACCTCAGTATAAAGACGCTCTATGCATTTGAGAGATTGACAATTGTAATCTGGCAAGCTGGGGCCTTGAGGTATGCCAGCGGAAGCCTTGGCGAATTCTTTTGCCACCTTTGCTTTATTTACAACCTCATCGTACAAAACTTGAGCTTCAGCTAGTTCGGTAGGATTCAGAGGAAACATGTCTTCTTCTTCATCTCCGTTGTCGGGATCTTTACGAGGTGGAGAGAGACCAGAAAGTCGGTAAAATACTACAGGATCAAAGAGTGTGTGTTGTTCGTCCGGGAGTGAAGTCCAGATCTTCCCGAGGTCACGGTTTCTTTTTGCAAGAATTCCTTTGACTCCTTTCGGTGGCACTACCAGAAGTCATTGAAATCATGAAGATTGGTTCAAAGATCATGATAGATATTGAGGTTGATAATGTACTTACTTGGATGGTTATCAATCTCCTTACTGTACTTTTTCCATAGTTGATATCCTCCAGATTTTCGCCGTCCTCCAAGCTCACCCCTGTATTTTAGAGAGATTTGAATTAGACATTTTGAATATGTGTGGAATGAAAGGGTTTGTACTCACAGTGCTTTTTCAAGGGTAAATTTACTGACATTTCCCATCAGTGCAAGCATCGCCTTTTGGTGTTTGTATAATTTACAAATAGCCCGAGCTTCCTTCAATATCTTCGGTGGAACCGCTGTACCCTTTCACTACACAAAATATAATATTTTCTGGGCAGAAAATTAAATTATTGATACACAAAAATATTGAGAGGCCAGGAGAAGGGCAAAAAATAAATAAAAATATGCATCTTGTTCCCTGCTGTGAGAGCTTCACTCTCCATATTTTTCCATATTTTTACAGTCCGTATTGATAAGTGTACTAACAATAAACCTTCATAATCATCCAATTACAACCTGTAACAAGCACTGAAATTTGGCTCATTAGTGTTTAGAGAAACTTTTGATTTCTGAAAACACCTATAACTTTGTCAAATCTGCCTCAAAACACTCGATTTTAAGTGCATTAGAAAGCTGAACTCTTCCTCTCAAACTTTCATAAGGTCAAGAACTATGTAGCTAGTATGACAATCATTCTATGGATCTGTATGTACAAATGTACAAAAAAGATTATATCTTTTTTAGCAGACCAGCATGCTGTGTGGTCCTATTATGAACTATCTAGGAGGACAATTCCAGCTTACCAATGCACCCAAAATCGAGCGTATTGGACCGGAATTGAAAAAGTTATGAGTATTTTCAGAAATCAAAAGTTTCTCTAAACACTAATGAGCCAAATCTCAGTGCTTGTTACAGGTTGTAATTGGATGATTGTGAAGGTTTATTGTTAGTACACTTATCAATACGGACTGTAAAAATATGGAAAAATATGGAGAGTGAAGCTCTCACCGCAGGGAACAAGATGCATATTTTTATTTATTTTTTGCCCTTCTCCTGGCCTCTCAATATTTTTGTGTATCAATAATTTAATTTTCTGCCCAGAAAATATTATCTTTCTTGTAGTGTTTCTTTTCTGTGATCGTTCTTGTACAGCTATACGATGAGGTGGCCATTTGTCCAGTTTGGTCTTATAATCATCAAGAGTCGGTAAGATGACTCGTTCTCGGTCATTTGAAGCTTGTGCTTGTTCGAATGTGTCCGCAGTGTGAGGACGTTGACTCTCAATGCAATTAGAAGTACGGCGATGCATTGGTTGGGGAATTTCAGGAAGTCAAAACAGGTTGGGATCATCGTCATCATCTTGCTCTTCATCGTCATCATCATCTTCTTCATCGTCTTCCTCTTCCTCGTCTTCTTCTTCATCGACTTCCTCTTCATCCTCATCATTTTCATTGGCTTGGTCTTCAACATGATCGGTAGCTTGTTTGTCCCGATCAGCAGTGTGACCAATCCTTTGTCTCTGGTTACGATTAGAAGTCCGCTGATTGCTCGGGTCTGGACTGTGCTGAATATGTTTTTCTAGTTGTCGCAACAGGTCCGCAACTTCATCATCTTCATCGACATCGGTAGGAGTATCGTCATCATCTGGAATGGATCGACAACTTCTTTTCCGTGTAGTTGGATTCTGGGCTGGACTTTGAGGATTAAAACTTGTTTGGGCATTACGTCCACGGTTCGAAGTTGAAATCGAGTGGGAATTTTCGAAGGAAACTGTGCGGTTGGAACGCAAGTTCCTACCAGTTGGGCGCCGTGCCTGAGCTAGGGCAGTAGGGGGTTGAGCACCACAAGAGCGAAGATACCGGGAGTAGGAGGGCATAGTTTAGTAAGTATTTTGAAGAGTTGATGATGGTATTCGATGAAAGCTGTGGAGGTCGATAGAAGTGAGGTGACGATGAAACAAAATGAGATATGGGTGTTTTTTTTTATGAAGCCGGGCCGGAGTAGACGTGGACACGAAAGAACTAATAGGTTTTTGTACTATATGTACAGCTTTGGATATGGGGTAATGATTCATAATCAAGGTGTGTATGTACAGTACATACATACAGTGATCCCAGGCTAGTCTAGAAGTCGCAAATGGGTGCCACGCCCAAATTGGGGTGGTTTATCCCATCAATATCTGAGCGATGGGACTGTAAGTTTGTATAACCCCATTTGGAAGACAGGGTCTGTCCACATGGCTGTCGTTTTGTCAAAGGAAACAAGGGAGAGTGATTTAAAAAATCAAATCAGCTCCCAGTCATTTTTTAAACAAACTTACCGTTCAAGATTGAACTCCTCAGAAGCACTATTACTTTAAATCATCCTGAATCATTATCTACTTAAATCAATTGTCGTATCTCTTCAATTTTTCTATCTCAATCGATTCAAATATGGGCAAGAAAGGAACGGCAGTTTTTTGCCCACTGGGAGTAGGCAAAAAAAAGAGACGGACCATTGAGGACGCTGAAGGCTCTACAAACATGGTTAACCAGATTGATGCGAGTGAAGCTCGGTATGTCAAGAACCGTCTCATTGAAATTGAAAAAGCACTTAAGGCCGTTCAGGATCCAACACCCGTGGATGGTCAAGCAAACCTGGACAACAACAACCACAACGACGAGCAAATTGACGTGCTCTATGGGGATGCTTATAACCTATTTGAAGACATTCAGGCGGCTCAGGATCCTGCAGTAGCACCTGATTTAAACGTCACATTTGAGAACTATATACAAGGAGCATTCTACAAAAGCCAAAAAATGACTGAAAATAAGAACTGGAAAAAGGCTCTGCCCGAAATGTTCATCACCTACATGGCACTTTCGCAAAAGACTTCACAATGGGGCGATACTCAGCAGTGGAACTACGATCACAACAAAGAATGTTGTTGCGGTGTCGGGGACCTAAGGACGCGCAAGGTTGATATGGTAGATATCTTGGGTGAGTACTCGTCTTGATAATATCACATTTACTTGTAGTGTTAATATTTTGTTTAATATATCATGATAACAGAGCGAAAACGACTCGAAATTGTATTCTGTAAATGTACCTTGGATCAAGTAAGACTGGTCAGGATGGGATATATTGGAGGATCTCCGGTACATCCGCAAGCAGCATACTCAATCAGGCTGCTTAGGATGCATCATTCCTTCTGGAAGTATTGCACCGTCAGAACTCAAGGTTTTGCGCTTGGATTGGATGAATTCCTGGACGCAGCAAATCCGCTAATCTTGGTTGCAAAAACCAATCAGGCAAGTCCACTAAATACCTTTTGGATGGTGAGTATGCTCAGCTTACCCGTGTTTGTTTTTAAGCCTCGACGTTGGCGCAAAACCCTGTCTTCGGCAATTGATGCCTATCGATATATCCTACGGAAGCAGAAGGAACTTACCATATGTGCATTGTATCTCACCGCATTGGATCAACTTGCTATGAATTGCCCAAGATGTTTTGGGCCGCTTCAAGCAAAACCAGAGGCAGGTGAGAGTGATTATCATGTCTGCACAGATGGAAACTTTCAACATCGTCGTCACCTTTCTGCAAGCCGGGAGTATGAGGAAATGGAAATGGAGAATCCTCCTCTCTTCCTTGACGATAAGAAGGTTGCAGAGTGGAGGACACGAACTGGTGGCAAAGATCCTCGTGGAGTTGGGGTATGTACACTATCATCATCATCTGCAATCAAGAAATGCACAGCTGATACATATGTGAATGGAATTCACATATGTGTGATTTTGATTCACATGTGGGTGAATAAAATTCACATATAGGTGAATTCTATTGACCCATACGTGAATGAGATTCACATGTAGGTGAATGTTATTCACTCATACGTGAATTTCAATTACTTTTATGTGGATTGCATTTACGTATGGGTGAATAAAATTCACATATAGGTGAATACAATTCACGTATGAGTGAATTCTATTCACCCATACGTGAATGAAATTCACCCATACGTAAATGCAATTCACATAAAAGTAATTGAAATTCACCTGTAGGTGAATGAAATTCACCTCAAAGTGATTGAAATTCACGTATGAGTGAATTTCATTCACCTACAGGTGAATTTCATTCACGTATGGGTGAATAGAATTCACCTATATGTGATCACGTATGGGTGAATAGAATTCACCTATATGTGAATGAAATTCACTCATACGTGAATTTCAATCACTTTTATGTGAATTGCATTCACACATATGTGCTATATATTCACACATATGTGAAAGACATTCACATGTGGATCACACTGGGGTGAATGAGTTTTTGGCTTTATCTGATCTGATATATATGTTTTCTTTTTTTCCTCAGGATCCGTGTTCAGCATCTCACACAGCAGCTTCAGACATACAAGGAAAATCTACATGGAAAGGGTGTGATGAAACAGGCCTTATTGGATTGGCTTGTAGGCATGATCACGTCCTGAAATTTGTGAATGTGGTTCAGAGTGGCGAGCGGTGAGGGATCCACTTCCACTGCATATGAGGGATGTTTTACAATTCTAATAATTCTTGCAATACTTAGTCAGTACTTTGTATTGGCATTGCTTGATCAGCTGTTGATAGATACAGCGGAGCCAGACAAACCTGGTAAAAGTTTTACGGTTTTCTATGATATTGGTTGTACATTTGAGAAGAGTGTTCAGAATGTAATTTTATTTCTGCGCTCTCAGAGGCTCATATAATATAATGGTTCTTACATTGCTTCTTGATTTGATTTGACAGCGTAAATATTTCGAGGCAGAATACAATCGTGGGGATCTCCGTTTTGCAACTAGTGCTTTCCATGCATATGCCCACGAGTGGTCTTGTCAGCTCAAATATAATCCAAGACTGAACGAGGGAAACGGATTGTCAGATGGCGAAGGTTGTGAGCGGATATGGGGGGAGAATTCTCCTCTGATAGCACCGAATAGATGTGCCACAAAGCAACATTGAGTTGATGCCATAGATTTGAAGTCTAGTCATGGAAATGACACACGATGCAAAAACGCAGGTGTGTTTTTTGTACATGATATGACAATACCATGCTGACAACTGGCTTTAGCTTTCTCAACTCAGGCAAAACTAAAGACGGCAGAATATAGGTTTCATAAGGCATCTCAGACCCTCCTCAGCCTAGAATCTCAAGATGCCAGTTTTACGTATGGCTATTTTTCTGATCAGTGGAAGCGGCAGAGAGAGGTACAGCTGGCTGCCATAGAAGAACGTGGAATACAAGAGAAGCTAGAGGAATATTTGGTGAAGCTTCTTGACCTGGAAGGGCAGGTGAAAGATGCTCAGTAAATTACGTCAATTTTTAGTTGGATAGATGTTTTGTTGATTTGTTTTTGTTTGTTTTTGGGCAGAAATGAGCTTTCACGTATGCGAAGGAAGCGCAGAAGAAATCGGACAGAAGCTGAGATGGACCAGTTTTTAACATTGCCATCATCAATTGTTGCACTTGAGAAGGCGGTTGCTGATATTACTTTGGAGTTGGGAACCCCTGAATTCAATCAACTTCGGGCAGCTACTGGTGAGTCCGGTGCTAGAGTTATTAACCCATTTGTCTGCAATTTGATTTTAAATGTGAATTTAATTTATAAAGGGGCAAAAGCGGAGGCACTGATACGTGTGCGGCTGGCCAAGATGAAGCTATATGAGGCTAAGGTGGGCATAGTAGAAGCGCAAAAAAAGTGGGATAAGGGTGGTCAAGGCAAGTGTTTTTAGTTTACCAGTGGGAAAAACGTGGAGCACAACACAACCTGATGATGAATGAATTTTGCTTTTGTTGTTTTTGATTTGGATGATTGTAGGAACTAAAGCGCAGCAAGGACTTAAGACTTTAATGACAAAGAAGCAATTGATGTTTCGACGGAAATGGACATCTTATGAATCTCAAGTGGCAGATTACAATTCCATCCGTCCAGTAACAAGGATGGCTTGTCCATCTCTTGATGAAGCCAAAAAGCTACCATTTGAGGATGTCTTCTGGAATGTGGGCGCACTTTCTCATCCTACAGAGAAGTGGGCTGTAGATCCGCCAACAATTGAAGGTATTCAGGCTTTTCTACAGCATAGAAGTTGCAGTGAAGAACTACGAAGAATTGGCCGGGAAACACAGCAGATGGTGTATGAAGCTTTGAAGACTGAGGAGAAGCTTGATGGCTTACTTGCGTTGTGTAGTAGTGGTCAGTAGGAGTTTGTTTGATTGATTTGTCTTTTGATTGTCCTGAGGTTTTTATTCTTTCTCTCAGATTATGATCCAGAAGAAGGTGGCAGGCGCCTCATTGAATTGGTTCAGCCTGGCCAGCGTATATCAAAAGATGTTTGGGAAGAGAATGTGGGAGTGTTGAGATCTTTGCATGATGATCTGCGTCAGAAGCATTGCAGAACCTGGATGATATGGGATGCAAATCTTGTGGGATTGCTTCGTAGAACCTATCAACACACAACATCAACAGCACAAGAAATTAACTCATTGATTAAGCGCTGGGAAGGATTGGTAAATAGGGGTAAAACAACCTGGGAGCGTATTGTGAAAGCTCAGAATATAGCATCAACAGCTCTGGATGAGCTGGAAATGTTTGAGCAAGTTATGTTTCATGGGGAGGATTACATAGGGCAGGTGGGTGACTTAGCAGATGAAGTGAATGAACTGTTCATTCATGATGAAGAGGATGATGCTGACATGGAGGAAGACTTTGATGAAAGTGGTTTAAATTAAAAATGAATTTGTTGGTTGTTTGTGGGTTTGGTAAAGGTAGAAATATTACAGATTAATTTTTATTACACCTAGTATTTGGTATGAGTGTTGAGTATTGAGTACCACGAGTGACAATTTGACTTCCACATATTTGATTCTATGTCACATCAGGGTGAATTCATTCACCCCAATGTGAAAGTGTATCACACAAGGGTATATAGAATCACCTCAGGGTGAATGGATTCGACATCATATTTCACCCTAAGGTGAATGAATTCACCTCATTTCACCCTGAGGTGAATCAATTCACCTCTTGTATAGAATCACCTCGGGGTGAATGAATTTGACATCATGATTCACCCTGAGGTGAATGATTTCACCTCATGTAACTTGATCACTCCACGAATTGGTAAAACACATGTAGTCATTGAGTTGAATGGATTCACCCAAGTGTGATTGTTAATCACCCTTCTGATATTGGTAACCACCATCATGGGATTCAAGGTCAGACTAGCTGTTGATCATACTGATAAGTGCCCCGGTGAAAGTATTTCCACATATGAAATTTGATATCACATCGGGGTGAATGGGTTCACCATATGAAATTTGATATCACATCGGGGTGAATGGGTTCACCATACAAAATTCGATATCACATCGGGGTGAATGGGTTCACCATATGAAATTCAATATCACATCGGGGTGAATGGGTTCACCCAAGTGTGAATAGTGATTACACTTTTCATATTGGTAAATCACATATATAATCACACTTGTGTGATCTATAATTGTGACTGTGGGATTTGTTAAAAATATTTCCTGCACATGTGAATTGAAATCACACTCGGGTGAATTGAAATCACACTTGAGTGATTTGCATCACGTTTGGGTCAATTGAATTTCCACTGCCGTGATTATACCAAATGTTTTTCATACAAAATGGTATACACATGGTAGTAGATCAACACGTGTGTCCAGCTTGTTCTTCATCTACGTTGGAGCTGACTCTTTGATCCGACGCGTCGGGGGCGTCGGCGCGTCGGTAGGGGGCATTCCGGACAATGTCGGATAGGAAATACACATTTTTCAACGGATAATATCCGAAGCGTCTAGTAGACACAGGTGAGGAACTGTCTTAGGGCCATGTCGTATGTATTATTCTGGGAGTACTTCATTTGTTGATACGAACCAACAATCTTTCTATCTGTAGATTCTGAATCGCTCTTCCATTTCGAACCATGCCCTGAAATCACCGAGAACCGTAGTCAAATCCAAAATTTTAGTGTTTGGTATGGGGGCATTGAGTATCAGAAACGTGGGCCGCCTCACATGTGTTTTGTGGCAACTACATCAAATCCTACCTACCACTTTTCCAATGTGAACTGTGACAAATGAATTATTACCTCCATGGTCACGTAGCAAAGCAGGATCTTGTCAAACTGAGGGTACGAGGGTTCTTCACTTTAGGCGTTGTTCTGCACCCCACGGACCTGACGATACCGTGATTTTGTTTTCAGAAAATTTCAGTAGTGCAGGGTTTGGCAACATCTTTGTATAGTTCTAGTTAAATCATTCAGATCTTTCAGTTTCTCGTACCACAGGTTAAGACTTAAATAAGATATATGAGAAGTGAAGTCAAAGCGAAGCTAAATTGTACAAGTCGGTTCGTAACAAAGAGTTGAATTCAAGAGCGCACCGTTTGATACAGGGATTTCAAGGACTTGGGTGCTTATTACCAAAAATTCAAATTCCCTTAGTCCGAAATCAACTTCATTGCCATACTTTTTCACTACCCATTCCTCATTCGATTTCCATACTTTGCTCGTTTTTTCCCCCTTGTACAAAGTGAGCACCTGTCAATATTGAAATGAGCATTGATCAGCTTGAATCAACATCTAAATCGTATCATGATCTGCTCTCTGGAACACTTTCAATAGATCTGTTATCTTGAATTGCTAAGTCCGAGGTTGCACCCAAGCAGGTGATTAAAATTGAATCAAGTTTTGAATTCCAGGTTCAAAGAGGTTCTCCTTTTCATGACCTGAAAAGTAGATTCAACAATGAGTATAATTCATTTTCTGAATACATGTTCTTATGAAAAAGGATGCAAACTTGCCTTGGTGTAAATTAAGAAATGGCACATATCGTCCGGGTAGAACCTAACAAATTCTGAGCGCCGTACTCCTTCGTCCCCTTGAGATCATTTTAGTTATATGGAATGATAAAATCTGCAAAGGTGCTCCAGTATCCCGGGCTCATTCATTCAATTCGGATGCATGCCGGCTATTTCATAAGAGAATGAAGAAGATCAGTTATAAGGTGTCTTTGAACATTTGCAAGCGGTTTTCATTACCATGAAAGGCCAACTTGCAAGAAGATACAGCCAATACGATCATACTGGTCTGTCCGGTGGTTGATGACCTACCGTGCCAAAAGTTGAAAAACTGGACCACACTTAGTAGGACAATCTGAGTACTTTGTAACAGTGTTAAAACGGAATCACATAAACAAAGATGCAATGTGCAATTAATTAATCGAGGTTTTTTTCAGTTTGAAAGCGGATAGATACCGGGTATTGGCACGTACGTTGCTCAGAGTATTGAAGTTCCAGTTTTAAAAAGGCGCCTGAAATGCCTACAAATCAATTTTTCAAAGTCAATGTTGAATTAGGAGGACAGGTTACCTGTTATGAATTCTGAACCCTTGGCCCTGACCACGCGGAATCAAGGCATGTTTTAAAAATATGCAGGGATAGATTTAGAACCGAGGGTCTTGAATTGCACGTTGCCAGTCCCTTCAAATTTCACACACGTGTTACTAATTACACGCCGAATCGAGTACAGATTAACTTGGTCGTACCGTGAGTAACCAAGTTACTACCCGTTGAACAGGGGTGAGCGCACTCACAAGAGCTTAGTACACAATGTACATGGTTAAATCTCAGGCAGCACCATGGTTTTTCCTTGACCGCGAGGTCATTTGGAAAAGTCCCAAGGTTGTTTTCAATAAGATGTGCTTCATTTGTACAATGTCATTCTTCATTTCGAGTTCTTGATATGGCACAGTTGAAAGACTGCTCTGCCTCAATGATGTTTAATCAATCCTTAAGTTACACATCAATGGTACAAGTCTTTGATGAAATTGCAATCATGATTGGTCTAAACATTATTATATCAAGGTAATGTCCAAACAACATTCTGATGTTTAATGGGCAACCTGCTCCAATCAATAGAGTACAGATTTTTTGGTCAGGACATTTGTGAGATTTGGCTTGAAATACTCTGACCGCCAAATTGATAGTGTTGGCAACTTTGGGTGAATCAAGATTTGTTCATATGTTGAGGAATATCACATGAACATGTCTGAGAAAGAAAGAAATTACAACATTATTGGATGACAAATAACTATTTGAAAGATATGGCCTAATAATTTTTTATAACCTGTTTTTTCAAGATAAGCAACCTAAATATTGCACAAGGCTTGACAGTGTTTTCGAAGCTGGGTTATGTAGAGAAAACCCCGCAGAACATGATGAGTAAAGGGCAAAATACAGGGTTTGTTGCGTAAGTAATAAAATAATCCCATGAACTTACCACGAAGTGATAACGAACTGATTTTTAAATTCAAGTCGTTAAGTCAAGAGTAGTGCTGCTGGATGTTTGTCTTGCTGGACGAGCCCGAGGCCGCTTTTTAGAAGCAGGGGGGGCTGCTCGCTTTTTCTTTGGTATGGCCTGGGATAGAGCCTCATCTGATTCACCGCTCGAAGCTGAAGCCGACATAGGGGCAGTAGGGTGGTCCGCGGGGGCAGATTGGAAATTTGCTCCAGGGGTTGGTGTGATAATTGGGGACTTGAAAGGCGCCGTGACCGGTTTTGGAGTGAATCTTAAGCAAGTTCAATGTCAGACACGGAACTTGAGTCATGCTAAAGGTCATTGGTTGGGCCTACGTTTTTGGCTTGGGACGGCCTGACCCACCAATCATATCCTCCGCTTTGACAACCTTTTTCTCAAATTCGCTAGGGTCACGGTGCCCCGAAGTAGTTGAAACTCGGTTTGCCTGGTTTTGAAACATTATCAGCAAGATCAACTCAGCCGAGAACAAAGTCACTTACAATGACTACGTAGCAACGTGTTTCTTCGTTAAAATCTTTGAGATACCCGTGAAACATGGTCTCGCGACCAAGCTTGAGCAATCTTGGAATACCCGCAAGGTATTTATGGGGTCGCACACGATATTCAACATAAAAAGTTGGCGCGGGTTTAATCTTTGGGAATACATAGATCATATTAATTTGGATGAAAGAAACAAAATAGCTATAGGCCCATGTACTTACTGTTGGGTGATAGTCCGTGTGTTTCACGGTGACCACAAGAGTTTTTGGGTCCTCAGTGTTGTCCTTGTCACGTAAGTTCTTGCAACATTCTTCAATGATCAGCTCAAGTTTTGTTACAATTCCGAGACCGCTGACGCCCACACCGTCAATAAAGTCGCCTTTGAAATCTTCAGCGGACCCAACGACAGTGTAGTCAGATCCTTCGAAGTAAAATTGATCCATGGTCGTTTGGATTGTGTTAGTGGGAAAGAATAGGCCTCGAAGAAAATAGATTTTGTTGTCCTCAAGTGCCAAAGCGCCCGAGCTGTAACCAATGGCCTTGATTTCGTATCTGGTTTCTTCAATGTGGTCGGCCCCTCCACAATTAATGAATACAACATAGCTGCGATATCCAGATTTTCTTCCTAGCTCCGAAGGAACCTGCTCCATTAAAACAGGGTACAAATCAGGTTTTATGCAAAATTGGAACCACGGCTGGGGAGAGGCCTCATACCTTGCCTTCAACCTCAAAATTTCCTGAGAAGTAAACCCCGTGCCCCGTTGGTTTGTTGAAATTGTCTTTGGGCATTGCTAAAATGCACGGCGTTAAGTCAAGAGTTCAAACAAATAACATAAATCAGTTCCAGTCAAAATTACAAAAACAATTTAAATATTCATGGAAGAATAATTATTCAGAGTATGCGCGTGGAAATTTAACAAGGTATACAAATTACTTAGGCAATTACTCCAATGTGCGTAGACAACGTTTGTGGCCAAGGAGATATGAATTTGAATTTGAAGAACGACGACTTTTTTATATGCCTCCTCAAAGGACCATATATATATGGTTATATTGTTCGCTGGTTAAATGGGGAAGTTTACCTGCCGTTGGAATATCTCTGTTCGTACCCCATTTGAATCCGTAGCGCTATCAAACTCTGCGAGTCCCAAGACATCCTAAAGTCTGAATCGTCCGCCTATTTGGATATAGGATACGAGTTCGGAACGAGTCATACGTGATGGATTGTGGTTCTTCCTCGGGTGAAAGCCTGGCATTGTTGAACAGTTCTCCAATATTGCCGTAAGGTGGGCAATTGGCATCGACAATTGGCCAATCAATTCAGATACGACATCGGTTTGCTGAAAAACATGAACGGTAGCAATAAACACAGCTTGTCACAATCCAAATTCACGAGTTCGGTTGAATACACGCCGATTAGCGGAATAAGACTCGGGGTGAATTTGGAAAATAGGCCAGGAGAAATGGGCCTACCTATGTGAAAAATGCTCCAATCGTTAAAGCATCATACTCTAAGGAAGATTTGAATATCGAAAACTGATGCGACAAATGAGACGTGGCGAGATGAGGATCTGAGTGAAGATACCGACATCGGTTGAAAGCAAGGTAATGTTACACATGTTTTGGAAATTGAAGTATAATTAATTAATTCAGATCAGAGCCACAGAATTTCGCCGCACAGAGAGAAGGGATCAGGGTTACACCCGAGCAATGTATGAATTACCCGGAATCCTGTGGTGGGTTGATTTCCAAAATTGCGATTGTGAACCTGCCATTTGCAACCGAGGACCAAATTTGATGGTGAGTTTATGGTCAATGTCCTTATCGTCTTGGAGCGAAAATGATAAGCATGCAATTTACCCATAATATGACTTGAAGAACGATTGAGAGGCGGGATATCACCGTCAATAACATAAGGTATGGTATGCGCAGTTCATGACGAAATTTCTTTCAAAACTATCACGAAAATATTGTCTACGTGTGTATCGAGATGACAGGCCGCAAAGCAAAGGTAAGACACATGCTCGGGCTCTGATACTTTGCCGTTAAACAAGTGCTGCCTTATGGGTAAAGCAGGACGGGTATTGAGCAAAGGAAAACGACTGAAAACTGGATGAGTTACAAAACTATGTTTTCTATGTCAAAGGCAAGATTGGGTCGCCCTGATTCAGGCAAATATGTATTCACGGGGCCTTGTTAAATTTCCGGTGACTTGATGCTTGGACGGCCCCAAATTCATACCCGAAATTGGCAAGATGTGTTGTAACCAAAGTCCCGATGACAACATTACGAATAATGGGTGTACCACGGAATGCGCGATTAAAGAGGTTGAATTAAGGAATTTAAAACAGAGCCAGAGTGTCTATTTCATCGACAAGTCACAAAAAACCAAAATGACCGAGTAGTGGTTCTAATTTCGGTTATGAAGAACATTGGACCAAACCTACATAAAAGTTTATGAATGTACTTATTTTAATATGACCAGGCCCATGCCTGGATCTTCACGTGAAGCACAATCCTTGCTTCCCAGTCAATTATAACATATTCTTTGGTTAAATGGGAGGCCGCGCAACGCACAAAACCAATTTGATTTGCTTGAAGATTGCAACAAAAAAGAGCAAAACTTTGAAATCATATTTTAAAGAAAACTTTTCTAATACACATGAATCAAAGACAGCCATACATATAAGGTTATAATCGTGTATTGAGACCTCTGTTGATATTTACTGCCAACTGAAATACATAAAAAAAGCCTCAATTGCGACATATGTGGCGGTATGGACAAAAGTGAGACAAATCTGCTTCCTGATCATAGAAAATGTATACAAAATCTGTATCACTTGGCAATATCACATCGAAGTTGGTCCGCCAGGCCCTGGGAAGATCAAAGGTTTCAATATGCAAGAAAAGTCAATTGAGGTAATAAATTAGATTTACCGTGGTTTGAGCACGGGTCAAGCGACCCATAAAATGACATTTTATTCCAATGGCTTCGAACAAGTTGACCAGGAATTCATCTGTCGGGCCATGACCTTCAGACCTTATGAACACAAAGTGTTTCAAGTTCTCAGGGAGGATGACGCTGGCGAAAAGGTCATGTTCAAACATTGCTCGCCAGTATTGACTTCCGTGCCAATAGGTAGTAATGAAAACTTCAACCGTCTTGAGGACAGGCCATTCTAACCATGACAAACCCCTCGAGGTTGGATTACAATATTCCCCACGTAGCACTCGAAGGTTAGGAAAGATAAGGTTACGTAAATCATGAGGAACTCGGTCGGGGACAGAGAGTATGAATAACACCTTGAGGCTGTTGGTGAGGCCCGAAGCGACACCAGTTGCCGTAGAGGCCTTCTCTTGGGTGAATAATTCCAAGCAATCAATTGACCTTTCTCCTTCTTGGCAGATTTCCATGGCTGCGCGGCGGTTCTGTCGGTGGTTGGCTATCCAGAAATGAGTAAGTAGAGGTAGGGAGCCCGGCTTTAAATGCATTTTTCGCAAGGAAGGGAGGCTGATTGATAGTGATTCGAGCGATGGAATACCTTCGAGTAAAGTTTTCAAAGATTCGGAGTCATGTTTAATTTGTGGCGAGGTGGGGCCTTGAATGCTAAGGACCTTGAGCCTGGTGATACCTTGAATTGCGTCTGACATCACGGGCGGGAATCCGACTGAATCCATGAACCTTAATTTCAGATTGACCAAAGTCGAGCCACACAAAGCCACGATTTCTACTGCGTCCTCAAGTAGGATGGAGAATGGATATGGAGTGGTTGAATAAGTGAGGTCAGGTTGGTCCAAAGATGGGGTGGAAAGCTTCGAATACCATATTCCATCAAGATAAAGATTTGTCACCCGAGGGCAGTGCATATCAACGGAGCACTTTGTCCACATACGAGCCAGGCTAATGCTCATGTTGTTCCGCGTTAGGCAAACAGTGTCGAAAACGATTGGAAGTATGGCACTGTTCCAAAACCGATTCAATAAGCGCAATCGCAAGAGCCAGAAAACGTAGTCGTGTCGAAAGTAAAAGATTTCGGTGCTACAAGTTGAATTGTATGGTACAACTGGAATTGTGGGAACGACATGATTAAGAATCAGACCCAGGATCTCGGGTGGCAGATGGTTTGGAGGCACCACAGGGTCGGGCAATGCCTGATCCGTTTGCATCTCTGAGCTGGGGAATGAAAGCAATGGGCCAAGTCAGCTCTTGAATTCCCACTATTGGTGTGTAGGAAATAAAGCACTCAAACTGACGCCTTATATGAAAACCGGAAAAACCAATGGATGGTAAACTGTTTGAGGTCAAGACCTTTCTTCGAGTTTGGGAGACGGACAGAGAGAAAGACGTAATAGGTAAGTGTAGTTATACCTTACTTGGTGGAGTCTTGTTAGTGAAAACAATACGTGAAAGTGACCCAGAAGTGGGTGTATTGAGTCCAAGGTGCCCGTGGAAACTTGAAGGATTGGCCCATGTGGT
Source organism: Melampsora larici-populina 98AG31 (assembly GCF_000204055.1). NCBI lineage: Eukaryota > Fungi > Basidiomycota > Pucciniomycetes > Pucciniales > Melampsoraceae > Melampsora > Melampsora laricis-populina. The sequence goes on from NW_006768778.1 coordinate 221,141, forward strand.
TACGAGTTAGGATTAGCCTAGCCGCGGGCGGGATCTGCCAGTGTGGGGGTCGATAAGACATCGGACATCGCGGTGACATAGATAAGCAGTTGGAAAGCTGGTGTTGCTGGCGAAGCAACAAGGTGGCGAGGGATGAAAGTCTTGGTAAGGTTCATGGCTGACGAAATGTGTCGGTTTACTGGCTTGAGTGCGATCAAAAGAGGGGCCAAAGGTCAAGAGAGGTTCAGATGCGGTCGCGGCTGAAAAGTTTGAGAATGAAGAAATGTAGAAGAGTGCGGAGAGTCAAGAAAGTGCAGAAAAGGGAGGTTGTGCAAGGTACTCAAAGTGAAGGGTACACGAGGTGAAGCAGTGTGCAGTGGTCAGGGCCCGATGGTACCTAAATACTTGGTGGTAGAGATTAAGGGCTGTTAAGTGCTTAGGGAATCATAACTCAGGGGTTTAATCCAGTTTCGCCGAGAAACTGGGTCGTGCTTTTAGTGTTATGATACTCCAGTCAAATCTCAACTTGATCTATGTATTCAATACTTGATTGTATATAACTTGAAATTGATCTCTTGGCTTGAGATTGTATGAATTTCTTGTTTGGATGATTCAATTTGTAATTGGTCTTTAGATATTTTATTCCATTGTTTACTAGCATCAACACATCATCCAACATCAAATATATAGACAATGAAAGGCAAAAATTGACTTCACATTGTGTGAGTGATACAACATGAGAGTTTGAGGAATTAGAAAATAGAGCTGTTGGTTGTTTGAACCAGCAGACAATGAGCTAATAAGTAAAAGGCAGATAAATATTGTTATGAAGAAGTAAAGTGAGGAATGATCAAGAAATTTGTTGGTTGTTTGAGATTTGAAGACAACTTAGCTCTTGACTTGAAGCATACAATTGTGGTCTGAGTCTTCAATTTGGAGTTAAATATATCTAAACTCCAAATTAAAGACAACGACTGTGGGATTTGGCGTGAGTTTGGTTCACCCCGGCTAACAATTGTCAACTTTAGCTTAACTAACTCCAATTTTAACGCAAACGGCTGCGGATGCTCTTATGTGGGATACCATGGGATACCCTGGTAAGTGAGAGGGCAACCAGAGTCGGGAAGTGACAGCCCAAACAGGCTGGACGGGGCCTCAATTGGGGTACAAATGGGGTGATTTGACATTTTGTCGTTTTGGTGCAACTGGCGCTCCTTGGCCACCGTAGATTTGGCAGTCTGCTACGGTGGCTGTGGACAGCCAAATCGGACAAAACATCAAATATGCAAAAATCTTGATGAAACACCCTTTGAAAGCCCTGTGGAGCATGTCCCGAGCTCAAGTATGCTGCGCTGGACAACACTCTGCCCACAATCACACCCTAGTCCTCAAGTACTATGCTCAGCATACGGCTTCTGACTCTGCAATTAACGTATACAAAGTTGGTCTGGAAATTTCCAGAAGGGTTTTTCCAGAACGTCAGAACCCTTCTGGCATTTGGGTAAACACAAATCAAAACTTGCAGCCGTCCTGATCAAGTGATCGAATGATACCCCCACCTCCAGCCAACCAAGCCACCCTCACAACAATCCAATCGTCGGAACTTTCACTTTGGCCTTTCAGAACCTTGGCTCTCAAGATTCAAAGCAGGTTTTTTATACTTATATTCATTTTGGAAAAATTTCATTGGTTCCACTTTGTACTTGCTCTTGTAGGTCTCCAAATGCCTCTCTCCAAATCCCTCTCCAAAGGAGACAAGATGTGTTATTCACTGCAAAATTTGAATTGATCAATACACAAGTCTCATTTTGCTTTTTAGAGACGATCATTTTTAGTCTCATTTTATTTGTAGTTACCTTTTCAAATTGATGTGATTGTTGTTTCCGGAACAATCTTGTTTGAATCATGTTACATACTTACAAGCTTTGGTCGTTTTGAAATCTACTCTGTGTCTACTGTCTTTGTGATTTGGCTAAAAGCCGACGGAATTCACAGGGGCCAAAATAGATACTCACATACATGTGAGCGTTATAGACTTTTTGGAATTCTCCAAAAAAGATTCATTTTCTTTCAGATTGATTCAATTCACAATCTTGTATGTGTTCAGGTGATCATCCTGTGGTTCTCATATTTTACTTGACATTTATTGAGAAGGCTCATTTCCATCTTGGATGAGCAATAACTGATTCCCGATGAGTACTCAGGATCAGCTCATGAGGCACTGAATACTCAGCAATTTGTTCAAAATGAAGATGAGCACATGAACTATACCTTCCTGAGGCTTCATTTTTCAGTGAAGAAGCCTGCCCAGGGGCGTCCCATTTGAGCTGCTCAGCAAATACTCAGTAGCATCCCCTGACTGGATCACTGATGGGCCGGACTTTTCTCAGACTTCCTTGCTAAGGAATGAAGCCTGATAAAAGCGTCATCCTATCTGCTCATTGCTCAGCTAATCCTCAGTGATATCCCCGGATAAAGTTTTTCACACTGAGGGGCTGAGATCAACTGAGCAGCCCCTCAGCCAATACTCAGTGACATCCTTTGGATCCTTCTGATCCGGCCAGGAATGTCCCTGAGGAATAGCTGAGCAGGCCCTCATCCAATGAGCAGTGAAATCCTCCGGATCCTCTTGATCTCAGGGATGCCCCTGAGGAATAACTGAGCAGCCCCTCATCCAATGGCAGTGAAATCCTCCGGATCCTCCTGATCTCAGGGATGCCCCTGAGGAATAACTGAGCAGCCCCTCATCCAATGAGCAGTGAAATCCTCCGGATCCTCCTGATCTCAGGGATGCCCCTGAGGAATAACTGAGCAGCCCCTCATCCAATGAGCAGTGAAATCCTCCGGATCCTCCTGATCTCAGGGATGCCCCTGAGGAATAACTGAGCAGCCCCTCATCCAATGAGCAGTGAAATCCTCCGGATCCTCCTGATCTCAGGGATGCCCCTGAGGAATAACTGAGCAGCCCCTCATCCAATGAGCAGTGAAATCCTCCGGATCCTCCTGATCTCAGGGATGCCCCTGAGGAATAACTGAGCAGCCCCTCATCCAATGAGCAGTGAAATCCTCCGGATCCTCCTGATCTCAGGGATGCCCCTGAGGAATAACTGAGCAGCTCAGTTGAACAAGCAGACAGGCCTCAGGCTTCATTCCGGAGCCATGAAGCTTGAGGCAAGCTTGGCGCTCTGTGATCCATCTGGGGGATACTTCAGAGACTTAGCTAAGGAAATACTCAGTTCAGCTCAGCCCCTAAGCTATACATTGGTGGCATCCCTTGGAACTTACTGAACCAGGGAATGCCGCTCAGGATCAGCTGAGCAGATGGATCAGCCCTTCTTCAGACTTCTTTGCTCAGGAATAAATGCTGAGGAAGGCTTAGTTTGTCTGCTCAGTTCCTGATGATCACGTAATCAGCTGACAAACAGAAAGAAAAGGGAAACAAATGGGAAACGAATGGGAACAAAACAGGAAAATTTCAACGCTCACATAGTTGTGAGCATCAATTTTTGCCCCTGTGATTTGTCTCCACATGAGTCTCATAAACAAAAATTGACTACATTTAGTAGAGAAAACCTCACTTTAAGAAGTTCTCCTTTTATCTCAATAGACATCTTGCTTCTTTGGAACTTACCCTGATTATCAGAGTAAACTCATGTTTTTGGAAGCACCAAATTTCACAAATTGTGGAGCTTCCAAAGAAGTTAAAGTTTAATCAAACTGTTAACAAAGTGTGATTCAATTGTCTAATCAACTCAAACATCTTGTGCCAATATAAATCAATTCAACTCGTTCAAAAATGTTGTATGTCAAATGGTTGACTCAAGGATTGAAGGTGAATGTAGTTATGAGATGAAGTAGCTGATGGTGATGTGATCAGGTGCTGATGTGAGAGATGTGATGCGAGTGGGGATGAGGGTCAAGCTGGTTGAGTTGGGTTGTGTACCTTGGCTTCTGGAATTCTGGAAGTGTGGTGCATTCAAATTTGCCAAATGCCAGAAAGACAGAACACACCAAAGAAAAACTTCTGGTGTTCTGGAAAAAACCTTTGGGAAATTTCCAGAACAACTTTGTATACCCTAAATCTAGATTCTATATGTATCACATTATTTTTTCAGATCTTGATCAACCCATAGCCAAGATGAGTGCCAATGTTGGATCATTGTAGATATTATTGTATCACCATCTCAATAAACAAAGATTGATCTTTAAGCAATTAATCCCAAGTTGTGACAAATTGATTGTTTGACAACAAAAATCATCGTCTTCAATCACACTGTTAATGTTGTATCTACTGGACAAATGATAAATAATGATGTCTTTGGAAGACTATATCACATATTCTGGAACATCACAGCTCTTCAAATCCAACGTGTGTAGGTCATGAGTGAAACAACTCTGATTCCTATGAAAGGGCCACTAAAGCACCTGATTTACCGTGATCTGGGGAGGCAAAGTTTGGCAGGGACTGATAGAGCAAAAATGATTCAAAAATGGATGTGAGAAGAAAGATGAACAAACAAACAATGTCGAGCAAAAATGACCGAGGCCCAAGTGTGATCCTCGTGATCGGGGCAACGGACATGAGCTTGGGATATGCTCAACGGGGTTTCAAGGGGTGTTTCATTGGGCTTTTTTACGGTGGCCGTGGACGGCCAAATCGGACAAAACATAAAATATGCAAAAATCTTGATGAAACACCCTTTGAAGGCCCCGTGGAACCTGTCCCAAGCTCAAGTCCGCTGCGCCGGACAGCACTCTGCCCGCTCTCGCACCCTACTTAGTCCCTGTTGCCCAAGTACTATGCTCAGCACACGGCTTCTGACTCTACAATCTATATGCATTGCATTGTTTTTTCAGATCCTGATCAACCCATAGCCAAGATGAGTGCCAATGTTAGATCATTGTAGATACCATTGTATCACCATCTTGATTCACAAAGATCAATCTTCAAGCAATTACTGTAGAAATCCCGAGTTGTGACGAATCAATTGTTTGACAACAAAAAATTATCGTCTTGAATTACACTGTTGTATCTACTGGACAACTGATAAATAATGATGTCTTTGGAAGACTGTATCACATATTCTGGAACATCACAGCTCTTCAAATCCAATGTGTGTAGGTCAGGAGTGAAACAACTCCAATTCTTATGAAAGGGCCGCTAAAGCAACTGATTTACCGTGATCTGGGGAGGCAAAATTTGGCACGGACTGATAGAGCAAAAATGATTCAAAAATGGATGTGAGAAGAAAGATGAACAAACAAACAATGTTGAGTAAAAATGACCAAGGCCCAAGTGTGATCCTCATGATCGGGGCATCGGACTTGAGCTTGGGATTAGCTCAACGGGGCTTTCAAGGGGTGTTTCTTCGAGAATTTTGCATGTTTGACGTTTTGTCCGATTTGGCTGTCCACGGCCACCGTAATGAATCATGATCGGACTTTTGAGTTTCAGTCTGGGCCAGTCGTGACACCCGGGTCCGGGACTGGTCTCAGACAGCGGAGCTCACCTGACTCTATCCGGGCCCCGTCTCCCAAGCTCGCCCGTTTCCCTCTGGCAGTGACTTTATTGAATACAAGGAAATCAGGATCTCAGACCATGGCCGCTCAACGACAACGCGCTCATCAAGCTCGTCCTCCACCTGTGCCGTCGACCCCAGTCTTGCCTCCACTTTCTTCCTCATCCACAGCGCTTCGTACTCCGGCTTTTGCTCACCAAACGCCCTCCTCTTTACCCCAGCATTCAGCCACTCGTTTCGGTGGTCTATCCGCTAAACAAGTCGACAAAGTCAGTATATATCATGTCCAGGACGTAGTGTACACTGATTGTGAATTTACTCAGTAGATCTCCTCAGCCATCGCTAGCGTCAGAAATCCTTCCCGTCGAGAACCTCCTCACGTTTCCAAGGAGCTTCAACCCCTACGTCATCCTGCAGCGCAGCATACCGTTCTTACCAGACTAAAGGGTATAGTTCTTCAACACCATTCGATCACGTGTGATCCTCTGTCATTTACTTTTGTGTTTGGTTTACGAAGGAACCACTACCTCGCCCAAGCCACCAAGCGGATGTTTTTCAGGGGCCCCACTCAATTCTCGCCTACCTTTTTTTTCGCCTAGAAAGTACAGTTCTAAGCTCGCGTCTGCTCAACATCATCCGCCTCGAAGCCCATTCGATCTGGCATCCGATGAAGAGCCTGACGTGGAGAAAACCCACGAATTCTTAGACAATCTACGCTCTGCGGGTAACCAGAAGCATCAGCATGCTAAAGATTTGGAACGCCGCCAACGAGAAACTCTCAAGGAAATTGACACTGAGTGGCAAGAAGCCTTAATCATTGAAGATTTGCTCTTTGTTCTCATGGGCATCGAGGGCAATTTCATCGAGTTTGATCCAAATTACTCACCTGACGACCCCTTCGAGCGCCTACAAGGCGCGCATTTCGTGGTCGACAATGATCTGGGTGCGTTCCCTCTCTGCACTGCGTCCTGAAAGCCCACACCTCGTGCCCTCGCTCTACTCTAAACTGACCCTACTGCCGTGTCCTCTTTCCATGCTGTAGACCCTTCACTTCGAGAACTGGTGGAGCGCATCCTACCCCTCGCCTCGTATTATACGTCAATCGATGCCTTTGTCGAGGCTCACAGTCATCTAGATTACGGCTTAGTCAATCATGCACTCTGTGCTGCTATCAGAGATGTGTTGAAAGTTAGTAACTTCTTCAGTATCTATGCGACGGATCTTGTCCTGAAATACCTCTTCTCCCTCACCCCTCAAGAGATATGTAACCCTGATAGTACAGCTAGAACATCAATACAACACTTCCCCGGAATTTACTCTTCAGCGATTCTGGTTCTATGTTCACGACGTGTTACATCTACTCAAGCTGCTCCATTCGCTGACGATAGAACTGGTTTCTATCTATTCACCGAATATTCCGTCCTCCGATGAGGATTCAGGAGATGACCCTGACTTGGACGATGACTCAGAGCAGGACGAAGCTTTGAAGGCGGTTTTGAAAGAGTTCAACTCTGGTGGCCGTCGTAAGGCCGCGAAAGCCGGAGTGACTCCTGAGAACAACATAGAAGGAATGGTTGTCAAAGGTGGAGAGGTCTTAGCGGTTCTAGAAGATCGAGTAATGAATACCTTGGGAGACCCGGTTGCATCCGAGTTGTATTCTGATCTCTTGCTGAAAGCGTCTCAGCCGTATTGTAAGATGCTAATTCAATGGGTTACACAGGGTATTCTAGCTGATCCCTATGAGGAATTTATCATCAAAGAGAGCAAAAGTATCACTCGAGGAACCTTAGACATGGATTTCACCGACGAGTATTGGGAACGCAAGTATGTGCTCCGGAATCGATCGCCAGCCACTTCCGCATCTGTTACGTTGTCAACACCACATGCAAGCCAGTCAGCTCGACATCGTCGATCGGACAGTGGGCACGCGGTATGGCGGCGAGAAGGTGGCGTAGCCGGTGGCGCGGTACTGCCTAGGTTTCTGGAAGTGTGGGAAGTGAAAATTTTACTAGCAGGCAAATATGTCAACGTTATGCGTGAATGCGGGGTCGAAACAAACGGCCTCAATTCCAGCGAAGGGTCTGATGATCACGTGCAATTTCAACTCTCTACCAAGATAGACTCACATACTTTGATCAAAATGAACAATGAAGCTTTTTTTGAATTGATAGATCGCGCATATATCTCGGCCAACAGATCTTTATTAAATCTGTTGATGAAATCTGAAGATCTTCTCGGACGACTGCAATCACTCAAACATCACTTCTTCCTCTCTCAGGGAGATAGCTTCACGACCTTTCTAGACACAGCAAATTATGAGCTGGCAAAAAAATTGAAGCATGTCAACGTTTCTCGACTTCAAAACCAATTTGACCTGGCAATTCGAAATCCGAGTAGCTCAAGTAGTAGCGATCCGTACAAAGAAGATGTCAAAGTGACTATGGCTACTACAAGCTTAACCGATTGGCTGCTACGGATCGTGGGTGTAACAGGTGCCATTGACGGAGGGCAATCGACAAGTGCCACCCGACAACACGGCTTTCTAGCCAGTGAAAGCCAACACGGTAACCATGCTGAGAGTGCCATGGGAGTGGCGATGACGGCTTCAGAGTCTGGCGAGGTGATCGATGCCGTGGGTGTTGGTCTGGCCAAACTGGCGGCCTCTGGCCACAGCGCGAGTGATGCAGCTACCACGATCAGCTCCGAAACAAGGAGAGATGCCTTGACTGGTAAGGTTTTGATTCACGCCTTCAACTATAAACCCATCAATCGGGTTGCTCATCATCACATTGTTTACAGGAATTGATGCGCTACAGCTAGATTATACCGTCCGGTTTCCACTTTCCCTTGTAATATCTCGAAAGACCATTCTTCGCTATCAGTTGATTTTTCGCTACTTACTCCATTTGAAACACCTTGAGCAATCCTTAACTCTATCATGGACCGATCACATCAAATCATCAGCTTGGAGATCATCAACAAAATCCTATCCCCGACTTGAATGTTGGAAACGTCGGATCTTCAATCTGAGGGCTAAGATGCTCAGCTTTGTACAATCGTTGTACAATTTCATCTGTTTCGAAGTTTTAGAAAAAAATTACCGGAAGCTACAATTGAAGCTAAGAAAAGTTGATACCGTAGATGGTCTCCTCCGTGAACACGTCGACTTTTTAGATACGTGCTTGAAGGAGTGCATGTTGACTAATTCCAAGTTGTTAAAGGTAAGCCCCGAACGATCCGCCTTTTCAGTTTCCAGGATTTATGGCAGGGGTCCATTTTCAGCCAACTCCTAGTTGATCGCCGCTTTTACTCTGTGCCAGATTCATCAAAAGCTTACAACAGCATGTTCCATGTTTGCAAGTTATACGGCTCATTTCACCAAATCGGCTTCCACTTTCAATCTTGCCTTTGAAAATTCAGAAGGAGATTGGGAGGCAATACCGAATGATATACAAAACAAAATATCCATGGCTGAATTGGCTTTGAACAAATTCGAACAAAACTTCAATCATCACTCCAAAGTGCACGTCGACATGGTCACTGTTGAGTATATGCTTCTCTGGGGGACCGACAAAGCAGATGATCTTGATACTAATGACCACTGATGACTATTCTCGTCTTGAATTAGTATTTTGCTTCATCTGAAAACCTTGCGCGTGAGTCTACATCCCTGCGTATGCCTGCTCTGAGATGAGTTATGCCAAACTGAGATCTATTATACTGCTCTACATACAATCCATGGATGTTTAGTGCTTGCTTTGGCTGTCAGGTTGACAAATGTCCGATCGACTCATTGATCAGTGTCTGGAGATGGACAAAACTCTTATACTCATCTTGATCAGATGGCTCCATCAACATTGTCTGCTGGATAAAAGTGATTGAACCCTAACCGTCAGTATTCCCTATCTCTGTTTGTCTTGTTGCTGTAACATCAGAGAGCCAACTGGTTTGTATGCCAAGCAAGAACATTAAGATAGGTCAGCTGAAAACTTCCAACCTGTTCGACTGCCTGCCCTTGAGTTATAATCCAGGACCAGAGACTGACAGTATAGAAGGGAAATATATAAAAATGATACTTGCAACCTTGAGCCTCCAGCCCCCTTGAGTCCTTGATTGTCCAGATTTTGTTGATCTCTCAAAGTCTGAGATATGCAAAGGGTCACAAGATTTGACTACAAATTTGGAATGTCCACAAGGAAACGGTGAATTCCTTCTGACATGACCAAGAATTACTTTTACCAGCACTCCATGCCCAAGGAGCCAACATACACCAAGACCTAAAACTCAGTTCTTATCAATGATGTGGATCTGGGCCAAGTATGGGTTGGGGAAGCTGGTGACTTCGTGAGTCCAATCCGAGTTCACAATTCAAAGTAAGCCAGGCAACTGTAAACTGGCTCTTGTGCACACCTAAGCATGCTAGCCCATACTTCAACAGTAGCAGTTGGGTGCAGTTGGGTAAAATCTACAAATTTGGATGCTGAAGAGAAATGGATAGGATTTCCTCCAGGGGGCAATTACAATTCAACTGCTTTTACTGAATCCAGAACTTGCCTTGATGGATGACATCATGCAAAGTGGAAAATCAAAAATGGAAGAGACAACAGCAGATACACATCACTGCATGACACTGCATGACTTGAGCATGTACATGTCCCCACGCCTAGGAATCATGATGATTGGGTTTGGGACAAACCCTGGTTCCACCACTGCAAAACTTGAATGATTATGTAAATCACTTGGAGCAACATGCAAACCCCGCCGCAGCGCACCACATTTTTGGTCAACTGAGACAGCGCTGGGATTTATTGCAGTGGCTATGTAGCCTCACCACAGCGCTATCGCAGTGCAGAAAATTGCCCTGAGAGAGCTGTGCGCTTGTAACAGGGACGGTTATACCCATGTTACATACTTAGGTTCTTTAACTTAAAACAAGCTTGACGGAAGATAACGGAAAGAGCAAAAGAGTATGTCCTTGGAGTCTAAGGCAAGAAGAGAATAACTGGTATAGCTTCAAAAGGGGAGCGGTTGAGTATACTTGTTGTACAAGAACTGTGATGGAATTGAACTGCTATAGTATGTTGATCAAATTGCTTTTACCAAGGTTATGAAATATATCAAAGATACAAACCAGAAGAGAATATGAACAAAGTAAGGGTGAACAGAGCCTACAAGATACAAAGTAATTCCTAACTGGGGAACTATTACAAGAGGCAACACTGGGTAAGCTGGACTCGCCGTAGCTGCAGCAGAGCGGAGCAGTTATTGTGATCCGCTCCGCTCCGCCGGAGCGTAGCTCTTTCTGGGTGTACAGCGCAGAGCTATGGGAACCGGGGAAAAGTCAATTTTTTGAAAAAGCTACGCTGCGGCACGGATAGCACCGTTATCCGGCACCGTTAGCTCCGTGCCGAGTCCAAAATCCCCAATCGGGTATGAATCACCATCATACTTGATCTTTCCTAATCTGGCACTTATACGCCACCATACAATCTACCCCTTACTGGATGCCATTTCGACGCATGCGGCGTAATACACGGCCCAGGAACTCGATGGCGATGTATTTGATGGTTATGAAGGCAAGCTTGGTTGGTGCTCTCTCTCTTTCCTTCAGCTTGTCTCACCTTTTTTCTTTTTCATAACATCTGAATCTCACTCGTACTTACAAACTATTATCTATTCTTTTACTCCTTATCACTTTCCATCTTATCACTGTCCATTCACTTCATAAACTCACTAGCTCACTCGTAATAACATGTCCTCAGTTACCTCCGAACGTCCATTGCGCTTTTGCACACAGACCAGCAACCCTGGAATGGTACCCCAGAGTCCTGACTTACGACGTCAAACTTCAATCGAAAGCCTCATCCAATCCAACATCATTCAACACAACAAGTCTAACAAACGAAAGAACAAATCAACCGATTCAGTCACCCTCATCACCACTGATGAGGAATCTGTGGCTGGAGTGGCTGAATCCAAAGGAAGCTTGCAAGCTTCTCCGACCCGGAAGAAGAAAGCCGTGAAAGCCTCATCATCGAAGACAAAGAGCAATCAAGTTAGTACAAAATCACAATATTCAATCAAATCATATTCACAAACGAGCTGATACTTCTTCATCCAATAGCCTGCCCCCGGGAAAGTCACGAGAGACATGATGCGAGCTGATTCCGACGATGATAATTCGAAAATTTTGGCCAAGAAGCGCAAGGTTGCCAATCCTGAAAGTGACGCTTCAAAGCTCAAATGTTACTATGACACACCGTTCCACGGATATGACAAAAAGGGCAATCCAGATGTGAGTTTCTTTTCTTTTTGACTTCAATCATTCATCTCAATTGCTCTCCTCTTATATTTACCCTCATCTTTGTATTGGTCAGGATCCGACAAAGGCCCCTCTGTCATACCCTTGTCTCTTTTGCCCCAGAGACAAGAGTGATCCAGTGCGGGTCAGTTTAAGCAACCTGACCGGAAATCTCCGTGTCCATCGAGATGGCTCCACTCAAGATGGTTGATCAGACATTGGCTGCCCTGGTCGACTCAAAGCTCAAGCTCAAGATCCAACCCTTGCACCCCCCTCAGTTGCCGAAACTCGTCAGGCGCTTGCAAAGTCCAAGGGACCACTGGATTCTTATGTCGTCACCACACCTTCCACCTCGTTCTCTAACCTGACTCTTAACCAAATGACATGCGTTTGGCTCATCCGACAAGCTCAACCGTGGAATAGGATTGAGGACCCAATCCTTCGAGGTATGGTCCGCTACCTCCGAAAGGATGCCCACCTGTATGGTCGACGCTGGGCTGCCGACAAGGCCAAGCAAGTTAACATTTCTCTCAAGGCAAACGTATTCTCAGAATTAAAGGTGAGAAAGTACTTGGATGTTTGTTTCTTTGGTTTCAGATTCTAATTGTGTTTGTGATATATTTCAGAATCTCAAGTCCAAGTTTAACCTCGTACATGACGGCTGGACCACTAAGGGAAACCGTCACGCCTTCATCGGTGCGGCTGTGACATTTATAGACGACAACTGGAACTACCGAAGCCGTCACCTCACCCTCAAATTGATTATCTGGCATCACCACGGCCCTTGGCTTGCCGAGCCGATGGTGAACATCTTGGTTAAGCGTGGCCTTTTTCGAAAGATAAGTCCTTTCAATTCGAAGACCATTACGCTTTTACTAACTTTACTAACATCTTTTCGTTATTGTCTCACATGCTTCGCCAGACCACCGATTCCGGGTCAAATAACAAGACCATGGCTCGTGAAATGCACCGACAGTTCCAGGACCAGGATGACACCACCTCATACACGTGGGACCCAAACACAATGCACGTGTTTTGTTTTTGTCACAAGATCGCGTTGATTGTCAACGCCGGCTTGGCTGCCTTGGGTGTCAAAGCACCTCCACCTTTAAAGGCGAAGGCATTGGATCGTGGACATTTTCCATTGTTTGAAACTATTGCTGAAGGGGACAAAGTTGAAGTATCAGGAGTTGAAGAGCCTCAAGCTGCCTCAAATGTCGACCTCTTTGCAGTAGAAGATCAAGCCAAACATGACTTACAAGAACTTGAATCACCGCCGGAGGTCATCGCTGAACTTGATGACGAGGGCAAGTGGGATGCGGCTGACGCTGAAGATGAGGCATGTCCGGAGCCTCTGATTGAAGATAACGAAGTGCAACCGACGCATTGCCGAGAAGCAAACCATGTTGACTTTATCTTGCGCAAGGTAAGTGTATGTTGTGATTATCTTTCATACAAAATATTGATTGGCTTTTGTTGACTTCAAAACCAGGTGGACTTCATCGTGCGTCGAATAACTCGGTCTGCGGCCTGGCGCAAGGAATTTGAACGGGTGAGTGAGCAGAAGGGTTTCAGTGGCTCTCTCATTGCGGGCTACGGAATCAGATGGAACATCAAGTATATTAGCCGGCACAAAGCGTGGTTGGCCAGAGAGGTTAGTTCGACTATCATACACATATTAATTGAATCACTTGGACTGACCATCCTTTTCTCTCAAGGTCATCGATCAGCTTTGTCGAGACGACTTGAATGTCGTCCATGCTAAGAATCTCCCAGCTCGGAAGAATAAGAAGCCACATGGCTATTTCCACGAAATGGAAATGACTACCACCGAATGGGCACATGTTCGTAAGATCAACAACGAGCTTGAGGTCAGTGATCATTGTGTCTTATTTCATTCTATCATCACCTTTCCATTCTTATCTGACATGGTCTCTCTCTCCAGCCCTTCTTGAAGGTGACCCTTGCAATGAAGGGCGATGGACCAATGGGATGTATGGTCATTCCAAAATATGTCGAGCTGCGAAATACCCTCAAAAAGAAGATTCAGCCCTTGAGCACAACCGATGCCCTCTATCCGATGCTTGCAAAGATGAAAGAAAAGACAGTAGAGTATCTCAATGAAGCACTCCAGTGCGAGACCTTAGTTATGGCCACAGTGTCACATCCTTTTTTCAGATTAAAGTTCTTTACGAAATGGTTTGGGGCTGATTCTACTGTCGCTATGTCAGCTGAGGCGACCTTCCGACGTCTACATCGGGAGTACAAGCTGGCTGGCCCTGTTAACAACAAACCGACTTCCTCCCAACCATCCAAACCTTCGAAAAATCCTGCAACATCCTCCTCAAAGCCCGATATCTTTGACAGCGACTCGGAAGAGGAACCTGAGCTTGAACAGTCTGAAGATTTAAGTTTAAAGAATTATTTACGAGGCGGTGACAAGATGAAGGCCGAAGATTATAATATACAAGATCCCAAAGCGAGTCTGGAATGGTGGAAAGTAAGTTCCTCTCTCCCAATTTCAGTCATTTCAATTTGGGATCATCAGCTGAACTTAACCTGTTTGATAGGCACATGAAAGGAATTATCGAGTTCTTGCGCGTATGGCAAAGGATTACATGGCAGTGTCTGGATCATCCTGCGCTGCCGAACGCATTTTTTCTTGCGCGTCGGACGTCTGCAGTTCAAGTCAAGGAAGCTTAATAGCTCAGACCATTGAGATGCTTGTGTCAAGCAAACTCTGGTTGAGAGAAGGTGTGGAGCTTGGTGTTGGTTTTGAAGAGCTCGTGAAGGTCTTCAAGATAATGGGAATTCCCATGACTTGAACAATTTGTTGCATTTCTACTTTTACGTTAATTTTTTTATTTGATGTTATCTTATTCTTTACTATCATTAATTATTGTTTAATTCCTTCTTTCTTTATGCTCATTCAACATTTAAATTCGATCAATTTAGTTTTTTGTTTTTTCTTTTGACTTCAAGCTACAGAATTGGCTGTGGAGCTGTAGCTGCAAGGTGCAACGCAGCGTGCCTCCTGCATACGGCAAGCGGAGCTGTTAACGCCCGTAACGCAGCTCTTTGCAGCTGCGCTACGAGGATTTGCTCTAGGGTTTTGCCTCAAAAGAGCTACGTTAACAGCGTGACGCGGCGCTTTCATTTGAAAATCAGCTGTGCCCGCGGTTAACTAGTGTTAGCGCGTTGCAGCGCAGCTTACCCAGTGTTGCAAGAGGTGATAGTTCCTTCCTCTTATATCTGATAAGATAAATGAACAACATTCTTCATAAGTGTAAACTAGGCTTGTGCCTTGATAACAACTGGTTCAGGGTACAAATGATAGTATGGCTTGTGCTGTTTCAGATAATAAGCGGTGCCATGGTGTTCCTAGTTAGGGTTTGGTCTGGGTCTTATCCTTGTAGTGAGGGTACAGTGTATACCCTTCTACATGCTCAAATGGGGCACAGCACACCACAGTCCCCTTATTTTGCAGGCAAAACAAGCCTTGGATAACTCAACAAGAAAAAATAATAATTTAGATTTCAAGCAAAAGAAAACATGAATACACTATCAAGTTGTTCACAAAGAGTATCTTATTGTGGACATGAGATAGCCATTTAAAAGACTCATGTAGGACATTCACCCTCAAGTATTGAAGGCTAAGATTGGTAACAGGATCATCTATGTCTTGTTCAGTACTTCTCACCACCTCACAAACTGCTTATTGACTCAATTGTGATCCAGGTAGCAAAGAATGAGACACATTTGCTATGAATCACAGAAAACAAAACATAGACATTAAATGATATGATTGATAAAGATAGACAAACATGTTCCAATAAGGATCATAATGACTGACCTCACAAATATCAAATTTTCTGCTATGTAATAGTTCTCCTTCAGCTATAGCTAAACAAGAGCATCTGGATGACCAATGATGGATGCATAAGTATCACAATGTTGATGTGTTGACCACTTGCTAAAATCAAACAAGATGATTCATAATTAATTAAAAATTCCTATGAAAAGTGAGAATAGGCTGACATCAAACACCCAGAAAGGGCTATGTTAGATATATGTACATTAAAGGCGCACTGCGCCCCAGGGTTCCCACTGGCACCTGTAAGGTACAGATTCCTTGGCAAAACACTGAAGGAAAAAAGACACAAGCAAACGGTTTGCTACTGTAATGTACAGAATAGACAGACTTCCCAGAGCTCCCAGACGTATCATTGTAGACTGATCTGGCTTGGGTGGACTTGGAAATTTCAAAGTCTCACTCAGACCAGTCTGTAACTCATCAGACTTGTCTGTGGGCTTCATGAGCCAGACAAGTTGCCATATTATACACACCACACCAGCCAGACTGATCTGGATCAGACTTGTCTGCGGGCTTCATGAGCCAGACAAGTTGCACCCACCACACCAGCCAGACTGATATGGAACTCAGTATACACACTCATTAACCTGAGTCCAGCCCAGTCTGGTCTCAATTCACAACACACCAGACTGGTCTGTTCTGGTTTCTGATCATCAATGCACACACCGTCACAATTCAAATGAACCAAAATGATATGCTCCCGGACAAATTACTTGAAAGGTGCTATACACACTTGGCGGCTTTGCCGTTTGGCACGTCAGCTTGGCCCAACAATTGAACCAAATTTCAATCATTCCAACAATTAGCAAACCCTTCAACCAACCTCTGTTGTAAAATCACTCATCATCTCATTCATAAAACACAAAATCAAAGACAGCTTTATAGAGAATTGTCTAAAAGAACATAATGTAGCTTGGAGTTTGTATGTACATATTTCAAATGAATTGAGTTGAGAGTGGTGTCATGATATTGAGCTGTATGCAGGTTTGTAATAAGAAATCATAGTACAGACCCTTCATTCATAAAGCTTATTGACTTGATGCTATCACCAGCTCTCATTCAGTCTCCATTCCCATGAATATCAAAAGTTTCATATGTGGCCTGAGAAAATGTCAGATTGCCAGTCTTAATAAAGGGACAACTTAAGGCATAGTTCCATGATTGAGTTGAGATGTAAGAGGGTAAACACATAACTCAGAAACAGAGGTTTTCAAACTGAGGAGATTGGAAGGATACACTTCCCCAAAATCTCCCACAACCCCTCACAAAGACTCAAACTCAATTTGAACAATCCATTCTTAAGGTCAAGAATTTTTAAATTTGGTAACAAATCTCAGAAGAGCTTTGATTTAGGCAGCATGACTTCATTCACAAGTGATCTCAAATCAACACAAGATAAAATTAAAGCAGCAGGAATCAAATTGAAGAAGAATCAAGGTGAGGGATCTAGCAAAGCAACTACAAGGAGTCAATTGGCAAAAAGAGGGGGAGGAAGCGGAGAAACAAACGGAACAGGACAAGGAAACAAAGGAGAAGCAAGCGGCAGTGGAACGGGAGAAGGGGAAGGCAATGGAGCAGAAGATCCGGCAGACCAAGAGGGCAAAGCTGAAGAAGGAGGTGAAGCAACTGGTTGAAATGGGGAGGAGAGCTGAGGAGAAGAAATGTCACAAGTAGATAAATGGAAAGGAGTCAAAAGTGAGTAAGAAAGAAACACACCTTATATAACAGGAAAATCATCTTCTCTATCCAATTTCCA
Organism: Melampsora larici-populina 98AG31; assembly: GCF_000204055.1. Taxonomy (NCBI): domain Eukaryota; kingdom Fungi; phylum Basidiomycota; class Pucciniomycetes; order Pucciniales; family Melampsoraceae; genus Melampsora; species Melampsora laricis-populina. Next base: position 238,570 of record NW_006768778.1, read on the forward strand.
TCTCTTGTTTGAAGGCCTTTCATCTCCACTTTGGTTTCATCCATCTCCATTTCAATTTCATCTTCATCTCATTCCCCTCACTATATATAAATCCAATAAACTCTCTCCATAAACCCAATACACTCTCCAGCTCTCCCATCTTTTGGGGTCCTCATACACCTTTGCCTTTTTGGGACATATCCATAATTCATTGTTATACCATGAGCAAAAGTAGTCACGTGTGGGTGACAAGGTGCAGAGGAGACATACCTTTGTATCCTGAGGGCCAAGGCCTAGGGAGGAAGAAAGAGAGCTGTGTGGAACAAGGGACAACCCTGACCAGCGATGGATGAGACAGAAAAGAATACAAAACAAAGCAGAAAAGAGAGAGAATAATAAGAAGGGGAGAAAGAAAGAGGAGAGAAGTACCGACCTAATGAAGCTATGTCTGAACCCCACAGAACGTTATGAGGATATGACGCCAAAAGAGCAATGGTGGAACACTATCAATTTTGCTTTTGATACGGAGCAAGATGAGCTAGCCAGAAATATGCTGAAGGGGTTCAATTCATTGTATGGCAAAAACGACCAGAACAGCAAAGATGTCAGATCCCGTTGAAGAGAGGTTGTTCATCGTTGAGGAGATGCAGCAAGAGACCGAGAACGGAGTCCTTGGTAGTAGGAGAAGACAACAACAATGAAGTAGATGGATTGAAAGGGACGGATGATAGAGCAGAAGAGGAAGAAGGCAACAAGTTGAAAAGGAGAATCAAGAGACAAGGAAAGAGGTGATAAGAAGGAAACAGGAAGATGAAGGTGAGTAGAACGAGAAGAAGAAGTGTCACAAAACCAATCTGACATACATTACCAACAGAGACAGAAGGCGGAACTAAGCAATTCGACACTAATGCCCCTGACCCCATATTTCAAAAACCGGGTTAAAACCTTGAAGGTATACGTACCTCTGACAATCTTTGAAGTAGGATGTAGTGAAAGAGACCAGAGGGTAGCTGGAAAGAAGAGGGTGAAAACTCTAAAAGAGTTACAAGAAGATGACTTATCAGCAACACACTCCGGGCTAGCCCCGAATCAAGAATTACACCTACGGGTTTTGGATCAATGCCATGGACTTGTTCATAAGATAATTGGGGGAGGAGTATGATTGCCTGGTAGCAGCAAAGATGTTCAAGAAACACAAGGAGAATGTAGTGAAAATCAAAAGAATGACAAAGTGCTGGATGATAGCCTTGAGGTATGATATGAAAGTGAGGTTGATCGTGATGAAAGTGGATGGGAAGAGGTTGATGGAAGACGCCGGGTACATGCACAAAGAACTCTTAAGAGAAGCAAAGGGGGACGCAGAAACAGCTGGTGAGCGGAAGTACACGGATAACCCGTATGTGGTAGGGAAAGGAAGAGAACACATAGACACAGCTACAGGGCAGAGCTCAACAAGAGGTGTGGCAGGTGGAAGCACAAACGTGGCATGGATAGGATACACAAATAGTGAGGGAGGAGACAACAGAGGTGAGTCGTAGTATAAAAAAGAACACTCACTAGAGGAGAAGGAGGTACTGATGTTTTGGAGGCAAGGATGTACGGGAACAAGCTACGGAAGATGTTGAGGAAGAGCAATAGCAAGAGGAAACCACTATAACCCAAGAGGAATGGCAAGCAGAGGAAATGGATTGAGGGGGGTGGATGGGTTCAAGGTTGAGGAGCTGGTTGGTGAGCTAAGCAAAGAGGGGCAAGCGGGGGTACCAAAGGAGGAGTAAAAGGCGAAGCAAGATCCAAAGAGCAAGTGTAAAGACATAACTAGAAGAATAGTTAGCGTTAGAAAGCTGTTTTGTAGTGTGTGAAAGGGTGTGCAATGAAATGAAATACATACCACAAATTCCCCTTTCCAAAAACTTGCCTTGCCCAGAGCCATCAGAATGAGACCATTATTTTCAGCTTTCCAAGAACAAAAAGAAATGGAGCAGAGGAGGCTGGGTCTGATAGTGAACAAAAGGGCAAAGAAGAAACGGAAAGGCGACAAAAGTTCTGGAGAGGAGCAAATTACAGAAGAGTTTAACTTGGAATATGAAGACGGGACAGAGTTGGCGGGGGAAGAGATAACGGAAGAAAAAGAAACAAGGACAAGAGCTCATGATTACCCAATAATACAAGAGTGGCCGGATAAATTTGAGTGTGAAATGGATATAGAAAGGTGGAAAGAAGAGCTAGAAGCGCTTGTCCTGATGTAAGAGCATAGACATGCACTGCCAACATTTTTATCTCGGATCTCACAATCCGAGGTATTCTCGGGTCTATGCCCTCGGACAGCTCTTGTCTGAGGATTTGATCCGAGCCAATTCACGACGCATAAGATTGCCTCGGATTGAAACCTCGGACAGGATTTATCCGAGGATATGCATCCAATGATGCCTCGGATTTCTCAACCCGAGGCAAGTATGTTGGCAGTGATGTTATCAAAGGATTTCAAGAGGGATTCACACAAGGCATACCTGAACACAGATTAGAAGGGATGAAGTTTTACTCACCACCTAACCATGAGACATCAAATGAAAGCAGAGACAAAATAAAAGAAAAACTGAAGAAAGAATTACTTTCTGGGAGGATGCAAGGACCTTTCACAGAAGACAAGGTTTTGGAACGGGTTGGCTTCTTCAGGACAAGTCCAATGGGGATGGTAACAAATGGTGATGGAACGACACGGATAATCAATGACCTGTCATATCCAAAGCGGAGTATAGAAGTGATGTCAGTAAATTCTATGGTAGACAAACATGAGTTTGAAACTATTTGGGACAATTTTAAGAGGGTAGCAGAATTCTTTAGCAAACTTATGGGTAGAATTAGGGATCTTTGACTGGGAGAAGACCTATAGGCAGATCCCAAAAAAGCCAAACCAATGGAGATACCTGATGATAAGAACAGCAGATGGATGGATTCCGATAGACTCAAGAGTAACATTTGGTGGAGTTGCTGGATGTGACCACTTTGGAGGCCCGGCGGATGCTTGGAGAGAAATTATGAGGATAAGGTTGGGATTCCTGGAAGTCTTTTGGTGGGTAGACAATAATCTATTTGTGAGACTGAAACAAGAGCAAACAAAGATATTGATGGAGGAGGTAGTTGAAGGAAGCGCAAGACTAGGTGTAAAATTTTGTCTGGAATGGACGAGAGAGATCAGTAAGCTTGCCAGAGTCAAAGAAGATAGAACATTTAGCTCAGATAAGAGAAACACTAGAGAAAACCGGACCACATACCTTCAAACAAATTGAGAAGTTGACAGGAAGACTAGTGCATGTAATGTACATGCTACCACACATGAGATGTTTCTGCATGAGCTTACATAGTTTGAAGGCGTCCTGGAAGAATAAACTGGCAATAAGGAGGCTGACGGAGACGGTGAGAACAGACTTGTTGGAGTGGGAAGAAGTCCTAACAAATTTTGAGAACCACAAGTTGATACCAAAGAAGGGAGTGGAGAATGTAGGATGGGTCCGAGATGCCTCAACAGGGTACGGAATAGGGGTAATAGTATGTAAATACTGGACGCAGCTGAAGCTCAAAGAAGGGTGTAACAAGAAAGATGAGAAAGGTTTGAAGCATGGGATAGTGTGGGGTCGCGATACAAGTAGGCTTAGAGATGGTACATCTACTGCACAAGACAAAAGGGAGAAGGTTCCTAGCAATTACCAAAAATACAGGGACTAAAGCTGTGATTAGGAATCAGAAATCAAGAGATTGGTTAGTGAACGAAGAATGGAAAAAGTTGTACAAATGTTTGACTTACTTAGGCTGAGAGCTAGAAGAGAAACATGTTGCGTCAGGCAATAATAATGCAGATGCACTATCAAGAGGGAAGAGAGGAAAGAAACCGATTCACTTTTACATGCAGCCTGACCTACCAAGAGAGCTAATACAATTCCTAAAATATGAAGCAAAGAGCAAAGCCAAACTCAGGAAAGAAAGTAAAAATCAGTTTTGACCAATTGATAAAGATAGAACAGAAGAGCAGAAAGAGAAACTGACAGAGCACTTGGTGAAAGGAGCTTGGACACCAGGAACCCTGAAGGTGTACAGCAGGTGTAAGGAGTGGTTATGGATATAGATTACAGGTTGGAGTTAATTATGGGTATAAACATGGATTAGTAGATGATAGTTACATACTTGTTTAGATTTCATTTATCTATTTCTCTTTTTCTTTTCTTTGAGGATTTCTCTTTACCTCCTTTTCTCTTACTTAGAAGCTCTAGACTGATAGACTCGTGATAACAGTTTGCTAGAAATACAATTGGGTGCTAGTTCTGTTTGGTTTTGGCCTTTCAGTCTGAGCTTCAGTGAAGGTTGAGTTTCGTCGACCTTACAGCAGCACAGTACAAAAACTTAAGAGTCACATAGAGAGCACGGGGAGAGAATTCAAGAGTGATGAACCAATGGTGACAGAAGATGTTTATGGGTTTATTGTGTGGGCAGGCCCGTCAGAGGTGGGAAAGAAAGCTGCACCAGGAAGGGAATTGGAACCAAAAACGATATCAAAACATCTAGCAGGACTGAAAGCTTGGCATATGGCAAAACACCATGAGGAACCAAAACTAGACAAACAGATGGTGGACTGGTTAATAAAATCAATGGAAAGGTCAGAGGAAAAGAAAGAACTTACGAAGGAGGGGAAATCCAGTAGGGAAAAGAAGCCAATGAGTGTGAAGGACCTTTTTGAGATGGGAACGGAGCTGAATGAGAAGTCACCTCAACACAAATTGGCAATGGTGATAGGTCTTGTAGCCTTTTGGGGGATGGCGAGACTAGGGCAACTTTTGAGGGATAAGGTAGAAGAAGGTGCGATTAAGGTGGAAGATCATAACATTTAATCGTAAACCGGGTTCGCTTACAAAACTCGACAAAATCCACCATTAGTGTGATTTTTGAGTTTTGTCCATGGTCAGAAACCTTTCACTGCAAATCAATCTGCACCCACTGGAAATCAGTCATGAATATCATGTACATACATGCCGTATTGCTTTGCTCATATCAAAACGGATCTGAAACAATCATGAAATCCATTGTGAACTGCACTCAATCTCACAGTGCCTAACAGAGCCATCTTTTTTGGCTCCACTCACATCAACAACATATTTCAGAACTGAGTGTTAGCTCTAATACCACACGGTTTATCAAGATTTGACTTTTTAGTGTTGATTCAGGAATCTTCAACCAATTTCAGCCTCTCGTTACCATCAATCAGAAAATTGAAAAATATTCTCATTTTCAAATTAAGTACCCGAGTCCCGACGTGTTGTTTTAGGTTGTTTTTTGTTGAACCTTGGATCATCCTCATGCATCACAGCATCTCGTGGATGCATCACCATTCATCATTCATACAATTCAATTCAATTCAAAAATTGGAGGCCACCAAACAATTCATTTCCAGCATTGACCATGTGGTATGTTCTTTTCTAACTGTTTTTTGTATCTTGATTTTGTTAAAACAGATAAACATTAGATAATCTGATACTCTGTTTATCTGTCTGTTTTCAAGCCTATTGAAAATGGCCTAATGTCACCCAATTACCATCCATCAAATAAACTCAACTCAAGTTCTCTCATTGCCAATCCTCTTCAAACTAACTTCAAACTAAACTCATCAACATCCGGCATCAATTCTACATAGGAACTTCAATTTATCAACATTTCAAGCCAATTGAAAACTACTAGATCCAATCAGAATGTCAAATTGACTATGTACCTTATCACAAGCCAATTGCACTCCAACAAATGATATCATCATTATACCATCATCAAAGGAAATCAAAAGATCGCTGTTTCCAGGTGGTGAGTTTTTGTATTCATTATAAGACTCTTTGGTCAATATTGAATTGTTTTGGTCTAAGGACTTTCTTATTTTTTGCAGTGACCTACACAAGGTGTAAATTCAAACAATGTGTAAGAGAAAACATACAAATCATGAACACAAGTAGTCTATGATCTTCAATTTCAAGCAAAGAAGGGCATTTTTAATGGGTGTGTCATCATTTTTTCAGGCTGCCTATAAATTTCTGTGGACAATTCTGAACAAATCATTTCCAAAGCACATTGATTTCATTCACGGCAAATGAAATGAGATCATAAAGGTGAAGTCGTTTTATTCCTGCCAAGAAAGAAGATAACATCTGAAGGGATCCACTCTTAACTTTCTCAATAATTTGGTCAAAACAGTTCGGCAAATTTGATCAGTCGCTGGAGCAAATAATTGACACAAACCTACCCAGGCTCTACTAAACTAAACCAATCCATCAGACGATCAATTTTGATCATACTAGCTTTCAATTCAAACTTATCATCAGCTTTCCTATCTCAATCATGAACCCAGAGTGTAAGTCAATTGATTCATATACCAATCAATCTCATGCAGTTTGACTTATCAAAATTATCATTCATTCTACCTTATATATTTGATTTCTTTCAAAGACGATTTCTTGGTATGATACAATTCCCTTGATGTTCAAGCCTTTTCAACTTCGAATTACTAATGATCAAAAGACCTCAATCAATCACTCTCATCTTACCATTGAACCTCTTATCGATCAATCTTTGAATCAGCTTTTGGTTCAGTGAGTCTTCATCAGAATTGATTCAACTCTTTTACAATTGATTCGTGTTCATCTTCACTGACATGGTTTTAAACTTCTTTTTAAAACTTTTGTTAATTGGTGACTCTGGAGTTGGAAAATCCTGTCTTCTCTTGAAATTCGCTGGTAAGATATCTTCATTTTCATTCAGATACTCACATATGTAGGGGTTTAAAATCATGAATTCTTCTCTGATTTGATCTAGATGATACATACACTGAAAGCTACATCTCTACATTTGTAAGTGATCATTTCTTTTCTGTGTCAGATTTGTGTCATTTAATCGGTTTGATTTCAATCTGTGTTCAATAGGAGTCAATTTTAAGATCTGTGCAATCAAACTACAAGGCAAGGTCATCAAACTACAAATCGTAAGCAGATCCTGTTTCTCAACTGTTTATGATTTACATCAGACAATTGATATCTCATCTTTAATTCCTGATTGGAATCAATCCTGATCCATTCAAGACATCTATTAAATCAGTGGGATATTGCAGGTCAAGAACAATCTATGAAATGATTTCAGTTAGAGATCACATGATCACATGATCATCTTGGTCATTCCACAATCTTCAGGTTTAGCATACAATACTTGACACTCAATAATGGGACATTATTTAACAGCAAGTTCTGACAGAGTTGATCCGATTGAGGTCTTCTTTGATCCTATGACCAATTCAAATCTTGATGTTACAAATTTCTTACCTCAGGCTGACGTCACAATCATTTAGTGATTTTCAAAGATGTAAGTAAAAATTGATGCCTTGACTTAAATATTGCCATGTTCAATTCAAATCAACTCCATAGATCCAGAGAACATTCATTTGTGGTTCCATCAAAGCCAGATATGATTTTGAATGACTTTCACATTGATTAAACACTTGAATAAATCAGATACCAATATCTACTGGTGAGTGAAACTTGATTATTGACTCTCTAAAATCTATCAATAGGACAAGTAGTTATGAAATATTTCAGATAGAATCACAATTGCAAAGAAAAAATATATCAATGAAGGGAAAATTTTCAACTGGAAACAGAAATTTGAGATCTAAAAACATGGCAAGTATTCTCAAAGATGGTGAAGGGTTTATTTCACCAATGATAAGTGAGTAAAAAAGTAGCAGAAGACACTGCCAGCATAGATGCTTCGGGTTGAGAAATCCGAGGCATCATTGGAGGCAAATCCTCAGACAAACCTTGTCCGAGGTATTTGCCCAAGGTATTTTTTTGCCCTGAGAATTACCTCGGATCAAAACCTTGGGAAGCTTCTGTCCGAGGTTTTGCATCCAAGGATACCTCGGATTTTGTAATCCGAGGTAAATATGTTGGTGGTGAGAGATGATGAATTGGAGCATTTGAACTTATGTAGGAGTACCGGGAATCCCTGAAACTAATTTCCAAATCAGATCAAGAAGGGGATGATTAGGACACAAGGACTGAAGCATCTGGACAACTCTTTCAGTGACAATGATGGACCTCACATCAAAGTCACTGTTGTACTTATGACTAGACAGGAAGTACTGTTCTTATCCCATGAAGTTTGAGTCATAAGAGTAATGTGCAGGTGAAGGAATTAAACTTAGGGTAGTATTGTCAGATATTTCTAACAGAAGGAGATGCTCATAACAGATTTGCCATTACTCCAAAACTTAGGTCCACATGCCAAGAAGTCTCTAGAATTCAGCCTTGAGAAGGATACATTGACAGTCTCAACAAATTCTCCTTTGGGCTAACATCAATGAATTGAGTGTTTGCAGATTGAGCATAGCGTGCATCAATGGAAGTCAATATTTTGAGAGCGGCGCCCGCCGCACATATGATAGTCTTAGTTTTGAAAGAGGGAAAAGTGGAAGAGTAGCAGTGATAAAGTTGATGAAGGCAAAGACGGCAAAGACGGCAAAGACGGCAAGGCCGGGAGAAGCTCAGTACATAAGGTAAGTAGATAGAAGAAGAGGAACTGACTTATGAAAAAGATGAACAGGATGCACAAACAGTACTCAGTCCTAGACCCGGTATTGGCCTTGGTAAGGTTCTTGGCGCAAGAACACCCCACAAGAAGGAAGATGGATATTTTATTCTCTAATCTGGTAGAAGGTGAGAGAGTAACAATATCAAAGGCAAGTTTCATAAGGATGACGGAATCTGTATGGGGATCAAGCAGTGTGAAGAGTGGTAGATGGTCCGGACACTCATTCAGAGTGGGAGGGGCATCTTTAAGGTTCAATATGGGATGGGACAAAGAGAGGATTATGGAAGCGGGAAGGTGGAAGTCAGAGGCAGTAGATTGCTATTTGAAAAAATGCTCAGAAGAGGAAAGAGGAAAGGGAATGGCAAGAGAGAGGTTCCCGGAAATTGAGGAAAGAACAAAGTAAACAATAAGATGAGCAAACTTTATTTCTGGTTACTCTATTATGCATAATCATTAAGTGACTTAAATACATGAACCGAGAAGCAAGATGTATAGTAAGCAATTCACAGAATATTACAACTAGCAGAGCCAAACTATACATCCTGGGAGCTCGTGCAAGTTGTGGGTTCCTCAACAAGTTGAGACTCTCACAAGCCCCACCTGAATAGGAGGTGTGAGGAACCCACAAGGATCAACAAAAATCACAAGAGTGATCAGCATGGCTTCAGCGGGAAATTAAACTGTGACACAAATGAGAGCCAATCCCCTGCCTGGGCTCCCCCAAACGCTGTTTGACCTCAGCCATGATAATAGGCCAAGGTCAGACCAACAAACAAAGAACGAGATCTGTATCAATAAATAGTATCTATGTAAGAAACAAGTACTTCCAATTAATAATATACATAATAATTTATGAACTTACAAATGCCTTACCTAACATGTAAGGAACTCAAAGAATGGATTTGCTAAAGTGAAAAAGTTTGATAAAAAGATGGCATTTGTATCACAAAGAAAAGACAGAGACCATATACTTTAAGAATCTCCTGGTGAAAAGTTGTTTAACACAGATGTCAAAGGTTATAATAGTGGGATTTCAAAATCTCCTGGAGTGTTATCAAAAGAGCTTTTACAAGGAAATTTAATTGATCTTCGTTGTATTAAAGGTGAATTACTTAACATTAGAAGAGATGATGCTGCTGCTTTTGCTTTTGCGGTTGAAGGAAAAGAGCAAAAATTGGAGGTTTCTGCAAAATCTTATTCTCAAAATATCCACAGTCATGCGGAATGGCTTTATTATTTCAAAATCTTCAAAAACACAATCAAAGAAGCTTTTCCAGATTGTATCAATCTCATTAAGGCTTATTCTAAATACATCAAAAATCAATTATGGTCTCACGGTATTGAATCACATTGGAAAAACATTGTGGCTTACAATACAGCGTTTAGGGAGCAGGTGGCCAAGAGGAAGGGTATTAGCTTCACTGACTGGAATCATCCTGATGTACAGTCTCTCAATAGCAGATTCATTTCAAACGCTTTGTACCAGCATGCTCACTCTTCATCTCCTGTTTATGCAAAAACAGTTTTTCCAGTTCCAACAAGACAAAGAACCTCAAATCAACAAAATTACCAGCAAAATTTTGGAGCAGGTCCTTCAAGGTATAGGGATCAAAGAAGAGACCCTATGGACCCTCCTTATCAATTGAGCTTCAAACACAAGGATCTATATGAAATTGAGGAGGCAAAAGGACTTTGAGTCAAGGAACAATTTTGTTTTTTGTGGAATTTGAGGAAAGAATGTAAGGCAGGAGCTTCATGTCCTCGGATCCATAAATGTGTTGGTCCTTTTTTTTATTCTTAAATCATTTTTGTCGTGTGTTATAACAGTCGATTCATCAGTTAGCCAGTATTGGTTTGGCGTTTGTTCATAGCCTGAGGCTGATTTTTGAGTTATCTCTCTAGAATGTTTGCAAATGTTGTGTTGCGCACAGAGGATGTGACCACCCCTGAAGAATACACATCAGCAAAATTTCTTTGGGGATACCAATGGGATGGGATTTCAGTGACGGGGTTCTCATCAGCAATTGAATCAATTCAATTTGCAAGGCCCTTTCCTGACGCACCTTCTTTGGAAGTGGATATCAATGCAAAATTTATCACAAAACAATATCTTACTTTGTTTAACATCAGCAATCCCTTCAACGTGGATAAAATGGAAGAACTTTTGAGACACCATCCTAATCAAAAATTTGTTAGTTCTGCTATGAAAGGTTTAAGGATAGGCTTTTGGCCATCATTGTTTTTACCATCATCCAAAATTATCAATACGCCAAATCATCAAACCTGCATCAAAAATCAATCTCTGCTTGAAGAACAATTTGAAGAAGAAATTCAGAAGGGTAGATATTCTGAAGAGTTTTCAATTTTGTTACCCGGCATGAAAGTAATACCGCTGTTGATGACATCTAAGAAAGATCTGAAAAAGATGAGGGTCTGCTCCAACATGAGCTTTGGTCAACCTTCACCTAATGTTTTAGTAGACCAAAACAACATAGCAGTGTCTTATGATTCATTAAAATCTTTCACACCTTATCTGATTGAAATGAAAAAAGAGAAAGGTGATGTAGCAATATTCAAATCTGATGTAGAAGGTGCTTTCAGAACAAACCCACTTCATTATCAATATCAAATACAACAAATAATCAGGATTAAGAAAAAGTATGGAGTGGACCATAATTTAACATTTGGTTCATCTGCTAGTCCACACATCTGGGGTGGTGTTTTTTCATTAGTTTTGTGGATTGCTGAACAAGTGTTTCACATTAAGAATCTCAGTTGCACGATGGATGATGTATGGGGAGTTGCTTCTGCAAACAACTTTGTGGTTTTTAAGGACCATTGAATTACATTGGTTCAGGCAAAACTTTTAATGATTTTTGACATCTTAGGAGTGCCTTGGAGATGGAAGAAACGGATACATGGTCCTGTCCTGGAAGTAATTGGGCATGTGGTCAATTCAGAAAAAATGCTGATTTATCTTGCACATGACAAAAAGCAGTCAATGATTGTCGCAATCAAGGACTTTGTTTCTTGACCAAAGCAACTGTTATGTGGATGCAATCTTCAGAACAATGGCTTGATTGGGGTTGTAACTCAATGCCATTTGGTTGATTTGCACTACAGATTCTATATGAAAAGACAGGGGGAAAGTTGGAACACTTTCTTCCAATTTACCTCAATAAGGAGAATCAGGATGACCTAAGATGGCTAATCAAATCCTTTTCAAGTTGTGATGGTATTTGCATGATTGAAGCTTTGAAATTGTCAATTGCAGAAGCCGACACTGTGTTTTTCACCAACGCATGTCCTACGGGTATTGGTATATTGGAACCAATTCCAAAACTCGGTTCTTACTTCAGGCTTCCACTTCCTTCCAGGAATATTTTCTGGGCCAAGCTTTTAGGAATTGTATGTGCCATTGACATTTCCATTGATAAAGGTTGGAAACAGATTTTTATTCACACTGATGCCAATATCTCCTTCCATCTATTCAATTGTCACAACCCAAATATAATTTTTGACCTCTTTTCCGTCATTGTGTTTCTTGTTTGGTGGAAGCAAAAGCTGAAGTCAGATTAGCATATATTCCAAGAGAGTTGAACAGATGTGCTGATGTGTTGTCAAAATTTCAATTTTTATCAGTTTATAAGGTGTTTGAAGTGTGTTTCAATTGATCCTTCAGATATTCCATTATCACTGTTGGACGGTGGGAAGGATTCTAACATCTCTGTGGAGAAACATTCACTTTGATTATGTTAACCTCCAAAGGAAATAAGAAGATTTCTCATAATAAGAAGATGAAGTCTCCTCAAATTATTACATTAAATGACTTAAAATTATTATCAATCGAAGATTGTTTTTCATCTATTAGTACAAAAGTGGTTTTAGAAGTTTCTTTCAATTTTGTGAAATGTTTGAAACTCTGTTCCATGCCAACAAAAAAACATTAACATAGTACATTCCTTATTTAAGTTGACCAATTTCTCCTTGATCTGTTCAAGTTTACTTGATAAGAATCAAGTATAATTTCAAAATAAAATTTCTTCATATGGTTTGTGAAGCAGATTCAGCGTTGGTAAAGAAGGTTATGAAGGGTTGTATTAAAGATTTTTCAAAACCCAGTCAAAAGAAAAAACCTGTTAACAGTAGCTCACATTGAATTGATGGTCTCTAAATCTGGTTCTTCTCATGATGATACACTGCCTAGCATTAAAGAGGTTCCCCAGATGGGTATATGGTTTGTAGGAATCGGACAGCCGTTGTGACAACAGATATCACAATGGCGGTCTGATCCCTACAACCCATATTCCCATCTGGGAACCTCTTCAATGCTGGCAGTGTTTACTGTATTCAACGGGTGACACTGCATTCTTAGGTGCTCCAGTAATTATCAAACAATTTGAGGAAACGATTGCTTGTCCAGTGGCATTATTGAAATCTTATTTGTGGTCAAGAGATGAATTATTTATTTCTCTCCCAGCTCTATTCTTAACATCTGAAGGGAAGTACCCATCCAGATCTGTTTTCTAAACAGGTTCCACAAATTTTTCAACAAATCATTTCCAGGACATTCTTTATGTTTGGGAGGTGCTACTACACTGGCACAATCAGGGTTTTCTTTAGATTACATTCAAAATGCAGGGTGCTGGTCCTCTGAGGCTTTCCTAATCTATATTTGTGGTCACACAGCTCTTTGTCTTCCTGAATCTCAAAATCATGCAGTAGGGAAAGCTTCTCATGTGAGGGTGAATGTTACTTTTGTTTAGTAAGTCTTTATTTTAGACTGGGGGGGGTTTTAGGTCCATGACCCATGTCTATTTCAAAAGTTCTGTTCTTTGGTTTGGTTTCTTGCGGAAACTGACCTGTTTTTGTGGTTTTTCATTTCTCCTCCCTACTTCGCCACTCTGATTTTACGCTTTTCTATAGGCAATTATAAGGAGAGGGTGTTAGGGTTTTTAGGAATGTGAAATTTACCGTCCCTTGGTTACATATCAAGGGACTTTTAGCCACACACATTTATGGGATACAAAGTTGAATCCAGGAACGGTCCCGGATCTTTTTCCAAATTTCCAAATTCCCAAATTGAGTTGAAATTTGGGAAAAAAGAGGTGTAATGGCTGATGGAGCAACCGGGGATTCAAAGTTAAAAAAATCTGGATTTTTTCCCAAAATCCAAACTACCGCTAAAAACAGGATTTGGGAATTAATTGGGAAAAAATCCGGGACCATTCCCCAATTCAACTTTGTATCCCATAATTCTAACTGTTTTCATTTCACTTGTTTGTGAGTGTTACTGGATTTAAAACGTTTCTTGAAGTTGGTCACTTGTTATTAACAGATAGGAATGTTAAATAACAGGACTTACATTTTGTTTCCGACGGGTCGGACTTTTTAGTAAAGAGGTGGTTTAACTCTGACATCATCAAATGTTTACCACATCATTGTTACTGATTTCTCTTTACTCATCCATCTCAACTTCACTAGTTCTCACAAACTCATTCATCATAGTACGGTTTGATTCTCTAGTGATTTTTTATTACCCACCCTCTCCTCCCTTATGTCTGTTTATAAAAAAAGAGAAGACAAGCAGAGAGTATTTGTTTGTTGTTATTAGGGGATGTCAAGTTTAAATTTTTTACAGTAAAAACCGTAAAAAACTTTGCCGTCATAGCATAAATTTACTTAAAATTTACAAGAATGGGAAAGTTTTATGTATCCTGTTCTTGTAAAAACATAAACTTACAACAAAATACGACTACACCGGGAAACCCAAAGAGAACCCGTGGGTTTTCACTAGCCAACAAATGAGGGTAAACAGCGCTTCACATCCTTGCATTATCTCTTACCACATTAATTGTCTCAGTCCCTTTCTCTCTTTTTGTTCTCACATTCCCCTTTCCATCTTCCAATTATCAATCCATTTATCCACCAAGTATCAATCAAATTGCCTCTTGACCATCAATCAACTCTTCTTTTTGCTTATTCAACTCTAAACCAAGCAACTGATTGCAACCTTGACAGGATTCAAGCTCTGCTATCAGCTGTGACTGTGAGTTAGCATCAACAGGATTTGATCTTATCTACAGTCTGGTCACATCACCAGTCTCTAAACTTTGAACTCAAAATCAGTTTTGGTGAGTTTCAAGTGTACTAATCCATCATCATTGTCTACTAACCCTTAACTCCATCTGATCAGCAATGATGAAACCATCATCATCAAAGCCTACCATCACTCGGAACCACGGCAGCAACACCACAATTGCAGTGGATGACGCCAAGATTCTGAACACCCAAAACCTTCTACCTAACACACCGATAACAGCTGCAATCATCCACAAGTCTGAAGCAATATCAATTTTAATGAACCCAAAGAGTTCAACAAGCAAAGCTCCTCTAATAACTTGCCCACTACCATCACCAGCACCTCCTGTACCAACCCAACCACGTATGACTTACTCATCAGTTACAGCTAAAAAGAAAAAAGAAGCAGAATCCCAAAAGAAAGAAAAAGATGAAACAGAATCCAAATTCAGAGAACCTCCCTTGGACAATATCAACTTAGCTTTCCTTAGGGCCCGTTTGGTTCCTTTTCAAGTATTATATGACCTGAAAACCGAAATTCAGTTTGCCCCTATCTCAAGGGGCACATCGAGATTGTTGGAATTTGGAAATTGTGATTACCAAACAGCGAACCAAAAGAGGTCAACAGACGTCTGTTGACCTTGAGAGGATCATATTGCTGTTTGGTGACAACCAGGTGGTATCTCATGTTTTTGTTTGACTCTCCCTGGTGAAAAGGTCATCCAGACCTTTGTTTTCTTTGTTCATCATGTTCAATCATTGAATTTGTTCTTCTTCCATCTTCTTTGTTCATCATCATTGTTCTCAAACTTCTCTCTACAAAACCAAACCACCTGTACAAAATTAAACCGACTACCTTGTAATGTCATCACACAACACGGGCTCAAACAAAATACAGTGTTGTACTCACCCGTTTTCAAGATCACTACACACTCATGATCACACTCAAAATGAGAAGTTATTAAAATTAAAATTTATCAAACAAGTTCTTGCTATTCAAAAGCAACATTTTGCCATGTTCACCTATTTGAGCATTGGTAGTCAAATCTGCATTAGACAACTTCTTCCGCAGCTCTACAAAACACCACACCTCACCTCTATCCTCAGTGGTCAAGCTTGGATTGATGAACTCATCAATAATCCAAACAATTCAGTTTTTCATGAGAATCTCAGCATGCACAAACATGTTTTCTTTGAACTACGCTCTGTGCTTGAAGAAACTGGAATTCTGTACAACTCACGTTTTATAACTGCAATTGAGAAATTAGCTCTTCTACTCTATACTATTTCAACTGGTCTCTCAAATCGCAAACTTCAGAACCACTTTCAACAATCTGCTGATAGTGTTTCTAAGTTCGTTTTTCTTTCCGAGTTTTCTTATTAATTTGTTCTAATATGTTTCCTTTTGACTAGAATAATTAATCAACTCGTTAAAGGGATTTCTGGGAATGGAGAGTTACTTAAAAAATATATTTCTCTTCCTGATGCTCAAACACCACTCCCTGAAGACTTCTCTACAAATCCCAAATTCATGCCTTATTTCAAAGACTGCATTGGTGCAATTGACGGTACACACATTCCAGTCACTCCACCAGCTTCTGAATATGTTCCTTTCTCTAATCGTAAAAGCTATACATCCCAAAATGTCCTTGCTGCGTGTAATTTCAACACGGAGTTTATATATTTATTGGTTGGAGCTGAAGGTAGTGTGGCTGATGGGGCTCTTTGGAATATGGCTCGAGATCGTGACCTTGCAATTCCAGCAGGAAAGTACTATCTTGGTGACACAGGTTTTGCTCTCACCAAAACTTGTCTTGTTCCATTTCAAAAAGTGCGTTATCATTTACGAGAGTGGGAAAAAAGAGCCTTCAGGTCAGCATTCTTTTTTATCATCCTTTTCTCCTTTTTATTCTTTCCCACCTTTTCCATCCTTTCATCTCAGACCTCAAAATGCAGAAGAACTTTTCAATCTCTGGCATGCTAGTGCTTGTAACGTCATTGAGTGCATTTTTGGAGTCCGCAAGAAGCACTTGAAGATCATGGCACGCGGATGTCAATATACTATTGAGATTCAAATATCTATGGTCACAGTTATGTGTTTTATTCACAAATTCATCCGCGCAAAAGATCCAAATGGTTTAAATGAAGAATTCCCGCTGTTTAGAGACGATTTCATTCCTGATCCTCAAGATTCAACTGCACCTGTCACTCAAGATCAAGATGATAACTTAGAACATTACAGTAGTACAGCTGAACGTAATAACAATGCTAAAAGACTTCAAGCTTCAATTGCAGCTGATATGTGGGAGGATTATCAGAAAGACACAGAAAGAAGAAGAGACGTAAATTGAAGTAGACAAAGACATGGAAAACCTCCCAAGTATGCTGGTATTTGTAGGTTACCTCAATTATATTACATCATTACACTTAATTTTTACTATCTTACATGTATTACTCAGAGTTGACTAATACTCTCATTTAATGTATCTTCTCTCACTATGTTCACTTATCTAGAAGCAAAGATTACTTGTAATTGTTTTCACATTTATGAGTTTTAAACCAATTACAAGTAGATAACATTGTGTATATAATAATAATGTTTACATGATAACCCAGGTAAGAGACACAGTGTCATTTTGCTACTCACTGGCAGGCCAGTGAGTACGTCCACCTCAATCCAATCTCAATCCAATCTCAAATCCCTGTCAGTTCAATATCAATCCAATCTCAATGTTTGGCCTAGATTAGCAGACAAACAACCTTCCAGAATTAACTGGAATAAAGTTTGGTTGCATGTCCACACATAAAGGTGTCAGAATTTCTGGAAGGTTTGAGTGATTATGCAGCCCATGTATATCCCCCACTCAAACATGATTGGAGGTCAAACTGATATTTAACTGAGATTGAATTGAGATTGGATCAAGGTGATTGGAACTCACTGGCCTGCCAGTGACTAGTCAAATGACACTGTGAGAAGATCAATATAAGTTTGTGCTTGAAGACACAAGGCTGTGCACATGAAAGAGAAATGAAATTGACACTGAAAGTAAAGAAATGGAACGGAATGGAAAGATAAAAGATTAAAGATAAATAAAACAAGAAGATAAAGACAAATGAGACAAAAAGGAAAAGGAAAAGACGACACATCAGTGATCTTCACAAAATAAATTGTAGACAAATTTTCTCACCTAAACAGCAAGGACAGATAAAACCCATTCATCACAAATCTCAGCTGGAGTGCTGAGATAAGTCTCAGCCATTACAGGCTCATCGGTAAATAACTTGACCGCTGAAAAACATTGTGGGCGAGTCAACTCAGATTTATATATGAGGCTGACAGTTTGAGCATAGACTGAAGGCTTAGCAGCGTTGATGGCTTGAGCAGTTGATTTGACAGCACTCTCAGTCAAAGAGATAGAAGATTTGAAAAAGGTACTCATATTGTGTAGGTTGGTTGATAATCTGTCAACAATTTCAACACCAGTTCTTTTTTTCTTGCAAGGCGGAGCAGGAGTACGTTGCTTGAGGGCCACCTCAGTCCATTCTCAAACAGTAACTCTTACATTTCTTAATAAAGTTATTCCTTACCTTGCTTAGTTTTTTTACTAAGTGAGGTAAGGAAGTAGAAGTGGGTGGTAGGCTCCAGGGGAAGTTTCCCCTTCCCCTGAAACCTGGAGTAAAAATAGAAACGTGTTAGTAGGTTTCTCTTAGGGGAGAGTTCAAACCACTAGTGTGAACCCTTCTCTAAGTCGTGCGAAACCAGTATTAGTACGTTTTTAAAGGATGAAGGAGAAGGCCTGATCTCCCTAAACTCAGGTGACAGGCCTGAGCCTAGCTGGGCTTCTCCCATCCCTGTCGCCGACACTTCTAGTCGTTACCCTTCCATAGCGCTGAGGTGGGTTTTTAAGCCGAACGGACGTCTCATTGAAGGACGATAAAAAACTTTGATAGAATTTCAAGAAATAGGAGAATAGAGAGATAGAAAAATATGGAATATCTAGATACAGAGCATGGGGTGTGGGTTCAGCCAGTAATGGGGTGTGTGCAACGGTCAGAGGTCAAGCCGAGAAGTGAGGAATTACATCTTCTGTTATCAACAAGATCCGCTTTGCTGATTCCCAGTCGTGCTCGTTCCATTCTCGCTGGTACAACGCATGACAAGAGGACTCCCATCTTCCCAATTTCTTAATCGCCGCTAAGCTGACTCCTGCCTTCGTCAATAAGGTCGCTCCGCCTATCCTGAAGGAGTGACCAGTCATACTCGAGTTCTTACCCCAAGTACGCTCCATGGCGCTCACCACCAAGTTCCTCGTGATCGCAGTAGTGCCGTCTTTTCCCCAGGTCATGAACAACCTGGGGTCTTTGACTCTTTCCAAACAGGCTACCAGGTTCTTTAAGGCCTCCACTGGGCAAAGTACTCCGCCTGTCGCTCGAAGAGTTAGGGGTTGAGTCACACCTGGGGCGGCGGTCTTAGATTCGCGTAAGGTGATTTCAGCGCAGCTTAAGTTGTTGTCTTTGTAGAAGCGAATGTCGGAACGCAAGATAGCGCGATGGTCGTGTCGATCATACAAGGTTGACTTATAGACGAGTTCCCCTAACCGGCCGAGTCCCCAATAGGCTGTGAGGACTAGTGCGGTCAGGCCTTTTGGGTCGACTTCAAATTCCGCTATGTTCGCAACCAGGGCTAGCAAGGCTTTGGGGGTTATCGGTTGTTGATTAAGCTTCTGTACAGGTGCTCTGACTTCCAGGTTCTTCAATGCTCGAAGGAGCGTCTTTAGGCGGGTGAGGTGGATGTTAGGGAAGTTGTAGCCATGAAAGGCGTGCCACGTGCGTAAGGCGGTTAAATACTTGGTGATCGTAGACACTTTGACTGGTTTGTTAGTAGCGTTCGGGTTGACGTTATGGCCTGCCCATATGATGAACCTTTCGACGGTATCGCAGGATGCCGGGAACGCCTGAAGGTGTTTCAAGGATGTGAATAATTTAAACTTCTTGACTCCAGAAGCGTAAGCCTCTATCGTGGATCGGGCCCAGCCAGCTCTGATCATATGACGCTGGGCTCGAGTTAAGGGGGTCTTCTTGTCGTCTTTGATTCGAAGAAAGGATTTGATGCACTTCATGATGGTACCTAAGGAGAATAACGGCCATCGCGAAGAGGAGGTTCAGTTACCTACGAAGACGTGTGGGGTCTCCAGTAATCCCTGGGCTTACGTGTAATAAGGTATCGTTCAAAGGTCAATCGGAAAGAGAGCTACGTCGAACGAGTCTTGTCTGTGAGCGTCTAAAACGTGGGTATTCGAACTTAAGAGGGGTCGTGATACGCGTGTTGGAATGGTATGCTGGCGGCGTAGAGGAAATTATTTCTGCGCGTAAAGAGGTATAAGGAAGAGTTGTGAGGAAAGGGAGTAGAGGAAATGTTGAGGGGCTCGATGAGTGGTTTTTATATTGATTGGAGGGGTGGTAGTCGTTCTATATCTTGTAGCCAAGGTGTCAAGTCCTCTGGAATTTCAATATGCACTTGGAGGTACCATGGTTTCGATGAGGTCAAACTGCGGGACAGTTCGTCCACAGCGTTATCCAAAGTAGATACGTGTCTTTGCTCTAGTTGGCAATCGTGCTGAAAAAGCAAAGTTGAAATACTCTTCCACTCCTTGTTTACCCAAAAATCACGGGAGGATTCGTTCCGAAGGACGCCTTCCGTGGTCGTATTGTCTGTCAACACAAGTAAGCGCTCGCCTTCCAAAGGTCTAATTTTTTGTACTACCAGCAGTCCTAAGCGAACTGTTACAGTTTCGAGCCACGCTATACCTCGAGTTGGCTTTCCGAGAGGTCTTTCCCAGTTCGGTTGTAATTTGAATTGAGCCCAGTTTTTACCTACTATGACTCCTATCCCGAATGAGGTTGACGCGTCGCCCACCCAACCGACATTGTTGATGTTTCTGGTCTTTAACAGAAGGCGGTTTGGGAAGGCATCTAAGGCCTTGCTCCAGACTGCTAGGTCGTCTCTCACCTGCTGCGGCATCTTTCTCTTCGCCTCCTTCTTCACCCATTCACACTTCCAACAAAATCCGCTTCTTAGGTAGCACCTCAGCTGTGGTGCAACGTATGAAACGTGGCACAAGCGCCCGTATAATTTTTCTACCTCTTTATATGTGTAGTCTACCTTCTCTAGGAATTCTTCTAGTTGTTGGATTCTTTCGTCTAATTTCTTTTGAGGTAAGCAAACTGTCTTGTTGGCCACGTTCCATAGGAAGCCTATATATTTCTGCTCGTCGCTGAAATGAGTGAATTTAGTGTCGTTGGTTCTAACGCCGAGGTTGGTACTGTAGGAGACAATGTCATCCATGCTCAGGTTGTCTGACTTTTCTTTGATGACTAGGTTGTCATCAACCCAGCGAAACACCTTGTTGAGACCAAACTCCAATTCGACTAGTTCCTTCCACGCATCTGCCGGGCCACCGAAACTTCCGCAGCCTGCTACTCCCCCAAATGAGATGCACAGGTCTATGTAAAGAAGTTTGTTAAAGTCTTGAATGAGTAAATATGGCCATCGACTATGGTGAGTGCCTATTTGGCGGTAGGCCTTTAACCAGTCAAATAGTGCGATCTGTAGAGGTACCGAGGCGTTCGCTATATGTAGAGCTACCTTTTCGAAATTGTCCCAGGTCGTTTTGAAGTCTTCTTTGTTGACGAAAGAGTTGACGCTTGGTATCTGGGGGTTATTTTTCGGAAAAGATAGATCATTGATTGGTCTAAATGACCCGTCTCCATTCACCACTGCTCCTAATGGGCTAGAGCGAAAGAACTTATACTTTCGTGACATTTCTTCCTTGGTGTACGGACCATACATCCGACCTGCTTCGACTTCCTGCCTTATGTTCTTTTCTATGTCTTCTCTAGCCGAAAGAGCGGACTGGTGGTTGGGTGGGCAGAAAAATTGGAACCCTTCTATCGTGTGGTTAGGTATCCCTTGGTTGAATCCGTGCTTGAAACCGTCTAGTATGAATTGCAATCGTGGTAGTAGGTTATGTTTTTCTAATGCCTTCCTCCATTCTTTTATTTTCATGTTGCATTTTGTGCCTTTTGGCCATACAGGCTTTCTTGCCTCATCGTTTCCTTTTGTCTCCGCAGGAGTTCTCTTTCCTTCGGTTGTTGTCATCTCGGGTTTATGCTTGTGACTTTCTTTCCTACTTATTAAGGGTGCGGATCACACAAAGTTTTGTAAGCTCTTCTTGTTTTCGTAATCAATTATTAATATTATTCATTGCAGACATATATGGCATAAGGAGTGTGTAGATTTAAGACTGAAGCATGAGTGTATAAAAGGAACAAAGGAGTGACAAAAACTGGGAGAAAAGGAAAAGAGCTTCATTGTCGATTGGTAAATTAATCTCTGACATATCGGTTGTTAATCAAGAGGGATGTGGAAAAGACATAATAAATCCGAAACGTGTATGCAAAATTTGGAAGGAAAGATTGAACAGAGACAGTAATGAAAAGATCAGGGGGTTGTGGGGTGGGTCTGTGATGGAATAGGCGTTATATCTCTGTAATTTGCTTACCCCTCATTTCTACCGTTATGAAAACCGCCTCTTCCTCCTCTCCAACTACCTCTCCCACCTCTATTTGGTGCTCTATTGAATGAGCTAGGGCCTTGTTGAAGTGGTTGGTGGTTATTTTGGTAGGTTGAAGGGTTTACCGGTAACGGGTGGTTTAAATTCTTAGGTAATGGCTGAACCACTGTGGGTAGATGTGACGTTTGGTGAGTCGTCTGGTGGTTGCTTCTCTTCCCTCTTTTCCTTTTCAAAGGTTGACTTTCTTAATTCATTCTTGTAGATCTTAGGTTGCTATTTGTATGATTGGGATTGCTGAATGAAGTTTGTTCGAATCTTCATTAGCATATGAAGGTATGTATTATACAGAAGGATTCAATTTCTTACTTGTAAAGACCGGTCTCTGGATGACGGAACTCCATTCTCCCGCCTTTGGCGTACGGGTTTGAATCACCTCCATTTGCTTCGCCCGCTCTTAAAGACTTGTCTTTCGCTTGGTTTTTGTATTTCGTCATTAAGATACCGATGTCTTTCATTGGGGTCTTCCCTACTCTTTTAACGAACACTTGCGATCTACATAAAATGTCATACCTTAATGCTGTCATCCAGCATTCTGTAGAACGCCTGCTCATCACTAAATCAGTTATTGTTTTTTCTGTTAAGATTCACTTTACAATCTGGGTTGTGAGATGCTGCTTACTTTATGGTCTTCACGTTTTCTATGTGTAATTTCAATCTTTTTGCTAGCAATTTTTGACCATAGTATCCTGCCAAATATCTTCTAAATAAACTCATACATTCCGCCCATTCACCAAACGTTAATTTGTACTCTGAAGGTGCGTCCAGGCCTTTATTCGACTTGTTCTTCAAAGATGATGAATGATGATTCTTGTTGTATTCTTCTCTGTCTGCTCTGGCGAAAGTTTGGTCGAATACGGTTAATGGGATGGATGAATGTAAGTCCGTCATTTGGTCACTCCAGAAAGGTTGCAGTGCAACTAAATCTCCTGTCGGGACTGATCCTATCTCTATCTCTATCTCGACTTTCTTTTTGGATGACTTCGATTTGTTCTTCTTCTTCTTTAACTTCTTGTTCTTGGAACTTCTAGCTTTATCTTTCCCTTTCAATATCTTTTTGGATTTTGATTTCGACTTATGCTTCTTGTTTTTCTTGACTTTCTTACTCGAGTCTGTAACATAGAAGTGAGTTTCCCGTTAGAATTGTTTCACTCGTAAATTTATGGTGACTAAGGGTTGGTTCTAAGAAGAATAAAGCAGATCGTATTCTTTCTGGGATTTTTCATACTCTAGCTAGAAGCGAGCGATTAATACTCGAGTCCTCTGAAGTCTTATGACCAGGGCCATGAGTTGCTTTGATTTTTTTTTTCTTATTTCGAGTCCTCTGTGCATGTTATGCCAGGGCCAGGATGTTTCGTATGGTTGATAGAAGAGAATGAGTGATAGAATGGAATGAGTGATAGATGGGAGGGTTGATGTGTGTGGTAGGATTTGTGTAGCCGATGATATTGACATCGATGGAAATAATAAGAAGGAAATAGTTGGGGTAAATCTTCCAATGCTGCTTACGTTTTTTCTTCTCTTTCCTATGTCTTCTACCATCTTCTTCAGAAGAGGAGCTGGAGTTATTGCTTGATTCTGAAGAATCTGAATACGAAGGTGATCCTGAGGAGATCGAGTCAGTGCTTGAGCTTTCTGAGTCTGATTCGCTTGTTGACTGATTCGACTCTGATTCGCTCTCGTCTTCTTCTGAATCGGAGGATTGATCCGAGTTTGACTCTTCGCTTGAAGAACTTGAACTGCTTGAATCGCGAAAGTCGCCTGACAGACTTTCATCTTCGGATTCTGATTTCGACTCTTCTTCTGATTCAATTCTGTTTTCATCTTCATTTTCTGCATCAATCTGCATTTGCTGTGCTTGATTTGGGTCTTCTTCAACTTGTCTTTTGCCATCTTGATTCCTGTTGCTGGTGTTGCTGTTGTTTGGGTTCGAGTTGGTTACTCTCCCGGTGGGGTTCATCGATTCCCCCGATGAGTCAGAGTCGTCGCCTACATCCTTCTCTGGATCTGGAGGGAGGTTTTCACCGTCTAGGGATGAGGTTGTCGGTTCGTCGTTGATGTTGGCACTTGACTGGTTTTCGAGACCTTGTGCTCTTCTGTTAGCCCTGATAGCTCTGGACTCGGTAATCGCCATGTTGTTTACAGGTTAAGTACAGATGTAGTTAAGGTAGTGTCTCTGGGTGTTATTGTTAATTCAGAGTGAATGCGAAGTGATTGAAGTAAGGTAGATAGTAGTGATAAGTTTGTATAAGATTTGTTTGTATAAAATTCAAAAATAAAATAGATAACTATTTGGAGTATTAAAACTCTAGAATGGATTGTAGATTAGGAGATGGAAACTAAAGAGATGATGATAAATCAGTGAAATAAATAAATTGGACTAGAGAACAAAGTCAAATACGAATAGCTTGTTATACAACTCTTCTCTAGGACGTGATCTGAGGACAGCAGGAATTGAGCTGTGACTCATCCTCCTCTGAAGGTCATAGGTCCTAGATCATTTAACCTGATTGGGTTAGAGAGTTCTCTATAAGTTGTCTCTTTCCACATAATTTCACTTTCTAGGAATTGTATCTTCATAGAGAGCGCGCACTTTCTTTTCCATGGACCAGTCCCACGATGCGTGCCTTTCGTAGGAGGCAAACTTACCATGTCTGTTGGTGGCATATTTGTGATCAGAGCTAGAGGAATCATGAGCTGAGATTGGCTGGAGTGTTTGACCTGCATCCGGTAAGTCAGATCCGGATGAGTTGGGTGAAAGGGTGTGGGGATGAGTCAAACTTGATTTGGAAGCCGAGGTTGAGGGTGTTGGAGGATGATCTTGAGGGGGGTCTTTCTTTTTGACAATGGCTGTCTTGACGTACTTTGCAGTTGCTTGATGGCCCTCCACAAGCGGAGCCAAATTGTCAAAAAAGGGAAACGGTCAGCCCTTACATTGGGCATAGTCTTTAGACTTCCTGCTGTCCTTATCCTGAGAGGAAACGCAAGAAAATTAGTTAAATCAAAACAATATCAAGAAGAAAATGATAATAATAAAAACCTACCTTTCCATTTAGGATTGGATCCCAGACTTCATCTGGAAGAACAATGCATCCATCAGACCATCCTGCCCCACTAAGTTAGGAAAGGTGTTTATAGTCGTTATAAAGACCTCGTAACTACAGAGTTGATTTGATGGATAGATCAATGTTAGTAAAGCAAGCAGAAGATGTTGAAATGAGATTGAAAGAAAATAAAAGATGTGCTTACAGTGTACCACCTTGACTTGCAGTTGTCAGCTGTTTTGGGTAAGCTAGTTTTACCATTGATAAGCTTCTTTTCACTACCTTTAAGCTTTTCAACCGCAGCATTCCAGACTGGCACCTTGAATCCATGGGCACTGGTAGCATTTTGGGGCCCAATGGGTTTGCCATCCCCTGAGCAACGTTCATCAAGGAGGACATTGATTAGAACATGACTGTCCTCATTGTCCCATTTAGCAGAGTCCCACTTCTTCTTGTCAGGTTGGGTGGCAGGTTGGGTGGTAGGATTGATTGCAAGTTGGGTGGTAGGATTGGTGGCAGAGGGAGCTGTTCTGATGGCTCGTTTTGCCCAAGGTCTAGCTGGCTTTTTGTCGTTAGCCATTGAGAAAAACACTGAAATCATCAATGATAATCAGCTTGTGATGACAACCATGATTACATTGAAAGAAAAAAAACTCACTGTAGACAATAGTTGAATACTATGTAAAACAAACTCAAGGCTTGATCTAATAAAAAAGAATTGAAAGAACTAGAAAGAAGTTTCAGTTCCTGGGTAAAGGGATAGATAGGTCAATCAATGAATTGAGTGAGATTGTAGAGGGAGCAGAAGTTGAGAGACACGGTGGAATAGACTTGAACCTGCCAATCCCCAGCCACATGAACCGTGAGCTGGGGAGGTAGCAGCCTGAACCTGTCAGTGGCGCCTCTGAGCTCCCCAGCTGGAGCGATAGTGGTTATGACAACAAGGAAAAGAAAAGGAAACTCACTATAGGCAATGTAAATGAAATTTTGAGTCTTGAGCAAATAAAAATACAGCAATTATAAAAAGAACTTGGGATTGACCAATGTAAAGCTACTTGAGAATTGACCAAGTAAAATAACTAGCAGAATCTTGAGCAGATAAAAATAAGACAAATATAAAAGGAACTTGATGATTGACCAAGTAAAAGAAATTGAGACCTGATCAATTAAAATAATCAGCAGACCTAGTAAAATAACTTGAGACTTAGTAAAAAACTAGCAGACCGAGTGAAAGAATAGCTTGAGACTTGAACAAGTAGAATAACTTGAGACTTGGTAAAAAAACTAGTAGACCGAGTGAAAATAGCAGACTTGAACAAGTAAAATAGCTTGAGATTTGATAAAAAACTAGCAGACCAAGTAAAAATAGAAGGATAGCAGACTTGAACGAGTAAAATTACTTGAGACTTGACCAAGTAAAAAACTGACAGACTTGAGGAAATAAGAGGAGCAATAAAGAGCTGAAACAGATAGTTTCAATACAAAGAGATGATAGATGGAACAGTGAAATCAAGTAATGGGATGTCATGAAATCAAAGAGTGCTTGGAGAGAGTGGAAAAGAGACAAAAGGAAGCCTAGGTGGAAAGACTACCATATGTATCTGGAAATAGCTTATTGGTGGTGTGTGGGTAACAAGAAAAGGAGAATATGATGGATGAAAGGATGGGAGGTTGGGATTTGGGGATGGGGCACATCAAGATATTGGGGCAAGATACAGCAAAAAGGCTGTATCTTGATATGGACCAATATCTCAATGTGCCCCATCAGATATTGACCCCAGATTGTTGAAACAAACGCCGATCAGATTCCGGCTATCTGGTTGAGATTGGGCCGAGATACGATGTGGCCACATGTAATTTTTCTGGTGTAAATTTTGGCCACATCGTATCTGCTCGCAGTGTCTGAACAGGCCCTTATTAATCATCTCAGCCAGCCAGCCAATCACGCAAAGTTGTTGGCTTCTGGAGCAAAGACTAGTGTTGGTGGACTTAGTCTTGATGCTGAATGAAACGTACTTGCTGCTATAGTCAACAATATGCACAAAGATTGTCTTGGACTCACCAACACTTCTAGTCCAGAAAAGTTGAATCTCAATGGTGGTGAATTAGCAAAACAATGGACTTGTATCAAAAAAAGATACACTGATGCCAAGTAACATTGGAAGGGTACTGGTCAAGGATTGTGCAATAAAGACAAAGCTGATGGATTCATAAACCCCAACCATAAGAAAGAGGCTCAATGCCCAATGTACAACAAACTCTATTTGATGTAAAGCAGCAAACCAAACATCACAGCCTTATCCGTGATTTTTTTTCAAACCGCAATAACTCAGTCAATTTACATGATAAAGTTTAATAGACTATATATTCTTGATCTGTGAATACAGGAGCAGGTGCGTACAGATTTATGACATCATATGATGACATCGGAATTTTGGTGGTCAGACAGGCAAATGGCCCCACATGATATTATGTTGAAGTCTTTTTGAAATCTTTCTGAATCTTTCATGAATCTTTCATGGAGTTGGTGGTAGGCTCTGGCCTGCCAGAGCCTAGTAGATGGGGGCTGTGAATTGTTTGCTTTTATCATTTGTAAATAATTGAATGGTTTTGTTTTATATTTTACCATCATTTGTGAATGAAATGAAATATAACTGAATATGAGAGTCATCATAACTGCGAGATCAGCAAGAAAAACAAGTTTGATAATGATCTTATGATGAGCTGGTGAAAAAGAGTAAGAATTATGAGAAAGTTGAGTTATTTCTCAATGAAGGCTTTTGCTCAGTATAATGATCAATTTGGATTTGCAGTGCACTGTTGCAGTGAGGGGTGGGCGTGATGTGGTGGGGAGCAGCACCGGGGTGAATCTGATGAGATTCGGCTGCGGAAAATCCTTGGTCCAAAATTGTATTGTGTGCAAGGAAGTGCCTGGGAAATAATGTGTAAAATTGTAAATTTTGGGTAGAGCTTTATAATTCTGCACTCCAAGCACTTGCACTGCTTTTTGAGTGTAAAGGCTTTTGAATGCAAAAATGGATTTTGGCCCCTGAAAATACATATTTGCACTGATGGTTTTTACACTACAAATGGAGTGTTAAAATGTCAGGTGTAAAATTGTAAGTTGACAACAGTCCTTTCTAACTTAACCCAAGTCCAATTGTGCAAAAGCTCATGGTAACCCAAAGCCAAGGCACAAGGGACGTGCACATTAAAGAACATCTCTGGCGTGACCAATAGCCCCAAAAAGTGAAATCTGGGTCACTTTTGGATACAATCGATCCTATCTCAGTCAATATTACTTTGATCTTATTTCTGAAACTGGTTGGTATGAGTTCAGCATCTTGTACTTAACGTCTATTAGAAAAAAAAGAGAATCAAAATGTGCCAGCTCACAAGAATCCAGCTGGGAAACGAGTAACAAGTTTGTTCAAAGACATTACAGGGAGTCAATTGACCATCTCTCAAGCCTTTCTGAGGTCACACATAACAATCTTAGGGGTCACAATTCCAAATCTCAAAACAAGGAGCCTCAATGAATCAACACGATCATGAGCTCTGTTGAGATTCTGAAGAGGCCATTTCCTTCAGAGCTTGACAGAGCTCATCTGACTGTTTTTTTGGAAAAAACCCACTTGTGACTTGTGGTGGAAAAGCGAAGTTAAAAAATGCCCACCAAAAGGAGGCTATTAGTCACGCAAAGATTGTTGTTTAATATGCAAGCCCCCTGTGCCAGGGGCGGACGAGTCCGAGAAAAATCACCTGGCACAGTGGGCTTGTTGTTAAGCTAGCTCATTTAGCTTTTTACACTCAATTAATTACACATCAATTACGGTACTCAAAACCACTAGGTCCGTGCTACCTTTCTTGAAAACCTGCTTTCAAAATGTTGTTTTTTGGAGAAAATGAACCGTACAGAGCTCCAAAAAAAGTTCCAGAGAATTCCCAGGAATTACCCTGCAAAAAGATCAACTTTGAGTCTATGTTTTTCACATTTTTTGAAAAAGGTGGCTTGAACCTAGTGGTTTTGAGTACCATAAATGATTACACTCCAAAATTTTGGCCGGATTGAGTGTAAAATTGTGATTCACCCCCATGTAAGTTGATTTTTACACTCAACAACTTACACTCAATATTGAGTGTAAATTCCATTGAGTGTAAAAATCTATTGACCCATTGTTATCTAATTAATCATTTTAGTCGTTTTTATGGCGGTTTTTTGGTTTAATTATGATATTGATTTGGTTGTGTTTGATATATATATTTTTATTAAAGGTTATTTTATGAAGAAGTTTTTGTTAAACATTTATTATCTTATAGTGATAGTTTTGTTGTTCAGTTCCTCACGTTTTCTTTTTAAAGTGTTCCTCTGTCCGTGGGGTGTTAGGGTTTTTAGGAATGTGAAATTTACCATCCCTTGGTTACATATCAAGGGACTTTTAGCCACACACATTCTAACTGTTTTCATTTCACTTGTTTGTGAGTGTTACAGCTATTCCATTATATGTTGGACATTGAGAAAAAAAAGAAAGTTTTTTGCTACCCAAAAAAGATTAAACCTCAAGATTCACCACTGAAAACAAAAAAATACAGTGTTTGCTGTGTTAAATCCGGTTAAAAATACAAGCTGTAACTTTTTCCATTTTTTCTCAAGGACCAACATATAACAAAATAGCAGTACTGGATTCAAAACATTTCAATTTACAAGAAGCTAAGGGCCCGTTCGGCTGGATTTCGAAATAATCGTTACCCAAAAACGATTTTTCGATCTGCCCCTTGAAAAAGGGGCAGATTGAAATACCGAATTTCGGCTTTTTCGTTTACCGAACAGTTGACCAAATTGGTCAACGAAAGATCGAAATAATCGTCGTTGACCATTTGATCAGCGTTCAACTGTTTGGTAAACAAGAAATGAAACCATTTTTTCAAACGAAACTTGATTGAAACTTGAAAATCAATCGTTTCGTTTCGTTTTCGTTTTCTTTTTCGTTTCCACTCATCCACTCATCCACTCATCCATCCATCTAGGTCATCAACGACCAAACTCTTCATTTTTTTTGTATCATCGTAACATTTCACATCACGCCATTTAAAACATCATGGAGCATCGTCCACGTGCTTCAATTCAATCTCTCACACCTGAGAAACGTGCCAAACATCAAAAGCTGCTCAAACTACAATTTCTTAAACAGCTCCTTGCTGTTCAACAACAGTGTCGATCAGCCGTGAGAACCTCAATCATCAACAAGTCATCTTCGTCGTCCCATTCAGCCTTGACTCTGGAGGTCTTTGGCGTTTCGGTGATTGGCGGAGGGTTCGGAACGGTAGATGGCAACAAGGTCGGTTCAATACAAGATGGAAGAACTCGTTGATCTCGAATTGCTCTAGGAGCACGTGGTCGAGCGGCGGTACCCATAGGTTGAAGATAGTAAAGATAATAAAGTAAAGAAAGCTTGAAACGAGATACTAAAGTAAAGATAGTTTGAAACGACGATAGCAGGACGGTGAAATAACTTAAACGACGATAGGAAAATGGTGAGTTAGGTTGAAGATAGTAAAGATACTAAAGTAAAGATAGCTTGAAACGACGATAGGAAGATGGTGAGTTAGGTTGAAGATAGTAAAGATAGTAAAGATAGCTTGGATAGCTTGGAAGGACGACAATAGGAGTGAATGTCTTGAAAAGAAGACGATAAGATGGGATAGATGGTAGAAGAAGACCCTGACGAAGGTCCTCATTGGAGACTGGCAATGTAAGAGATAGAAGAGAGATGGAGAGAGTTGTGATCAATGAAACGGGATAGAAAAGAAGAGTGAAGGAAATAAAAGGGTGGGTGAAGGAAACGAAAGGGTGGGTGTTTCATGACGGAGATGGAAGTTGATTGAGGGGCAAATACGATATTTGGATCTGAAAAACACCCTTGAGGCTGTTTTTCAGATCGGATCGGTATTTGACCAAATACCGTATTTGGGCTTTGATCAAATACGGTTTCCGAACACCGGTGTATTTGGCCAAACCCAAATACGTATTTGACCCAAATATCGTATTTGGCTTTGGTGGGGTATTTGGCCAAATACGATATTTGGAACCCAGCCGAACGGGCCCTAAGTCATACCATACTTTCTCCCCTTCCTATCCTGAATTCACAAACACTTTGTAGATGATTTGAACTCCAGAAGTCTTCCATCAATATTCTTGACCCCAAAAAACTCTTCTTTCTATTCAAAGTTTGTTATTCTCAAGCATTGCAATCACCTAGATAACATCCGAGCTCGTACCAATTGGAAAATCCATCCTTGAGTTCAAACCTAATGTTTGAACCAAAAACTGGTTTTGCGTCATCGTTGTTCTACAAAAACAAAATTCATTCAAAACCATGTCAAATCAAAATACAATATGGGCAACACATTTTCTGAAGGACTCAGATGTTCAACTCTGTTTCTCCAAAAGCGGGACTTTTCCGATCTCACAATGATCAAATCAACCATAAACCATAACTCCAATGATCATGACGTAGACTTCAAGGCCTGATTCTTATCAAGCTGTTCGTAAATACTCATCAGAAGGTATCTCGCAGGAGAGGAACGTTGGAAAATCGAAGCAAGTCTTTCGGTCATTGGTAGACATCATCTTCAAGTCATGATATATATTTACTTTTACGTTCATGATCCAATGAAGATTGCAAAAACAAAGTAGAGAAACACGATCATCGCTTAAACATGATATCCAATTGCATCGACTATTCATATAAAAG
The DNA here is from genome assembly GCF_000204055.1 of Melampsora larici-populina 98AG31. Lineage (NCBI taxonomy): Eukaryota > Fungi > Basidiomycota > Pucciniomycetes > Pucciniales > Melampsoraceae > Melampsora > Melampsora laricis-populina. The sequence continues at coordinate 270,670 of NW_006768778.1, forward strand.
TTCTAAGGTATGAGCTTCAACTTAAGATGTCCACCATTTACAAATGAAGTTGAAGTTAAACTCCAGCATCAATCTCATCGCGCTATTGTTTTAGATTGATCGATGCGTTGAGTATCCACTCAATCATTCAGAAACAGCTGTTTCAGTCGAAATCGTCGATAACCTTCGTTTCTTTCTTTGACTCTTCTCATCGACTGCTTGCCTTTTCTTTTCTTCTGCACCTTTCTTCGTTTCCACTTCATCTTGAGATGGATCTAATCCAAATCGACCAAATTGATCTGTAGTTAATGCAGCTAACCAAACTGGTAGACTAGTACTAGTACCTGTCTTGAGATGAAGACCTTGAACATTTGTCCATCCACCTAATGGAATTCGTTTACCAACTTGATCAATGACCTTTTGAAGATTTTCTTTCACTTCAGTTTCGTTATGTCGACTTAAATCGGCAATCTTGATCGAAACACAAGTTCCTGTACTCAATCGTAAATAGGTGCTAGAAATTCCTCGCTCCAGTTCTGCCTTGACCTTATTCGGTTCGGTGATGTTGACAGGGACTGGAAGCTTCTTAGTTTGAAAGAACTTGCTCCCCAAGAGCTTCGGTAGCATCGGAATCACTCGTGCATCAGCCAGAAATAAACCGTGAGAGTTCATAAGCTGGCGTCGAGCTTCGAATGAGGCGTGTTTTCCTTTCAGTTTTTCGACACCACTGTTCGAAAGAGATTCCTTTAATACTCAGATCACACGAGATGGCTAGTTTCTTGGGGAAGTGATTCAGAATATCAAGGTGACTTACACTACTTTGGAAATGAATGTGATCTTCCTCTCTTCTAGCAAAGCTTTATATTCACTTTGAGGATCTTTGACGATAAGGCATACTGGAGTGGATTTCGGATCAAGTAGCGGATGGTCTAGTGCACTATTAGAATGATCAACATCGCAGCGCAAAAGAGTAGTCAATAAACTGCGATGCCAAATACATCTGGTGAGAATGAAACTGACATTCTGATAGGTTTATGTTTATCCTTATTGGGAATTCGCTTCAATGTGATGACAAGACTTATAAATTGATCATTCGATCCAACATCATCCGCAAACATTTTTCCATCATCGAGATTTCGCTTCATAGTCTTATTGGAATACTCAATCAAGGTCTTGATCGCTAAAGTGAGCTGTTCGGGTTTAATTATAGGTGACTCGTAGGTAGGTCTGAAGCTAACTTCTGTGGTAACTTTTTCATTAGATGATTTAGCAGTTGATGGTAATTTTTCGGGTCGAGAAGATTCAGATTGCTTTTTCGAGGACGAATTGGATTTCTCTTTGTTTTTCGGTTGTACGGCTTCCTCCTTCGAAACTTTTTTCTGAGAATCTTGATCTTCTTTAGTCACCTTTGGGGACTCTTTAGATTTCTTGTCATTAGCCTTTGAAGGGGTTTCATCCAGAGAGGAATTGGGTTTCGAAGGTTTGGAATTCTTTCGTTGACGTGGCTTTGACTTTGAAGCAGATCCAGCGTCTTGAGGGGTTGGTTCGATTAAAGATTGCTTTGGTACTTCATCATCTTGCTGATCTACTTTCTTCGACTCAGCATTTGACTTGCTTTTCTTCTTTTTCGATTCAGTGTTGGTTTGATCAGGTTTTGGAGTGACAGAAGCTTCAGTTTGAGCGTTAGATGATCGTCTTTTTTGAGCTCCCATGTTGAATGTTGAAGTGATGATCAAATCTGAATGAGAAGTTGACTTGGATTGTTTTTCAAAATCGTCAACAGTCTGAAGGAAGTTTTTTGATATTTTTTAAATTTGGCTCGACCACAGCACTGGGTACGCAGCACAGCTACTGTTACACTAGTGACTGTAATATGCTTATCTGAGGAGGGCGCATACCGATACAAGGCTCATGGGAACAAGTGAAAGTCAAACTGATCAAGAACTCATCTACAAACGCGCTTCGATCTTTCAAATTCTGAGGCCAACGCCACAGATTCATTCGGTTCAACATGGTACGTAATCAAACTCTTTTCTTCAAGATGAACGAACAAATATCCGTGTCTGATGTCATGAGTCCATCTAACAGGCTCCCAAGCAAAGCAAGATGTTGGCACTTATCAACTATCGGTTACGAGTGACGTTGAACGATTCTCGAACTCTGACCGGACAGATGCTTGCCTTCGATCGTCACTTGAATTTAGTTTTAGCTGATTGTGAAGAGTTTCGATTCATCAAACAAAAGAAACGTAAAGGTCTCTCCACCGGACCGACACCTGACGAAAGCGAAGAATTGGAGATGAAGAGAGCTTTGGGACTCGTCATCTTACGTGGTGAAACTATTGTCAGTTTAAGTGTGGAAGGTCCACCTCCAGCGGTTGCAGACGAAAAAGGTCCCATGGTAAGCAAGGCATTCCAAAGAGTAGCACATTTTGAGCTTGATAGTCCTTGACGGTCGTTTCGAATCCTTCGATAGCTGGCTCCTGGACGTGGTACAGGTCTTCCTGCAGGACGTGGTGTCGGTTTGGCTCCTCCATGTGAGCATACATACTTCATTCACGTTGGAGACTCGTATTGATTTCCTCTACTACAGCCGGAGTGCCTCCACCTATGATGCGAGGGCAGCCCATGCCCTTTTCCCGCCCCGGTGGACCTCCTGGAGCTCCTCCTGGGCTCGGTATGCCACCTCCTGGTAAGTTTAGTTCATTTGAAACTCTTGAACTATACTCATCTCGTTCATAATGTCTGCAGGTTTCAATCCAGGGCCTGGTGGATATATGGGCGGCCCTCCACCTGGGTTTGGTGCTCAAGGACAAGGACCACCACCCGGATTCCCCTCTGGTCAACAGTTTCCTGGTCCCCCTGGGTGCGTACCCTACGTAGCTCTGAAACCTTTGCCAACAGCGATTGACTGAAATTTCGTCTACAGTTTTATGCCTCCACGGTAAATGCTAGATACCACCGCCAAGACTGCAAAGGTCAGGATTACCACCTATTTTCTGCGATGGGGATCACTCAAGAAAATAGGATGCGAGTATGTCTCGATGTCTCATAATGGGGTACCTACGGTCAAACGTTCGAGGTCCACAAAAAATATAAAAAGGTTGTTTCACAAGTAGATAGATGTACGAGAGTGTCGGATGGGATGTCGTGTTGACCATAAAAGCCACGTTTCAATTTTGTTATGGATTCAACGTCAAAAATGTGCGCTCGGTTTGTCTTTGTGACAAATCCTACATGCGCAGTCAAGAAATCCGCACTGTAAACCATGGCGAAAGGCCGCGAAACATGTAGATGGAAAGCTCATTTGTTTAAGGTTGCCTTTTTGACTTGTTCGACATTGTCACGCGATGGTGAGATTGAGTCGAGTTTCAAAGTTGATAACTGTTTGAGTTATGGTATCTTATGAGATGAATCACTGCGACAACGAAGGGCCAGAGGAACCATAAGATCTCGGCGCTGGGCCGGGTATATTTGGTGGAGATACGATCCGGTTTTCCTTTCCTCGGAGTGTGATCAGCTTGACGCATGCCTTTCTTATGTAACTGTGCTTCATCATGAACAAGAACATGTTTCACCCCTGCTATCATTAAGCAGGGTGTCTGTTAAGGTGAATTCGCAGAATGCCTCTGATCAGCTATGAAGGAGTTCATCACGAACATATTTCACAATACGGCCGGCACCCCGCAATCAAACCCCCGGAGACTTTGAAACTATGGTTGAGAAGACTTGAATTGAGCCCTGACTCCTAAGCTCAAGTCAGAATCACTTTTAGCGCCGCATATGGGAAGCGTAGTAATGCTTCTCTCGCTGTTAAAATGAATTCAACTTTGAAATTGAAAGCTGGAGAAGGAAGTCTTTATTGAAAGTGATCTATCTGGATTTTGAGGTGCTTGGTGTGGCAAAAGTGAATTGCATAGTAGAAGCTTGATATATAGCGCAGTGGGACGAGAGTTCTGTATTCAATTGATGATTTACAATAAAATTATCATGAGATCTTGTATGCATCAAAGTTTCTTGTTTGAAAACACGAACAGTGAAATTGCAGTTTGATTTTGTTCAAGGAAGACTGGGTCCGCTTTGTCTTTGATGAGTATGACTACACCATCTTCATACATACTTATTAGATTCATGAAACTACGAAGTGATTGAACTAAAATTAAAAAGCTCATCTTGTTGAAGTTGAAGTTGGATTGAGATTGAGATTGAAGTTTAAGTTTTTAGAGTTTTCAAAAGATTTCCTTTCTTTTTCCACTGCCAGTCTGCACCTCATCACTTGACCTGATTGGTTAATCAACTTGAAGGTCTTCTTCATTCTGAAATGTTGATTTGAAATTGTATTAGTAATATCACTCTCATCTTGAAGTGGGTTTGATTGCTTCACTTCTCACTTTCTACTTTGTCTTTCTTCACTACAATCTAGTCTTCCAAAGACCATCCATCAAGCGGGATACATACAATCAATTTCTCAACATCAGCATTTTGGTCAGTAAGTGCTCATCACACCATACATTAGATTCCAGATTCAATACTTTCTTATCATCATCCTATAGAACTTCCGGACCAATCCCGAGAGGCATATATAGACTCTTGATTTCCCCAAGTTCAGCAAGAAATTAAGTTCGATTGGTTGAAATCAACAAAAGCCTACCGCGCATTTGATCGAGCCTGAGTTCTCATCTTCCCAATCCTTCTGCGTCCACTCGATTTCTTCACCTACACATACTTGATTCCCATTCAGGTTCAAGACTTTCTATATCATCTATATCAACAAGAATTTGATTTCCTTCTCGACTGATTGCCCTACTTCCCTGCTTGGGGTTTGATTACTTAGCCCAAAAGCTTACCCACGGGCCACTCTCGACGATCTTCTTGATTGTTAATTTGGGCACAGGGTTACTTATGATATTTCCACTGCTTGGTTACTCCATTTAAAACTCCCAATTTTATATAGCTGTGCTCATTTTTGTGTGCCTTCTTCCGTGCTATTTGTAGTACATCCTAATGGCATCTAACAATATTTCTGTCGAACGTTGTTGGTCTACACCCTCGACCTCAACGTCCAACATTAACAAGGATCTTCAGAATACCAACTTCAATCCGAATGTTAATCTTCATTCAAAAAGTGACACTTCTGCTAGGATAAGCCTAGCATGCTTGACTTGTCGGTGCGAATTCCTTCCCTTTAACGATGTTTGACTTTTCTAGCATAGCCGTTGGTAGCACCTAGTACCTACTGAATTCGTCAATCATGTTTCTGTCTTTTATTCCTCGTCTGACGTCTCTGATTCTACCGGATGGCTTGACGGATTGCCTTGTTCTTCTTTGTTCTGCAGCTCTCGTAAGGTGCGTTGTAACGGCAAATCACCATGTGCTTCATGCGTCTCTTCAAACCGGGAATGTAGTACGTTTTTAGAATATTCACTTAATTGTGATTGTAATGCCTCATTAAAATCACCCGCTCTATCCAAAACAGTTTTCGATCAAGCAAAAACAAAACGTAAGAGAAAGGCCCGCGTAGTTGAACATCAGAATCTCAAGCCGGATCGACCACCTAGCGCAACATTCCAACCCCACACAATTTCTCCCGATTCAAGAAGAAATTGCTTCCCGCCTCTTCTTTCCTCTCCATTAAACCCTACGTCTGATTCTACTCGACATGACAGTGAACAATCGACCGCTCGAAATCCGCTCACTTTGCATCAAAACTCGTTAGACACTCATCTCAACTTCACTAGCTCACCTCGTTGTTCATCTGAAGATGATATCTCAACCCAGTCCTCGCCCCCTACGAGGTTCGTATGTTTAATTTATGAAACCTATCCTCATCCTCTAGTGTTGCTCAATTTTCTCATATGACTCGTTTGTTTTCTGAGAGTAGAATTCCATACTTTCGATTTTTGGGACCAACAGCTATTGCGCCCGGTGCGCCCTTTAGAGAAATCAGCATGAAGTTAGTTAGTCACCAAGCAAATGAAAACATGTCTGGATTTGATCGAATGGTCAATACAAATCTAGCACCAATCTCATCAAACTCAAAATCGCGTCTCTCCAATAGTATGAGTCTCTCAGACCCAACTACCATCTCACAACAAGACTTCTGTAAACATGTGGAAGTATTCTATGATCACATGGGATCATTTATCTCTTATATCAACAAAGAGGATTTATTGATCAGTTTATATCAAGGAAAGATTAGTGAAGCTTTGAAATTAGCTATTTCTGCTTTAGCAGAATGTATTCAACCCTCATCTACCATCTTAGACTATACAGAGCTTTGGTCACAAAGAGCCAAATCATTAGTAATCCCACATTTATCTCTACCAAGTCTAGATACTACTTATACTTTACTTTTATTAGCTTATCTTGAATTTTCCAGAGATAAAGATTCAGGACTTTGGATGTGGAGTGGATTGGCCTTTCGAATGGCTATTGATCTTGGACTCTATAAATCTACGACAAGTGGATTATCAACTTCATATGACCGTAAAACAGTTACATGGGATGAATCAGAATTAAGAATGAGAGAAAGTATCTTTTGGAGCTGTTACCATCTTGATAGATTGATTTCTTCTGGTACAGGACGAGTAGCAACTTTTTTGGATTCAGAAGTAGAAATTGATTTACCACCAACTATAGCTATTCCAGAAAATTCTAAAATAATATCAGATGAACCACTCTTAGCCCCATTCCATTATTTAACTCGAATCTTGATACTATTGGGAAAAATCTCTGATGCTTTCAATCGAAGTAAATTAAAAGATAGATCCACAAGAGAAAGCCACGCAGAAGTATTACAAACATTTAGGGTGATTACTCCAGTTACAACATTTTTTCTTTGTTCGAGCAATGTCAATTCCACTGATTCTCCTTGATGCTTGATACAAACAGCTTGAACTACACGAATTCCATGCTAGTTTGCCACCGATCTTACATTTCACGGTTGATAACGCACGCAGATATATCAATGCAAAACACGGTCAAGCCTTCCTACTTACTCATCTATGGTTTCATACCTTGGTTATCATCACTCACACTGCCAATGTCGGTCCCGCGTGGAGTTGTCTGGATGTCGGACCGGTGGACCCAATGATGCTTGAATGGAGTCGAGGCAGTGTTCGAACCATTAGCGATATGGTAAGAGAATCTATTTAAGCAACCTGTTACGATGATCATATGACTATTCTTTTAAAAATTGTGAACTGATCCTTCAGCTTACCAACAGCTCGCCTTTGGAAACCTTTTCGATCCTGACATCTTCTTGAGCGTGCCTTTTGCGAGTCAGCCGATCATGATCGCAGCATGCGCGAGTATACCAAACAAATTATCGCATGATCCAAATGGATCTCTAGAGAACGATTCATCTTTGAATGTATCAATCACTCCATCAGACCTGAGAAATTTCGATATCTGCGCAACTGCTCTGCGTAATATGCAACCACGTTGGCGTGGTGTTAGTTGGCTCGTTTCTACATTGAATAGTAGAGCGAGTTATGAAACAGATGTGGATCTTTCTACAACTGGTGGTGCAGAAGTCAGTACTTGTGATAATAGTTTAATGAATAAATTGGTCGAGAAAAGTAGCGACGTTTTACGACTTTCGAGGATTCGTCATGAAGCACTTGTTCCGCATCGTAAGTCATATCCTATTTCAAAAAAGTGGTAACATTTGAAGTGTATAAAGGATTGAGTTTGTTTGTATGGCACAGTTGTTGGGCTCACCGCCTCTGGTACTTTTCACGAGCCAGCTAGTGGTCGACTTTCACTTCTTCATCAAGCAAAACCGTTCACTACTACTCCAATTGAATGTCCAGATCTTTCACAACCCATCTTCTCGAATGCCCCATCAGGATGTTCTTCAATGTCAATGAATAATAACACTTCTGATAGATCTGGTTGTGCCGATTCTCCTACCAAGTCACATCCATCTCCATCCGTTCCTGTAATTGATTATCAAATAGGTACACCCTTCGACTTATCGTCAATGCCGATTGATCCCGACTCTTTAACTTCACTCTCATCGCCTACTTCTTCTCGATCAATACGTCACATCAATCAAAACTTAATCAACGATTACGAATCTGATCAAACTTCTCAAATCCCTTCGAATCATAATGAAATCGGAGCTAATTTAAGATTTGAATTAATTGAAGGAAATCATCAACCTAGTTTAACAAAAGAATTTTTAGAAGAACTTTTTAGTGGAGAAGTGGGAGTTTGGTCAAGTTTTAAAAAACGATAAACTTTTCTTTTCTTAAACCTTACTCTTTTTTTTCCTGCGCACATTTTTTTCTTCTTCTTCATAATCTCAAATCATCTTATTTATCTAAACCGAATATTCCACTTCTAATTTGATTTATTTATTGACTCAAACCTTATTCAAAGATACTGACATGATCATATCTTCTCTTGATGTAAAAAATCGCCAATCCAATTTTTTTTGTTGATTTTCTCTTTCTTGCAAAATTTCCATCTATATACTTCAATATCTCAATGTAAAAAGAATATCAATTTTGTTTCCGATGAAGATTATTTTTATAAAAAATATGTTTGATTTTGTATGAAACCATCATGTGCATTGATATATGACATGTTTAAAGTCAAAAGACCATGAAGTGCAAACTGATTTTCTTTCCTATCACGATCCAATTCACACAGGGAACAAAGATCCATCTTCCCGTTGGAGAACTGATCACATTTAATGCAGTTACTGAGTAAAATGCAGAAATATTGCAAAAATGATGCATTTGGACTCAGTAACTGCTTACATTCTTGTACTTTTGAAGCGAGCAATGATTTTCCTTTCTTGGTTTCAACTTATTGTTCTCACCAAAAGCTTGATATATATAAAACTTGATGAGGGTCACAGCCAAGAAAAATTGCAACCCGCTACTCCACTACCCAGATAGGTTAGACATGCCACCGACCTCATCCACTTGTGGAAGCCGTGAAGTACATCAAAGGTTTCAAAATGTACTTGGTATTGAAGAAAGACACGATTATCAACTAGACGGTGGTTATGATACCCAAGCGCTTTCTGATCTTCTTGACGTTCATCTCAACCTCAAATGCTTGCGCCTCCACGGGTACAATCTGAAAACTTTGACACCTGGAGAGACAGCCTTGCCAAAACTCAAATATATCAGCTTCCCAAAGTTTTTATGTCAAAATGTGTGGCAAGGCCATTGGTGACGCTCAAGTCATCTGAGTCAGCAAGACCATCAAGTGGCCTATATCCCTCTCATTGTTTCCACATACTGTAATACTATCCCTCATGCTCTCTAACGTAATAATAATATGTACCAGCCAGGCTCAATGACTCAAATCATGTCAAAGCATGTAATATCACTCTAGTTTACCATTTATCAGGGGTTTTCAAATTGAGATATCCTTCCTTGTAGCTATGAGTTTGAGATCGAGAAAAATTAATTCAATGAGATAGACCCCAAAATAGAAGTGAGAGAGAAATCATCAAGAATGGCAAAGAGAAGATAAACGATGATATTAGAAATTATGGATGGGAAATCTTTCACCTGGTTCATATTCACATTTACAAAAGAAAAATGATACCAAACAAAAAGTGATTATCAAGATAGGAAATCAAGTGTAAAGCTATTTGAAGTTTGTATCAAAAGATACAAAGAGAAGCCGATACTACAATAACACATATACAATCTTCAATCGATGAAATTCAAAAGATGAAGGACTTCGATGCGGAAAAAATGATCAGACGAAGGAAGAAGAACCACTTTGAAGTATAAAATCAAGCTCATAATCGGGTCTAAAGCTCTTTAGAAAAGACGTTGAAAAGCAATTGATAACTGAAAGCTTGCCTAGTCCGGTGAAAGAAGTTGAAAGAAATCAAAAAAGTTGATGATGGTATTAAGAGACATATATGTAAGTTCCAGCCTAGAATCAAAAGAAATTCAAACATTCGGATCAAATAGGGAAGAAAGAAACCATATGTGTAAAAGAGTTATTGAAACTTGTTTACTAGGATGCGAAACGACGAGTGATAGGCCAAGAGATCCAAATATGAAATCAAAAGACTGTTTAAAAACGTTCAAGGAGATGGAATTGTAGGATTTACCCACTGGCACCACTCTTCTATTTGTATGTATGCATCTAAATAGAAGAATAAAATTTAGCTCTTTAAGCTTGAAAACGGGAAATGATTTTACAATTTCAAAGTTCAATGTGCCAAGGTAAAAAGAAGATTCATACCCAAACAATGATAACCAAAGTTAAAAAGTAAAGTCAATCTCACAAAGCTTGATGAGAGTTTCAATCCAAATCACTTGAGCCTTTTGCTTTACGGGTAAATAAACCTCGGTCAACCTTTTGAGAATCGACCGTATATGCATAAGATGTTGACAAAGCTTTAACTAGCTTACTTACATAATTTTGCCCGCAAACTCCAAGTGAATTGGTGATGAATGCGAGCGAAGCTTCGGGCTACCATCCTCATAAGTATATAAACCTTGTTTGAAAGCTTTCTTCATCTTTTGTTTTTCTCTCTTCGGAGTTAAGGAAACCAAAGTTGAATAATAACTGGTATGTACTGAACTTACATATTTTGTATCTGAAATTCCTTTCTCTACTTTACAACTTGAGATCCAAATAAGTACATAGATTCTACATACGAAATTTCCATCAAGATTGAAAAGAAGTTGTTCAAAGGAAGATTGCCGAGAATAGATAGGGCGAGAATGCTGGAGAGAAGGTGTAGAAAGCGGAGCCAATTTCTTGAGTAAAGGAGCCGATGTCAGATTGCCTCCACAAAGATGCCGAGTACATAATATGTATGTAGCGATTTGACGGACTCAAACCGTAAAGGAATCTTTGAAGGAAAAGGAAAAGAGAAGTTCCGAATTTTCAATCCAGATGAGTGTGATCAAGTGAAGGATGATGTGGAGTGTATAGTTAAAGTGACATACAGGACGGGTAAAATGATTTTCGGTAAATCGATTGTACAGACAGAAATTTGGAATTTTCAATCAACACCTCACCTCTGATTCACTGACACTCTCACTCTGGTGCACACACACTCACACACTTTCACTTTCACTTTTGACTTTTACAACTTCTCAAGCAAATCTAATCAAATCCAATCAAATCGAACCACTCTGACTCAGCTTGATGGTCAAACAAAACTCACTCTACTCACAGCAAACACTTCAAACGATCATCATCATCAACTGGTAAAACTCAAATCATCAAAATGTCAAATGCTATGATTAGTAACTCAAATCCAATTCAATCTCATCATCATCATCATCTCAATCATAACAACAACAACAACAACAACAACAACAACAACAACAACCATCAAAATCAAAATCAACATCGAAATCAAAACCAAAACCAAAACCAAAGTCTAAACCAAAGTCAAACTCAGAATGCAAATCCAAATCCAAATCCACCTCTCATCACACTTCAATCTATACTAGCTCAACATGCTAATCAACCAAACTCAGCATTATCAGCTCTCATCTCAGAATTCAATCGAATCACAACTCAACTATCTATCTCTCAAACTCGTCTATCACAATACGAATCATCCATCACCTTAAACGAACAACAAGAACTCTTTAGATCGCGTAATAAAGCTCTAGATGAAAACAGACAAGTTTGGGCATTGGTGACGAAATCAAAATCAGAAGTTAAAGATTTAAAGGCCGAAAATAAAGAATTAAAACACAAGTTGGCCGATCTCGAATATCGTCTTAGTATAGTCTCTGGTCAACCTTCTGGTCGGGTCACTCCTCAAGCTCATCTCAACTCTAGTAATGAACCTGACACCCGAGCAACTCCAGATCGTCAAAAGTCTAATCATTCTCGACGTGAAGCTGATCTCAATGGAAACCGAGTCAAAGCCATCCTTCCATTATCTCCTCGTAGGCCATCTAAACAGTCTTCTTCTGAGCTTGCAATCGATCCACCTCACAGTCCTCTCAAGACTTCTTCTTCGAATCTATCAGATCCAAACTTGCCTATTAACTCTCTATCAAACTCAACTTCAACACCAGAAGATTCCACACCCAATCAGTCTAATCAAACCAGACCTGCCCCAAACCGTTTCACATCTTTTCCAAGTCAAACAGTTCCCGATTCTGGATCACCTGTTATCGTTCAAGATCATACCACCACGGTGCCATCTATAATCAGACGTCGAGCTTCTTCTGTTGATATGGGTCGAAAGCTTTCCCCACAAGCTCATTTCCCTCACCTTTCAATTTCAACTGCCTCGGTTTCTACACCGACTACTTTGGTCACCCACGCTAAAGAACAGCCTGGGAAAGTTCACCGATCTGATACATCTTCCTCGGTTGGCAGCCTGAACAATCACCCGGGGCAGTGTCACTACAACCCAGATTCGCCCGCCCTCAATTCTCCCTCTACCATCCATAGTGTTATTCCTCCCGAAGTGAGAGAGTACGTACACTCACTCATTCTCCTGCTCTTCAGATCCTCTTCATTGACCACCAGTCTTGATTTCCATTTCCATTTCCATTCCCTCTCTATTGCTCGTGTTTAGATACATGCTTGGCAACCAATTACCAATCAGCCCGCTTACCCCAACTCATTCGTCATCTTGCGACCCGATCGCTCCCACCGAGCCACCCACGTTTGCCGAAGCGACTCCTATGCCATCACATATCTCTTCAGCCTCATTCCCAACCTCTACCTTGTTGTCTTCTCAGGCCCTACAAGATTCTCACCAGTACGCATCCTCATCATCAGATCAACCCTTGGTCCACTCAAAAGCCATTCATCCCGAATTTGATTCATCCAATCAAGGCTTTGGTCCATCGTCTGGCGTGGCACACTCCGCTGCACCACCATATTCGCATCGGCCCACGAAAACCCCGACTAGTCCGCTTCTACCCCAACAAGCATCAATACCCAACCTTGGTGGAACGTCGGCCCCACCCACTGAAACTGTCTATGCTGCTCAACCTATGACCAAACGGAGAATGCTGACACCAACCTTTTTGCCATTCACGCATATCAAAGTAGCCAATTCACATATAAGGGCAAATGACAAAAGCAAGGAAGTCATCTCATTTTCAATCGCCATCAGTGTAGTCATCCCACCTACAAGTGATCCTGAAGGTAAAGGTGCGAAAGCAAGTTGGGTCGTAGAGAAACTTTATTCGGATGTCCTCTCCCTTGACCATATAGTCAAGTCGAAACATTCTAAAGTCCAGAACCGTAGTTTGGCTCAACTCCCCGATCGAGCTCTTTTCAAGGATCACGCACCCAGTAAGGTCGATGCCCGTAAGGTAAGTTATCCCGCCGGATCTGACTAGTTTTTTGCCAACCAGATCTCAACTCAATTCCCTCCTGCTCTTTCTCATCTCTTTATCTTTCAATAGGCTGTGCTACAGAAGTATCTTCAAAGCCTCTGTGCTGCTCAGCTAACTGAAAAGAGCGATGTATGCGAGTTCTTCAACTCAAATATCGTTGTTAGTGAGCGAAATTCGACATCGACCCGTCCAGGCTTCATGCAAGGCTATCTTACGAAGAAGGGTAGGAACTTTGGTGGATGGCAGACTAGGTTTTATGTCTTGGAAGGTCCTATCTTGGAATACTTTGACACGGTGCGTTGTACTTATCTTATTGTCCCAAATCTAGTATGCTGTCTAATAGGTTCTTGTGATTGTCCTTCACACAGCGTGGTGGTAATCGCTTAGGTCATATCGTCATTACCGGAGCTCAAATTGGTCGTCAGCAGCAAAGATCACAAGAAACTACTGACGACTCATATCGTCATGCGTTCCTGATACGGATGCATAAACGAGAGAAGGAAGGCGAAATTGATCACATCTTGTGTGCAGAAAGTGATGAAGAACGTGATGCATGGGTAGAGGCCTTGACATGCTATGTAACCGGACGCTACATCTCTGCCGATCAACCCACTGCTCCTTCCACATCCACGCATATGAACGACATTCCCCGAGGAGATAGTTCGGGTAATGTACACCAGACCGATACTGGCTCTTCTAAGAGACAAACATCTTTGGATACCACCGTTAGAGCTGAATCATCACATCCACATAATTCACATCATCACTCGTCTTCTTCAACTGATCATCGTCCGGACGCCCGAGGCCGTCGAACAAATTCTCATTCAAAAGTCGAGTCTATGGGTCATATGTCTTCGGCATCTGATGGGGTGATTGGTCGTGGCCCAGCTCCTGCAGTTATCGAAGAGCACGCCTTGACCGCTGATGTATCTATTCCTAGCGTCGAACAGACATCAAAGAATGATTCTTACGATGGTCATCGTTCTATGAATGCTAATGTGGATTCCAAAGATAGACATCGACCCCCTACTTTAGATTCGCGTCATTCCACTTATCACCATCCATCGAATCCTCCTGGACCTACAACGCCTCGACCAGTATTGAATCCCCGACTCAATCAATCTCACTCACATTCTTCTCCACAGCAGGAGCAAGCCGCTTCTGATGCCGATTCAATTGTCACTTCAGCTGAAAGACCCCCTACCCCTGAATCTCAACAACGTCCTAAAATCTCCGGACCTATGAATGGTGCTCCGATCACCGGTGGTTATCGCATCAAACCACCCGAAGAGAAAAAGGCCAAGTTCCGGTCTGCATTTTGGGGCTTCACTGGTAGGAATGGTGTGACTGGTAAGCTCTTGCTCACCAAAAACAGTAACATCTTGGTCCTGATTTAGACGTGCTGATCATCTTTTATCCCTTGCAACGATCTCATGAAATTTAGATCGAAAAGATTCACGAGAGCTGCATAATTCTGTCGGATCCAATCAGGGTACTCTATTCGCACCAGCACCTCGCCCCGTGTTTGGTGTTTCCTTACAAGAAGCTGTTTCTGTGGCTCGTGTTCATGAGGGATTGGATCTTCCTGCTGTAGTATTCCGGTGTGTTGAATTCTTAGAGGCGAAGGGAGCGATTGAGGAAGAAGGCATTTACAGGCTTAGTGGTAGCTCAGTTCACATCAAGGCATTCAAAGAGCGCTTCAATACTGAAGGAGATTACAATTTACTCGAATCTTCCAAGACTGAGTTCCATGATGTACATGCTGTAGCAGGATTATTGAAACAATTCTTGAGAGAGTTGGTTTCTCCAATTCTCACTAGAGACCTTCATCCTGAATTCCTTAAAGTTATTGGTGAGTTTGATTTTCTGCTTTAGGTCTTTTGTGCTACAGACTTTTACTCATGAGATCTCATATTGTCTTCCAATACTTTTAGATCTAACCCAAAGAAGTGACAAAGTAAACGAACTTGGTCGTCTGTGCGCTGAGTTACCCTTACCGAACTACACCTTGCTTCGATTTCTATCTGCGCACTTGATCCATATCGTTCAAAATGAAAAGGTCAACAAGATGAGTATGCGTAATGTAGGAATCGTCTTTAGTCCTACTTTGGGCATGCCTGCACCACTGTTTGCTTTACTCTTAAAGGAATTTGACTTGTGAGTCCATCCGTTGACCTTTACTAATGATTTTGTGAGATTGTTAAAAAAGTATTTTTGATTGTCGTCATCTTTAGAGTCTTTAATATCGAGGGCGATAACCGAGCACCTATACGCCTTCCAGGAACTACTGAGCAGCCCTCACTTCCATTGGCTACTGATACGTCCATTAAAAACAAGCGTATGAGTCGCAATTCCATGCTGTGAGTAGTTCTTGTAGTATGTCCACTACCCCTGCGCCTGACATGGATTCCTTTGAACAGCTATTCGGCCACTGGTGCAGATGTTTTGATGGAGCATACAAAACTACCAAGTCTGTCTTTCAGCTCTTGACTCTCCCATCACTCGCACAAATTACTGATCGTTGTTACACTTTGATCATCAGGAGACAAAGCAGCATTGGAAGAAGAGTCCGACTCGGAGGTTGATTATGATTCAGCATCTGATCCAGATGAAGACAGTTCAGCGCCATCAAAACCAACAGAATCTGCAACAAAACGACAAGCTCAAAATCATAATAATGAGACACAAAGACATCAACCCCATTCACGACATCTACCAAATTCACCTCAAAATACACCTGATTCAAATCCCTTGAGACGTAGAGCATCGGCTGAAGGTTTATCATTACGTGGACAGAGTCCAGATCCAAATCAAATCATTCCATCTCCTACACCATCTCCTAATCATCTTCAACAACATCATCGTTTACCTAACATTAGAGCACATGTATCTGGACATCATGCATTGGGTGTCTCTCGTAGTCCTACAGCACGTTCTAAATCACCTAGACCAAAGACAGCTGGAGCTTAAAAATTGAATCAATCGAATGGAAGGAACTTTTGTTCAAACTTTGGATTTCCTTTATCTCTTCTTTTTATTCTACATTTTTTTATTTTCTCGAGAAAAGAAAATAGTCAAATCTCCTCTCTCTCTCTCTCTAGGTTATCATTTATTCATTTTTTTTGGTTTTGTTCAAATTCTAAATCTGGGTAGCATTTTTTTCTTCTATCTCCTCTATCTACATATCTCTCTCGCCCTGTTCTCAATAAATTTTGAGGATAAGTAGTTTCTTTCTTCTTTTTTTCTTTCATTCAAGCATTATGGTGTGATTTGGCTTTTTTTTCTGGATTGTTTAGATTTTTTTCCTTCTTCGTCTCAGGAGGAGGATCATCTCAGTTTCTTTTCTGATTGTGAAGTAGTCGTTCATCATATAG
Organism: Melampsora larici-populina 98AG31; assembly: GCF_000204055.1. NCBI lineage: Eukaryota > Fungi > Basidiomycota > Pucciniomycetes > Pucciniales > Melampsoraceae > Melampsora > Melampsora laricis-populina. The sequence goes on from NW_006768778.1 coordinate 287,332, forward strand.
TTATTTTTCTTATTTTCTTTTATCATTTATCTTCAATTTTCTTTTATTTTGGAATGTTTGGATTATTTATGGGTATGTGTGTGTGTGTGTGTGTTTGTCTTTATGATCTTATGTGTGTTTCTCTTTTACATTTACATGTTTTTTTTTCTTTTCGCTTTCGGTGTGTAAAAACTTTTTCTTTCTTCTTTTGTGTATGCGTGTGTATGTTTTTCTTCTTCTCTCTCTTCTGTCCATAGACTTAAACAATAAAATGGAAAGAAATAGAGATTTTCTTTTTTTTTACTTCCCAATTTTTGAATTTTTGAATTATCTTTTTCCTTTTCTTTTTTTTCTTCCGTTTTTTTTATTTAGTACATATATATATATATATATCTACATATATTTCTTTTATCAACCCATTTTTATACTTTGGTTTATGGGATTCATAAAATCAAAGATTATTTTCATTTTCTCTTTGGCCGATTTTTTTTCTTACTAGAGAGACTTCAAGATTAGAGAGACCGGGAGAGAGAGAGAGAGAGAAAGTGATTGAAAGATTGAAAGATCAAAGGGTACATTAAAGGAAAGATTTGAGTAGTAGGTTTGTCAATTGCCCTGTTTTTTATGGTCATGAATCGGGTTGTGTTGGAAGCTCATTGTACATCTTCATTGATGGATGGCATATAATTTGAGCCTTTCAGATCTGAACTCGTTCCGTTAATCCACAATGTGAGATTTTCCCTTTTACCACTAAAGAGGAGTGCGCGGAGTGCGTCTAATTGTTAGTTTAGTGACCGGCCTTGCTGGTTTCTTCTGTACTTTTGAGTCAGACCCCTTGAGACCATCCTACGTTATTTTTTTAGCAGTCTTCAACATCTATAATCTCAGTCCTGTGAGTTGACGGTCGGGTCCCAATGTCTTGTGCCAAAATACAATTCCCTATTACAATGTGGTCCCCATTTTAACTTTTGTTTTAGCTTTTCTTCTTTGCGCCTTTTTTTCTGGAACTTCGCGTATTTAATTGGCTTATCTCTCGAGAGCATCGGAGCCTCCCCGAGGCAAGGGGAGCACGTCAGGATCCGGGTTTGGTTGCTGAGAATATGAGACTGAGAATTTCGAGAGAATTTGAGAATACAGGCCCTCTGTATTAGCATATCCAATAGCATATTGACAAAAGTCCAAAACCCTACCTTATGTTAGTTCTACCATATTCCCGGCCTGTCACACCTCCACACCTGGCCCTCCAGTTCTCCTCATACCTCTTTCCATCTTCAATTCCATACTGTTTCACCACGCCCAAAAGGGACATCACGAAAATTTTCACTCAACAAAGACATTCAGTACAATGATCCCAAACCCCTGGCGACAATGTGGAAGCGCCTGCCATAAACATTCACCGTTTCGATCACCATTTCGATCACATTTTCAATCATGGTTGTCGCTACTCTTGTCCACGAGCATTACCGGTTCATCAACCCAGGTTACTTGCCCGAGCCGCATAAAGGTGGCCTAGTTGGCATACTTTGCCCTGAATGTTCGACGGCTCTCCGTTACTTTGCCGCCAGAGAGGACTCTTGGACAATCTATGTAAGAAGTCGTAACCCATCATTTCGAACCGTATTAATAAGTACTGATAGTATATTTATCGTCCTCTTACTGGATTTTCAATTTGTTCATTTAGTGTCCACAACGTCCCAGGAATGAACATAACTGGCGAACGTGGCGGTGTGATCAATTCAACCACGAACGCGCTCTGATCAACGCAGGAGCCCCCCTTCCCATCATTTCATCCGAAAAAGACTGGGGCCCAAGGATATCACCTTTTGGTGTCGTTCTTGGACCCAAACCAACTGTGACAACCACACGAGCAAAGACCCGCCGGGCAACCAATCAGCTTGCTGAACTGCTCAACCCGATAGAGGCCAAAGCCCACCCTTTCTTAGGTCGACCTCAACCCGTCCCCCAACTCGAAACACCTCAGCTCGAGTCTCTTGCAGGCCCCGTACGTGAGGGTGTGAAGTACCCTTGTCAGCGACCCTCCCGAGGGCCCGTCGCACGTAATCATCGTACGACTGGCAACAAGGGATGTCCTCACCAGTACTGTCAATCGGCAAGTTTCTCGCATTTCCACCTGATCCCAATCACGCACTTCTTGCAGAGGCATTAACCTTGATTTCGCATATAACTTGTTTTTAGTGTTGCATTCAATATGGTTTGGGCCCTTGTTCAAAGCATACTCGACCCGCTGGCCAACGGCGCGTCCACAACCTCCATGATCAACCGCCTCCAGCACGTCTGCCTTCTCAACTGGTGGTGGTACCCGCGAGCGCAAGCACCAGCACCTCCTCTGCAGCTACTACATGTACTCAACCAACCCCTGACGTCGCACGACCACGGCCCGGTGGCCGCATTCATCAATGGGCCCAATCACCTGGATCACTTGGACACATCCTGGGTTTGCGAACGGTGATGAACATCCATAACGACCGCCGCGAGCGATATGAAACTGCCGAACGTCAGATAGCCAACAAGTATGATGAGGCCAAAGTAGTCACAATCCTACTATGGCTCAATGTGGGTTACCATTCAAATTAACTACTCTGTCTTTCACCACTAACCGCCTCAACTGTCTTTCACCACTAACCGCCTCAACACAAGCAGGGAGACCAACCCAAGGTCATTTCTGCGCATTTTGACCAATGGCCGAAGGCCAAGCTCGAAGAATCAACACTGCTCATGCAAGCTTGCACGCAGAGCCTGGGACCTACTTGGAATCGAGCGCTGTGTTTCTGGGACGACAAGATCGACTCATGGGTAAGGACTTTGCTCAGTATTTCTTGTACAACGCAATGGCATTTCCATAGCTGATTATTTTTCTGTTGCTGTCAGCATGAGACGATGGTGACATTCCCTCACAGGTACCCCAAAGATGTGAAAGTTGTCGTAGTACGGTCGCCACACGTGGATCCTGGGTCCCCCGGCTTGCCACAACCCAAGGCCCGCAAATTAATTCCCACCCCTGCGCTCGCCAACTCGCCGGAAACCTCCCAACCAAAAGACACCTTAGTACGAGGCCGCTCTCCTTCGCGTCCTGCAAGAACCAGCCCTCCTCCTGAATCAGATTCCGATGATGAAGTGACGGTGGTGAGATCATATTTGACAGATCGTGCCGATGCTAATAAACGGGCCAGCACAGCAGACCCCGAAAATTCCGACGATTCCGACGAAATCGAGGTGGTGAAGAGCAACTTTGTCACTACGGCAGGGGCCCGCTCAGTCAAACGCGAGACCTCTGAAGACCTACCTATATTCGACCCTACCGATGAATCACCTCTTGTTCTGGAAGGTGAAGGTGAAGGTGACCGCGACACTGTGAGTAAATGACAAACGCTCGTGTTTCTGTCCGGTTGACATAAGAGTTGACATAAGTATGTAATCGTATATCATTATGATCTTAGGTATCAGGCACGACTACTTCGACTTGTACTTCTACTTCGAGAGAATTGAAGCGAAAGTGGCCTGGGAAGCCAGCCATGGTGCTTGTTTCCACGCTGCTTGCGTGGTACAAGCAATGTGAGACTCGACCACCACTACAGGCATGGAAGGACGTGTGGGGCGAGGAATGGGGTTTGGCGGTTTCGACTGTGTATAGGTACAGGGCGTGGATCACCAAGGTCGATTACGACCGTTTTTACGGTCATTACCGCAAGTATCCCCGTGCCACTGTGGATGAAGCCCGAGTGATGTATAAGAAGGAGTTTCAAGCTATCGTAAACGGGAGGGACGCTTCAACGAAAGAATAGAAAAACAAAGGGATTTCATTTCATGAATTATGTATTTCATTTTTGAAAAGGCTTTGATCTTCAATGCCTTAACCGTTAGTCTAGATCTAGACAAGTTGCTGAAACAAGTTGTAGTTGTGAAATCACGATAACAACACTTTCCTTGGTTTTGCATGATTGACGTGAAAACCCCGTTTTTAGAGACCCTTTCCCAATTGCATACGCTACGCAACATTGTCGAACGTTCTTGATTGGAAACAATACCGACCGATGGGTGGACCCTTCTCAATTGCCCTAACCCTGCTGCCAGATGTACACTCTCTTTGGGAGGTTTCCGACCCAAGAGATACAGTCATTCCTTCCAGCTAGAGACGCTGGAAGCTATGATTGAAAAAAGGCGGATGATATAAAGATATCACCCACCCAATGCCCCCCAAGGCTCGACCACCATCAGCATCCGTTGCAGACAACAGCATGACCCCACTTACTGCGAAGATCTCAGCGATTATTACCGCGACCAGCGATGTACGGCAAACTTTGTATCCAATCTCTTTATCCTGAATACTACCACGATATACAGGAAGTTCTGACCTATTACTATTACGAACGCTTCCTAGGCCATGTTTTTGCGCCTCCGCTTGCCCGACGGTGGTGCTGCCTGGCACCAGACCGAAACCGAGTTGATCTTGAAAGATCAACGAGGCCAACCCTTGGTCTGCAACCTCACAGCCTATGGCCTGCTCATGGCGGACGACGTGCTCACACGAGATTACACGTACCACATCCATGGTCCGGTAGGTGTAGATCCCGATAGCGGAGCCTTCATCAAACACAGCTACATCACGCAGAGTTTGGTGGCCACCGTCAAGCCTCAAGAAGCCCATATAGCGGGGAAAGCCTGGATCTCTTCAACCGGCAAGGTTATTCAAGTTGCTTGGGATAATGTCAGTGAAGAAGGTGAATGGCACCTTACTGTTCAAGCAGAACATGAAATATTTGACCCGGAAGTAAGCTACTCAACCGACTCTTTCAAAACCTGATACTGACTACTTCTCTTTAGAAGAGAACCACTTTACATTTCGCAATAACTTATTGCTTTGGACACTTTTCTCCTGAGTTGTCCGAGATGGACAACATCCAAGTGAACACCGTGATGCGCTTCGAAGGGTTGGTAACGTCCAAACACCCGGAGTCTAATGAACTCATTGTTCAAGTGCGTGTTTTGATTGTCTACTGCCATTATAACGCCATTTTTCTCACGTTATTTTGAGTTGTTTTGGTGAATCATTATATTTCTTCAGGTTCTCAGTCATGGTTTCGTCGTGGTCTAAGGTTGTCTTGTCTAATCGCGTGTGATTCGATGATTTTTGATCAATGTCATCGTTGTACCTTCTCACATTACGTTCGTTTCAATCAAGTGCTGCAATGGGATCATAACATGCTCTTGTTTTGTGACCAGTCTTGGTCTTGGCCCCATGATTGAAAAGGGAATCAAAGAAAACATTCATTTCTTTGAACATACCCCGGAGTTTTTTCAGATGAGTTGCGTGTTTGTTTCTTACAAAAATCAAGACTAATCAACTTAAAAGCAAAAAATCGAAAAGCTTCGTGTATTCGTGTATGTAATGTCAAAGCTACAAACTAATTATTTTAGTTCTTAAAATAAGTATGAAATCCCGATGATCACCAACAAAAACCATAACAAACAGCCCTTGCCCAACCACACACTCACACACTACACACTCTAAAAAAAACCGTTACCCATGAATTCCATGTTTTTGCGCTTGCTCAATTTTTTTGAAAGCCAAACATTCCTTAAATGCACCATCTGTTCCAAAAAGAAGTTGTACCTAAGGGAATGCATGCTGCGGCACATAGAAGCGAACCCACCGTACCAAATATTGGTGAGTTCTGCAGCTGATGCATTGAACACCCACTTACCATTTTCTTGTATATCTGGGAACAGCTTTGGGTCCGTGAAAAGTTTACAAAATTCGTCACTTTCCGCATGAGACCGGTGGTGGAAAGGGTCGACTGGTATGACTTTGCCTTGGAATCTGGTTGTGTCGCCATTACCGTGGTAGATGTGTTCCGTGAGGCGACAAGCGTTGTCGTAAAAAACTACTTCCGGGATGCCTTGAGGAAAAGTCTCTTCCAAAAAACACTGATACCACGTCAAAACTGTTTCAATAACAACAATAACAAACAGAAGAAGCGGTGTATAGTGTTTATTCAACTCACCTTGACGGCACTCACAGATTCAGAGTGGTAGAATGTCTTTCTTGCCAAGATTATACCACAACAGCCCACTACAAGTTGATCGTTGTGTGTACGGCACCTTGATACCACCAGTTTGGTATGAGCTTGCAATTCACCACCATCACGGGCGCCCTCGTGGGCACGGTTGGACTCGTCAGCTTCCCGTAAGGCCTTGATATCATTGATCTCTCCTGTTTCGGCGTCCATGTGCACGGTCGGATCAGATGGAAGATTGCTCCCAGGTCGATTAAGGATGGCAGTGAGTGAGAAATTGGTTTTGACACGTTCTGTGAACCTAGCCCACGCCTCTATGTGGGCATTCAGGTCACACGTTTTTGATTCGGGGATAGCGTTTCTTTGGCAAGGTTGTACATGACAGCGGTTCCCCAACAGCGAGTGATGCAAAGCACAGAATCGGTCGTTGATTTTCTCCAAGGGATTGGTGCAAGGTCCTTCAGGCCGTGGTTGTCCGGATTCTCTAGTGATTTCCTCAAGTTGCTCTGAGGATGCACTGCAACGCCAGTGTCCGATGGTCAACCCATTGGTCACCACCGCGCGAATTCCTGAAAGGCATTGGATGTTAGTTTGTTAGATAGTACAGACACGGTGCTGCATCCAAAGAAATATGAATGTTATGTACCGTAAAACACTTCTTTGCCCGTCTCGGGATCCACCCCACCCGATTTTACGCGCACACAGCTGCTGCAATAGTGATCGCGGAAGCTGGTGCCTTCAACGTCCAGCCGCTCCAGATGGGAGCGGATAGCGTCGTCGAAACGAAGGTCGTCCGTTCCTGTCGCAGGAAGTAGCACTTGGTTTCCCCTGCAATCTTCGTGGGCCAGCAGGTCACAGAGTTCAAGACCGTCTAGACACACACGTTCTGACATAGTCGGCGTACACGTCTGTGCTGAGTCGAACTGAGGTACACGAGAATCTTCAACGTATATTTCGTTGTACCAGTTCGTAAGGTTGAAGTGCGAGATGCTAGGTTCAAGCGTAATTGATAGACGTAATTGATAGAAATAGAACATTATGAGGAGAGAATATCAGTATCAGCAAAGTGTGCGCAGAGCCATAAGAGTGAATAATCGATCAAAAGGTGATAAGAATCAATACAGAGACATTGGAACCGTGCACTTACTGAGCTAGCATTTGTATAACGCGGAAAAGGTGGCCCAAACGATTTGTGAGGTAATAGTGACAATGGACATGGAGTATGTTGACGTCACGTCCCTGGTTCAAAGTATAATAGTGTCGAGTTTTAGCGGTTGTGTAGTAACTAGGCCGATACGTTGCTCCACATCCTATTGATTGAGTCATTAAGTTACAATTTTTCCAATAACAATCGAACACTTTAGTAGCCTCACCTGGGCAATCGAGTATGACTGTCTGAACTGGGTGCACACCATCGGTGTCGAAAAGGTACCCGTTCAGGCGGGTATGAACGTGTAGGTTGCGTGAAGCTGGGCAAACAAGACATTGGGATACCGGTGGTCGTATAAATTTTTCAGGGAGCTTGAACTGGAGGCCAAACGTGCGTATGGCGCTTTTTGGATCGAACGGTGCCAAAGGTAACAACGGAAAGACTAGAGTCCATAAATCATTCATGAGGTGCTCAGGAACCTGGGTGGAAAGGGCTGTTGTGAGGAAGGGTAGCACCGTGGGTCGGTGGGCTGTTAGACTGATGGCTTGTCCAGCAACATGGTTGACCTCGGACGCCAAGGTGAAGAACTGTACGAAATCAGTGACTGTGAGGGTGGCGATTAGATGAGGACTGGTTTCCGACATCTGACCTATAAAGTCGATGAGTAGCATAGTGCAAATGGGAGTGAGCGATGTCGTTTTGGTGAGGTAGGTGCAATCGATCGGTGAAGTTGAGGTGAGGTGATCACATCGGAGGGCGGGTTGGTTGATTTGTCACAGACGTGATTTTGTGAGCAAGGAATCACACGTGTGTAGCACACGTGTGAAGCAGAGTACGTGGCCAAAAGCCATACGGTATGTCGGTATGTCCAAAAGTGGAACGAGGGGCGTATAAGCCCATACAGCCCATACACTCATGGCTTATGGCGGGTCATTCTCAAATTCTCGGATTCTCAGAGAATTCTCAGGGGGCCCCCGGATCCTGTAGTCTACCGGAGGCAAGGTGGAAAGTGCGGAAAGTGCAGAAACCGCGGAAAATACAGTGTAGATACAGGGCTACTCTGGAAGCCCTGTATAGAGCACAATTGTTTCAGAATCCGAAAGCAGCCAATGTGGCTGTTTTAAACACACATATCATTATCAAGCAAAAGATGTCAAGGCGTACTTCTCAAAAAACGAGAACGGATTTCCAGCACGGCTCACCAGCTGTTCACCAATCATCGGCATCCGAACAACGAGCTAGATCATATATATAGTGCTATCAGGAAGCAAGTGATACAATAAGATATGTATTACAATTTTTGGTATGGATCCGGATCCGAGTAGATAAGATCGATGGGTACAAGTAAGGACCCAGGAGTCATAAAGATCAGATTTGGAATTAAAAAAATGACAGAGGATGTTCTTTGAGAATTTATCACAGAATAAACACAATCTTTCAGTTATACTACTCAAGTAGAACTAGTGATTTTAATTAAAGAAAAGAACATTGTTTTCCAAAGAAAAACACTGACTTGATATTGTTCAAGTTTACTAAGAGTAATAATACAAACTCTAAAAGGAGCAAGAAGTTGATCATGGTGTTGTAGATCATATGGAGTCGAAATCTTAAGTGCGAAACGTTCTATTTTAAAAAATGAGTTGGTCGATAAGGAACAAATTTTTGCGTCTTTCAACATCGATCTCACATCCTACCAGTGTTTGACTTTGACCCAAATGTTGAAGATATAACACTAATTTATTGGTGAGCTTGATCCTGTTTCCCTTACCAGATGTGATTGACAAAGTGGGATGAATATGAAGGACATTCACAGAGCATGGAGTAGCAAATCAAATCGCTCAATCATGCCAAGATGTTGATATGTAATAATTCATAATTCAAAAAGGTGAGTTTCAATCAACGTTTTTAAGAATTTATTGATGATTGACTAGTGGGGAGTTGGTAGGCCTTGTTTCTCCTCATGCCCTGCCTCTTTCAATCATGTTGATTCACCTATTCGCCTTGTCAGATGATGTAGTAACATGTGCAAAGGCTAGCTTCCCAAATCGGACAATGCTCGTTGAGAGCAGCCTGTATAGGTCTGTATAAATTCCGCACTTTCCATATCCGCGCTTCGCGCAGGCTCCAATTCTTTGGATTACTCTTGTACGCTATGGGGGCGCCATCAATTCAAAACCCGCGTGCATCACAAGAATTGTACTCAAAGTTTAATTATACACGTGATGAGTGAGAATGATTGCCTAGGTAAATACGTCTTTCATCTTGGCAGGGTCACTTTGCACTTCCATGGGAAAAGCAATCAAGCCTTGTTTTTCATAGCAAAAAACATCATCAGAACCTTTTACATCAATAATCACTGACCTCATCTCTTGTTAAGGGTTAGTCAACTCTTTGTATAAGTAGGTAGGAAGAATGGTAATGAGTTGTAGATCTGAGTGAAGAATGTATCTTGGAGCTCACATCACCAATCCAATCTTGCCTTGCCTTGCCAGTGAATTGTCACCAAAGCTCTCAAGTTCTTGGAGTCAAGGCCAGAGTTTGAATAACAGGTATTTCTGGGGAAGAGCTGTGCTCAGTTTTTGACGCTTGGCTCAAATTTAGCTGCCTGTGGATGTTTTCACTAAAATTTTAAATCAGACACCCCTGGGGAAAGTCTCTTGGCATCAACATGAATTCTCCAGTACTGTTTGAAACATTCACTCCTCATTTGCTTCTCATCATAGTGTAGTAATCCTCATCTGGATTACTTAAGTAAAATCTGAATTGTGAGAAGAGTAAAAGTAGATTCATGGAATTCAAGAGCTTCACATATGGGGGTTGAGAGTGGTGAGCTTGCCACACCTCTAACACAGTGACAGGTGGCCAGTACATTGTACCCCGTTTGTTATATGCAATATCTTGATATAAGCATGTCAACTGTGGAGAAATATGATGTGCTAACATTCAGCAATGAATAATTGTGAAGTAAGCATAATTCAACTTTGGCTACCTTTTTATCTTGAATCATACATCAGGTGAGAATTAACTGCAGATGAACAGATATGAGAGGTAATCTTGCTGATTGGGGTCATGTCCCGTCCCATCAGAACACAGTGGTACTGCTCATCAGTTGGCCTTATTACACCAAAAATCCCCACAAAAGCATATTCTCTCTCTCCTGGGAAATATGCTTAACTACATGGGAAAATTCTCAACATAAAGGTATATTCAGGGCTGGTTCTTGTCAATCTCATGCTCTAACCATTATGATTCAAGCAATTTTGTTTTAGCAGGACACTTGTTGCACACAATCCCTTGCATCACTGGCAATATCCATACAAAGGGCTTGCTTATATCAAGAGTTGACTGCACAAAATTGGTCCTTACATGCCTTTCTGTAATGACAATCTCAGCAATGGCCACATCTATACTGTACATGTGCATCCGGAAAAGATACAACACATTAGTCGGGGCCGGCAGAGTAAATGTGACGTATCTTTTACGGATGCACTTGTAGAAGCCCCGTATGCATACCCAGTCATAGTCATCCATTCATCATCTACATATTGATTCTCACCGAAGCTGATGAATATTTCCAGATACTTTAGGGTGTGCTCAATTCTTGAAGGCATACCCAGCTGTTTTATCTATCATCTTGCTCAGTGTGATGCCTTCACATCCTGGCCTGGTGCCCAGTGGAGCTTGAGCTCTACCGTGTCCCATAGTTCTTTGATGAGTTTCTTCACAAAAGGAATAAGACATTGGCCCAATTATGGCTAGCTTGGACAGTGTATTTCTCTTAATGCAAACTGATGGTTGCTAAAACCCAACAGGTTCACTCTTACAGTATCTTCTTGCAAAAGTTGTGATGAGATTCTCATCACTCTGTTTTGTAGGAGGTCACAAAGACTGATTGTTGTTATACCAAGGGTTGTATGAAGGGGTCATGCTTGCTCCATCTGTGTCAAGGGCAATGTTTGATATTCTCCTAAGTTCAATTTATTTGCTTGATTTTGAAACTTTTGAAGCATTGCAAGCAATATTGTAGAACACTACATGCTGATATTGTGTTCACCAAGGCTAGTGCTGGGCAGTGCTGTCCTTGATAACACTGTGTCTCTCACACTGTTTTCTCACAGCCCAATAGATAGGGGGGTGACTTGACCTGTCAGGCAGTCAGTCAGATGTACACTGACTTGTGGTGCTGTGCAATGCTCAGAACTCACCATACAATGGGACACACAGATTTCATGAAGCTCCGGATTCTCTGACTGTGAGGAAACCTATGTAGAGCTTGAATCTTCAACAATGCCTTAGCTTAACAAAGCACTCTCTGTGCAGCCGTGTCCGTGCCCTTGCAGAGGGGCTTATGACTAATCATGGATTCCTGGTGTGAGTACCACAAGGGCCAAGTGTCCTTAAGGAGTTTTTGTTGTTTTTTGGCTTCCCTCACTGACAAACATCACTTTACCCTACAGGGAAAGTTGTTCATCATCATTTTCTACATGGGGAAAACCACTCTATAATGCTGTTCTTGAGGCACATTTTTGAGCCTTATGTCCCATTTGTAAAGGGGGTGTATTCACACCCTACCCAATTTTTGAATCAACAATTGTTATACAAATTTTCACACCACTTTTTTGGCTGCATTATTCAGAGTGCCTATCATGTTAGGCTACAAGATCATGTAGAAATTTGTTTTGAACAACTTTGCCTGCGCAGTAAAGTGAGGTTGGCTTGTGAGGGAAGCATAAAAATGTGAAAAACTGCGCAAGGACACTTAATCCTTGTACATAGTGCTCACGCCGAGGGCATGGTCGGACTCGCGGAAGTTTGGGAACGTTCCCAAAAAAAAGGTTCCTTAACTACTTAGGAACATTCCTAAATAAGTGTCATACACATCTGATACACGATGTGTCAGAACATAGCCGGATTCGGTAGACGCAGTGAGATAGCTAAATTTACACATGCAAGTTCAGTGACATCTAAATTTAAATAAACCCATTCGGCCAAGGCACCATGACCGCGGCCACAGCCAGTCCTCGCATCACCAGCACCTTCGCGGCATTCCCTGTTAATATCGTCCTTTTTGCATCGGATCACTCTCACTCAATCCAAGAAGGTAATACCGAGTAACTTATCAAACCCCGTTTGAGTAGTAAAAACCATGACGGTGATAAATTGCCCATGGGTTTTGATCTCATTTGATCCAAAAGCATCAACAAATGAACGAACCTACCTCTGGTAAAGCCGGGATCTATCCAATGAATTAGAACAAACAACACGAACCAGATGTTTCAAGATATATACGTATATATATATAATATTTCTGATGTTAGCTATTTTCATCCTCCTCTCTGGTTTCTGTTTGTTTCAATGTCCACTCCTCAATTACATTATCCTAAACTATTTTATGCTCGTCGGATCCATCCCCACCGTGTGTTAACAGTCGCACTCAATCAACCAACAGGATTTCATTGCGCCGGCCCGCGCTGTAGACATCGACCTACTCACACGTCTCATTACTACAATCCTCGTCACCAACCAAACAAGCCGTTAATAGGCCTTAAGGTACGATTTTCAATGATCTATAGACCCATTATAAATAGATGCTGATAGTGAGCAATGATTAATACCAGTGTCCGCTTGACAAAGCAAACCAAGCAGCATTTCGGACGTACAGTCGACTCGAGTACCTTCAAGATATATGCACATTGAATAACCTATCCGCCTCTATTGTACCTGCCGCCGCTGTTTCATCCAGTCCAACAGCACATATTAGCAAAAGACACGCCAACCACCTTCCCTCTAATATGACTGAACCGAAACGATCACGCTTACCTTGCGCAGGAATCCACGGTGTCAGTACCCACGTCGGTAAAGGCAAGCCAGGTAATCGCAAATGTACATGGCAAGTGTGTCCTGACGTACGTGTGTTACTCTTGATATGAAAATATGAATATCTAAACTGAGAAATCGATTTTATTTGCAAACACTTTTGTAATTAGTGCTGCCGTCCTCAGCGTATCGCCACAGGAACAACATGTTACACTCATGAGACTGCCGAGCGCGCGAAGGCCACCGTCGTTCCCAATACTCAACCTTTTCTCAAAAGTGTCATAGAAGCAGCAGGAAGCAGCGGCAACCTAGCATCACCAATGGAATCAAACATGCAAGAATCCGAGAATGTTCAATCTCAGTCGCTACTAGTACCTCCACCTCCGATGCATCCTTTGGCTTTGTCACGATCGACCATGCGACTTTACCATCTCAATCGCTCCAATGAAGAAGAAGCAAAGCGTGCCGAAGAGGCAGCTGAGGCAAGTTGCGACAAAAACATATCAATTTCGCTATGGCTCAAAGTACGTGCTTGTGCGATTTAGTTAACCCAAAGTAAGAAGACAACAACCGGTCGACTTATGTTAAATCCAATTACTTCGATACAGGCGGACAGTGATCCAATACCTTTCTTGTTTGCTTCTAAATCAATGAAGCACTTTGCGATATCGGAATGCGAACCTTTGATGCTTTTCATCAAGGCTAGTGAGCCACATTGGAATCAGTGCCTGCGCGTATACGACGTGAAAGCGGACAGATGGGTAAGTATGTTATTAAATATGTTTGGCAGACATCCAATATGGCTAACTCCACCAAATTCAATCTCTATGTCTTTATATGTAGAATGTAGCATTAGTCGGGACATCCATCCCCATGTTGACACCTATTCGCGAAGCGTTGGTGTGCATGACGTCAGTGGAGCCGAAGCTGTGCTGTGGGCTGAAGGAATTGCAAGAAAGGCTCGTTCCCACTTGTATGTTGCTCAAACACACTTTGGAATTGCTACGAGCGACACCTGCTAGAACACCTACACCTACCAAACGCGGCCCTTCAGCAAGTAACTTGGCTCGATCATCGTCAGTATCAACAGAATCGTCTTACAACTGTACTCCACATTCATCCACGCCAGAATTTACACCGGTCCAATTGGGGAAAAACAAAGACCTCAAAGACAAAAGCAAACGCCACACCGACCGGGTTGACAAGTCACCGCGCATTTCGCCTCAATATTCTTCCAACTCTTCTTCCGGTGACGAACCAAATCCTTTCGAAGAGCCTCAAGTCGTGATCCCTCCCAGGGGACCTAGATTTTCACGTAACATCTTCAACGAGCCCAAAAGCAATCCCGAAATCAATTCTACCCAACATGCGAACGACAATTCATTGTCTCCAATTATTGATCTGACTGACAATTTACCTACTGATAGCTTTCAAAATGGCAATTTAGATGGTAACAGTGAGACTATCAGCGATCAAGTAGACAGTGGATTTTTCCAAGGCTCAACACCTCGTCAACCCCGACCACCGCAACAACCGCTTGATGACCAACCAGATATCGTTGGGGTCAAGAGTAAAAGGAGGACTCGCAAAACAGGTTTAGTGAGTCTCATTTGTTGTATTTTCTGATTGCAAAATTATATAACATTTGACGCATAATTTATCCAGTGGCCACCACCGGATATGTCAATGCAGGTTATGATTCAGTGGCATTTAAAACATTTGACTACCAAGGGGAAGAGGCAAGTATGGGAGAGTTTTTTTTCGCCTCCATATATGTGGGATCGCACTGCGATGTATCGATATATACGATGGATTACCATCGTAACTGAGGCGAGATGGGAGGAATGGTTTGCAAAGTGCACTCGGGAACAGGTTTCGCCTACGTTTGCAACAGCCAAGTTTTCTTTCAGTGGTGAATTGGCGGAAGTGTGGTAACTGATATAATTGGAAACATTCGTTTTATGAGTTCACGAAAGTGTTTGATTCCTTATTCTCTTTTCAATTTATTAAACTTTTGTGTTCAATAATTGTTCAACTTCTTATAACAAATTCCGATATTTGGTCACAGCTTATATATATTGTCATGTATTGCAATAAGTTTTTAACAAGTGTACTAGCCTCATCGGCGGCGGGCGCCGCGTCATTGAATCATATGCAATTGAATAACCAATTGGAAACTGTTTTCTTGTGGGCATACATCGCATCCACCACCCACCCTGGAATAATTCCATGCAAGCTTCCAAATATCTCTAAGTGGACATGCATCACACATTCAATTTCTTATGACCTACTAAAACACTCCAATACATGATCATAGCTCACCATTAAGCTCAAGAATTTTGACACAGAGCAGAAGACACTTGAAACAGATTAACGCAAACCCCTAAACCTGGTTCACAAGAAACACAATATTGTGTACATACCAATTGGGTCAAAGTATTTTACATCCAAAATCAACAATAACCATGGAGAGTCTGTCTTTGTTTTTTGTAACTTTTTCTCATAATTTCATAGTCCTCAATTTTCCTCATCAAATCCAACTTCCCAAGATTCAATAATACACCATCTCTTTTCATGTTGATTATGAAACTATTTTCTAAAGGTAAAAGTTTAATGACATCAAATAATCCCTTCCAACCAATTTCCCAAACCTTTAAAGTTTCTCTGATTGTATTAAACCAACCATTTCCAACTCAAACTTCAATTGATGACCCCGATTTAAAGTGATAGATTTAATTCCAATACCATTGGGAACAGTTTTATCTGAACTTATGTTTGATAATTATTGATTGATTTTCAATTATTCATTTAGTTTTCTTTTATGGATTAAGTATAACATATTGTATTGCCTGTTTGATCTTGTTTTATTGTCAAGGTACCTTGTTCATCCTAGATCAATCATTATTTGAAGTCCAACCATTTGGAACACACATTTACCTTTTCCAGAGTTTGAAGTAGGATAGGTTTGATATACTCCTAGAATACATATGCTCTGATCTGGTGTTCTGATCTTTCTTTCAGAAAGTCAAGCTTAAAAATGAATTTGCCTCACATGATTGTGTTGTAAAAAGAGTGTACAACTTCAATGTTCTCAACTGTTGCACTGATATCATTGTCAATAAGGTGTTATAACTGATTGCTTGCAAGCTGATGAAGGATCTGGAAGAGCTTTCAATCTGTCTTCACATACAGAAGTACCTTTCTCTATCAAAGACTGATAATCAATCTGCCTATGATGAAGCATTCCACTTGATAGCCCTGTGATTCAAGGAGGAAACTATAAATTATACACAAATCCACAAGGATGGAAACTGATTGATATGAATCTGCTCAGAATGACACAAAACCAACCTGTCAATCCGGAGAAAGAAGGCACCAAGATGCAGTTTTCCTAGACGTAAGCATGTAATCACTCAAACTTGCAAAAAAACTTGGGGAAAATACCAACAAAATCATCTATAGTGGTACACAAAATTGAAAACTGCATGAGAAAACTGTATGAAAAAACCGCATGGATTTTCTGGTTTTTGCAGGGAAAGCCAAAAAAACCATGCGGTTTCATGTGGGTTTTTCATGTGGTTTTCAAATTTGTGTACCACTTATGTACAACTTCAAATTTATGCGCTCCAGAGGAAAAGATTGGTGGTTCAATTGATTGTTCAATATTCACAAGACCAAATAAACATGTAGTTTGATAATCTTGTGATTATTTACTCAAAATCATGATGCTGATGACTTGAGACCAAGATTGAGGGTGAAGGATAGATCCAATTTCAGGTGATCTTGACAAAAAGAAACATTTGGATATACCCCCTGATGGCAACTCTAAAGAAAATTGGAGCTTTGATCTTGAGTTTGTACAAACACACTCTTGTCATTATAAGAGAGCAAGGTGGAAAAGAGGATCAACTTAGTCTGTGTATTAATTGAGGAGCAAAATGATTTCATAGTCTGACAGATCCCAAGGTATCTCCAAAACATCAAAATCTATCTATATACAATGGTAATGTGTCCACTCAGAAAACACCCAATGTGAGAGAATCAAGAACTCAGAAAGTGAGTTTTCAAACAGATTCATTGTTTTTTCTCAGAATTTAATTGCAATCAAAACTACTCCAACATAGTGGGAAATTGTAATCAAAGATATTAAAACAATATTGTTCCCCTGGTGTAGCAATCAGCTGAGTTTTTTTCAGATCCAGAATTTTTCCTAATAAATTCATATATCAGTTTCAAGGAGGCTTTGATCAATAAGTTGTGAATAAGTGAACATGTTGAATGGACCGTGGAATTTGCATAGTGCTCTGGGAGTATTGAATACAGTGGAAGTATTATCAGTAATTGAATGCATTTCACTTGATTTACATGTTGATTCACTTATCAGACAACTTGATTGGATGTGATGGTGATTTGGTCAACACTTGATGTCACCATTGAATTTGTGGAAGCAAAGATACTGAAAATCAATTAAAGGTGGTTCGTGGTAGATCTCTGAATTCAAAGTGTAGTGATCAAATGATTCAATCAAATTCAGTTGTTCTAGAATGATTGACACCTTTTTCTGATGATATTTGAATATGATTGTGAAATCTGAATATCCTTGAGCAGAATCAACATGTGCCATTATGTTATTTGATTTGGATTAGATCAAGGATAATCAGATGAACTCGTTTTTAGGTTATGATTCAAATGAGCTTGTAAAACTGTTAAAACATCCCAATTTCGGTGAGCAATTTAGTTACAAGGAGATTTCAATTCTATAATGCACATCACCTCATCATGATTAAACCTCACTGATCGATCAGGTTCAAAGGGGGACAATAATCTACATATATATATTCTAAGAAAAACAATCAGTACGACTGTCATTGTGATAATATTTCCAGGTGACAGCTTCTCACCTTGTTCTCCATCTCAATTCTGTCTGGTGATGATCAGAAGAGATAACAGCAAACCATGATCGCACAGTATTTGATCCGATGTAAAATTGACAATGGTGCCTAGAAGAACGGGAGTAGTGATCTTGAGCTCGAGTAGTGAGAATTTACTCGATAAACATTGATGTTACTTGTCTCTTGGTTTCCAACAGAATGTACAACTTACCTGACACTATCAAGATGGAATTAGAAGTTGATCAGCCAAGGACTTAGAAGAAATTGGAGACAGGTATGAATGGAGTGGCTTGTGCCCACTGAGATGCAAGACCAGAAGGTGAAATGTTTATCAAAGCAGTAGCTTGCCCATTCCGATCCTCTTATTATTGTACTATTCTACTGCGATTGTATGATTCAGTAGATCCCTACAATGCATCTTGATTTGAGTCAAAGGAGCCTAGTTTTTATTGTTGTATGTGATCAGAGCCGTACCAAAAAGGCGGGTGGTTTGGTCTCAGGGCGTATATAATTTAAAGCGACACCGTAGATCAGTCCGAAAGGTCGAAAAAGGGAGTATCATTGTCCAGGAGTGATATCGGGTGGTAAGAACTTGACTTATAAACAGATCTTGATGGATGGTTTTGGATGTGCTGTAGGGTCAGCTGAATGAGATAACTTCATGGTACATTGGAACTCGGGAAAGTAGTAGTTTTGTAAGGTAGTGTAAGCCTTTTAAGATGCATATGATATGTCAAGGGACAGGTCACAAACAAAAAGGGACAATCACACATACAATCAGTCTGAGAGATACGATCGATCAAAATAAGATTGCAGAGGAGTCATGGTTATATTGAGACAAAGATCAAGACGTACACAATAGATTTTGATTATCAAGCGTTTTTCAGTGGCACAATTGGTATCTGTAGCTCCTTCAGCTTTCTCTAGCACCTTGATGATATCGAGTAAAATGATAATAGCCTGATATATACAGCAGCGTCTTCTAATTACCATGTATCGTCTTGTGTGAATCATCTGTCTATTTGGATTAAATCAGGCATTACCATAAGATGGTCTGCTTGAGGTTGTTGTAAGACTGAGGATCGGATGATTTGATGAATTGCCGGACTGAAGATTGGTTGATTTTGTGGATTGCTGGAAAGAAGGTTGATGGTACTGATGGCCGCACTGGTGAGTAGCAACTCTACTATCAAGTCGAGAACTGCCATAGTTGAGAAGACAAAGTATGTGGGTCCAAGGGTCCTTGATGATCATGAGGAAAGTGAAGTATTGATGGTAGGTGATGGTGAATTCTGAAACACGTGAGAGTAAAATCCAATGGTTAGGACGTGTAAACCCTGAAATTGTAGTAGGGATTGACAGTTTAATCAAGTTTTGCCGCCGAACACGGTTTACCTTTAACTTGAATGATTATAGTTTTGCTATACTTTCAGTTTCCTTATTCTTAGATTTCACACTACCTTGTTATAGTTTTATTCCATTCAGCACACTCATTCAAGTAAATTCAAACGGTTGTTTATAGTTTTTCCTCTACTCCTTACAAATCCACCTGATTTCACACTACCTTGTTAGATTTATTCAATTCAGCACACTCATTCAAGTATTTTTAAACAGTTGTTTATAGTTTTTCCTCTACTTCTTACAAATCTATCTAATTTTACACCACCTTGATATATATAGTAATAATGATTTCTGCACACTCATTCAAGTAATTTTAAAAAGATTTTTTGTATTGATTGTTGGACCAAACTTGGATCAAAAAAATCGAAGTACCCACCATTAAGTGGGTTTTGACTATCTTGGTAAGTGAATGATAACACGCATCCTTATTATATTAACCACGGTCATACCGTCACAATTGGCAGCTCCGCCAACTTTAAGCCCTTGCATATAATGAATATGACTCATCGTAATTACTCGTGGCATCGTTTGATGATGTCATTCTGACAAATTGACACGATCAGCACAAGGTAAGGAATCTTACATTACTTCAGTAACTCAAACATATTATATATTTAATCATTTGATTCACATCTATTGCGATACAAAGTGCTCCTTTATATTGTAACTTGTTCAACTTTCTTCACACTGATGTCTCATCAAATGATCATTGATTTGGATAGCAATATGAATGAAGTAGAAGAACACCAAGAAACACCCGCATCTATTTCATCGATGACGCACTGCGGTATCAGACCCATTCAACATGGTTTGGACAGCCAGAGGACAATATGTCCAATCATGCAGGTAAAGTGATAATCACCTTGTTGTTGAAGATGCTATAATCTCATAAATGCTCGGATGATCCAACTTTCCAGATAACAAATCTTCACCCGAACAATCAAGCCCACACACAGTTTTAGGTACCCCGTACTACGAATTGATTGAAAATCTAGGCCGTAAAGAAGAGGGATGCCTTTACCGGTTGAAGGCAAAGGGTTTTCGAAATATGCATTATGAAGCGACGTACAATCAAGACGATGATGTTGAATACTACAATGACCACATCACATACGTGAGCTATCAACTAGTCAATATGGAGTCGATTCCCAAAGGCTGGAGTGTTTGCAGGATCTATGTCGATCACAAGCAACTACGTGGTTTTATTCGCGGTTTTTACTTTATCAAATTCCACCATTCTTGGCACGATTTGGCCTCTCAAGGGAGGGCACACTGCTTTGCCCGCGCGGAAAGCAGTCGACACTCTGCCATGGCATTGAAACATTTTCAACACTCGTTATTCATTAAAGGAAGAAATGATACAGGCCCGCTTCAGCCGGTGTATCAACAATGGTACACGGATTCGTGCTCAATGGTGGTGAGTTTTTTTAATATGCCAGTATTAATGATAATAACTTTGTTGTTATCATATAGATTCAGCCATGTTACGTCCTGCAGTCAGCTGGTACTCCTTATGAGGGGGAACCTCGGTGGATGATATTTGAGGCCGCAACCGATAACAGCCACTCCTTTGTTACCGAAACTAACTTCAACAAACCTCCAAAAGAACATAATGCCTGGACTCGACTCATACACGCGTTCATTCACTATACATACGACCTTAGTGGAGACCAAACTTTAATTTCCAACCTGGATTGTGACGATCACGGTAAAATTAGCAACGTGACCTGCTATGTTAGAAAGTAAGTTTGAACTCCACTGCACGGATGTCGTAAGCGGTAGCTACAGCTAATACATCATACAAACACAGTAGCCCGCCATACCACAGCCGAAATAATGCGGAAATGGCAGGTATAGTTGAATGTGCCTTCAAATTGTTTGCGGAGCAACACGTTTGCAATGATATTTGTGAACTGCTTGGAAACGTTAAGATGTGATAGCAAGGTGCCAATGTTTTTCCGCTTTATAGTAGCCATTGTTTATTGGGTAGTATAAGTATTGCTACCCTACAGATATTATCGATATTGTTAATGAACTCAGCATATTTATCAAATGATCGGCATGCACACGATCAATGTTTAAAATGTTATCCTTTATAGTTTGTCGAACCCAACCTTTGTTGTGATTTTCCTTCTGTGTATAGTGTGTTGGGTGTAGGTAGATATTTACCTACAGCCTCTTATTTGTTTCCTAAACAAATAACAACATAGGTTATGCATGTAGACCATATCCAAAAGGAACGTAATGTTATTTCCTTTTTCTCAACTTAGGATATCATGAGATATGAATAAGATTCACAACGTATCACACTTATTTGGCGTAACCAACGTTGGTGAGTTGAGCGTCACACTATATAAGCTCGCCTTAGTTAATGTGTAGGACAGTCAATCCATTAATCATTTGTAGTGATTTGTTTTTTCATCTGTCTAAATCTCCACGTCTAACTATCTTTTGTGAAAACTCATAATGGCTCCTAACATTAGCGAGTTCAGAAATAATCCGATTCCCAGCGCCGCAGACTTAGCGTGGTTCAATAGTCTCGATCTCCGCTCTCAGTCGGAGGTATTCAATTGGGTTATCACGGACCGTGCTCATCCTTGCGTGAGGGCAGGTTTGGATCAATGTTTCCTTTGTGGCAAGTTCGGACACCGTTACAACTCATGCAAAGTCAAAATAGGCGCGATGGCGTTCCAACATTGGCGACGCGCGACTAATGGCATTTCTTACAGTATGGATATGTTTAATCTGACCGATGAAGCACTGGCCACCGCAAATTCTCAATTTGAGCCTGGTATACTATACGCTAACTTATCAAGTTTGTGAAACTTTAACAACGCTCACACATGACATGTTTGATATTTTAGATGAAAACGACAATGACGATGTAACATCTTTCATCTTGACTGATGAAGACGTGTCTAAATTGGACGCCATTGAAAAAGCTGCAGCTTCGTCCGCCAGTGAAGGTCAAGGTAATGTGGAAATTGTCGAACATTTAGCTGGTAAGTCACTTACGACTTCACCGAATCACTTATTCCAATGGCAATTGATCACGCTGTAATATATTAGATACCAACTATGCTGGTGCGGATCAAAGTGGTGTCAAATTTCTTGAACCCACCTCCTCCTCGGTCCAAGTTGAAGGTAGATAATATGTGCCTCCATCTGAGGTTAAGATCACAACTAAGTATGTGTCCCATATTAGAACAGATTGACAGAAAAGCTAGTGAGGATCAACATGAAGGTACCTCCAACGTGGAACGGGTCGGAGGTAGTAAGTATTTTATGAAATCCATACTTACTATTTTGGTTTCACGTTTGTATTGATGGATATATGTGACTTTGACATTAGGCCTGGTTGTAAACCCAAACAAATCGGCCAATGGCGACCAAGGAGCGGCTCCTAGGCATAAACACAACGCAGGTAATACATGCTATCATTGTTTCAACAGGGGCTTTGCCAAAGGCCGCGCTTGGTCGTTATCTGGTCAGTATTACGATGCTGGTTTAATAACTTATGTATCATCTGACATTTGGTCTTTGCCTTTTCTAGGTGCGAAACGCGCAAGTATCTTGAAAACTTCCATTTGCAAGCGAAAGGCGTCGAGCGAAAGACGTTGAATGCGTAGATACATCAATTAGCCTACTCAGTTCAGAGCTACTTGCATATATAAAGTAACAAGATTTGGTCGTTTAGTGTGGTATAATTAAATGGCCTTCCCTTCCCATAGAAAATCGAGTTGACTGTCAGTTTTACCTATGTTGAATCTTTGCCTCTGTTGAATATTTCCCATGTATTTTTTAAATGTCTAAACCATCATACACTTACAACATCATGTTAGATACATGTTTTACAACAGGCATGGTAAATATCACAACTTGCTTTCAATAATATACTTAGATTGGCTTCAGTATATGATAAGACGAATTCGCGCGAAACCGGTCTCTTGCTACATTTATGTAGGTTGAAGACAATGTTCATGATTGAAGATAATGTTCGTGATTGAAGATGATCGGCTGCGATCGAAGGTGATCGGCACTGATCGAAGATAATCGGCAGTGACAGGGCATGGAGTGATATCTAGTTGGGGTCCTCAATGTAGTATATATCTCCTGACTCCGTGCTAAGTTGATCAATGTTAATTATTTATAAGTAATTCACGCTTCCTAATGACCAATAAATAATCAAATCATTTTTTGAGATATACATTATATTATATCAACGCACGCGATTGCTTGCGTTGATGCTATCTTCCAGTAATTGATTTAATTGCTGGTAGTTTTCTGTGTGTCACAATTGGCGATATTAAATATATAAGAATGGCTTCTTCATCAATGACTAACTAACATTTCGAGTTCGTTGTATAGTCCTCTTTCAAATTAAGTCAAACAAACTATTTTGCATCACTTGCTTTGTTTGACTACAAACAATAATCATTTTATTATTATATATTATGCCATCACGCACCAACGTAGACAAGTCGGATGATGTTACCCTATCCCTATCTGAAGTTACTCCTAGTGGTGATAGCCCTTCTGCCATAACATCACCAAGATCGACATCAACCAGCTCTTTGGTTGAAATCCCAACGACCAGAAGCTCTTCACGTGGAACGTTATCTGGCCAGGGTTCTGTTGAACCCGCGGTTAAACCTTCTAACGAAACCGAACGAGCAGCTACCAAAGCAGGTCAATCAAATCAAAATCCACGTGCAATCTACAAACTCAGAGCTCGCCCGGCTGTGAGACACGCCCCGTCTGAAGGTACACAATGATCTCATCTTCAAATATCATTGGTAATATTATTTGAATAGATGTTTATCGATGTGTTCGTACGTTTGAAGTCGAGAATGGTGATGCAGGGAGTGTTATATGTGTAACCATTCCGAATCGTGTCTCGTCCTTACGTATAGACTTACCATCCAAAAGAGCGGCATTTCTTTACCGCCTGGATGGCTTCTACGAGCACGGTTCCAAACCGACATACTGTCCGGAGAACAGCTCTGGTTTCTCGGAGTCCGTTGTAATCTACGAAATGGGTCGCAAAGTTGATTTATCAAAAACAAGAGATATCAATGAATGGCAAGTTCGGGAGTTGCAAGGTGACGGTGTTGACCTCCCTTTTCGAGGTATAGCGAGGTTTCACATGTCATGGTTGTCTATGGCTAGGTCCGGTAGAGAGAGGGCGGTTGAAGTTGTCAACGCTCACTCGTACGTGTCAAGCATGCTTCAATTATTCAAAGATAGGTTACTCAAGTTGTGGCAGCAGCAAAAGTTGCCAGATGGCGTATTAGCTATGGAGTTCTGTGATTGGTTTTTAAGTGCAGCTGCATTACATGTAATTCTAATGTTTCTTTCTTTGGATATGTATATATATACATGGAGAACTGACTGCTTGCTCCGTGATTTCCTCAGGTGCCTCGTGTTTATTTGATGCAAACCATTGGGTCACTTGACGATGATGTTCCTCGATGGGTCTTATGTGAAACCGCCCGCGACGCCAGCAGTCATCAATACATTTATGCATCGTTCTTCAGGGACACCATGCCGCTTTCAGATCCTTGGAAGGATCTGATATTTGCTTTTTTACATTACGTTTACCAACAGAGTGGGGGTGTTACTCTTATCGGTCAAATAGACTGTGATCATTGGGGTACAATATCTAACGTTTTGTGCTTTAATAAATCGTATGTCATATTACTTTACTACAAATTTTACCTTACCGTCATTCCATCAAATAAATGTAACATATTATTTGTGCACAGATCGTACTACTTGGAGAACAGCGACGGAATGGATCAGCCATTTTTTGATTTTAGGGGGGGGCATGCCGGTGGCTGTAACCAAATTTGCCGAGAGATTGGACTTGTACCTTTGACTTTGTGAATCATTTACAATATGATGTAGGAGCCCTTGATGTCAATTTGATTAGGTGAACTTCAAAGTTTTTAATATTGATTACACGTTCGTTATGTGTTATATTCCTTGTATCCACAGCTTCCGTTTGTCTCTCTTCAATCCTCACATGTCATGTTAGTGTTGGTTTGGTAGTGGTTTGTATTTTCATTGCTTCGCGTGAGGTTTGCGACTCATCTTACCATTAATTTTTTATCAGAACATGACTCCAAATAGAACGATTGCATTTCTATTTAATTTGAGTTTACAAAATCAAAGACTTGAAAATATAACAAAGCTCCATTATTAATTAGGACTACAAACATAATTGAGGCAAAGATATAACACTAGATGAGGGGAAAGGGACTTTGGGGAGCAAGGTGTGAAGGTATATTACAGCAGAAATGGGTTTTCCGTACAAGCTTTGTGAGGAGTGATTCATTTCTCACCCGTATCATCTCCTCCAAAAAAAATCTGTAGTTTATTTCATGCATTCCACGACATATTGAGAGAAATCCTCCATACCATGCGTTGGTAATCTTGGCGGCTGAACCATTAAATCGCCAAGTTCCATCGGCCTTCTTGAGGAATGGCCATCGCTTTGGATCATTGTAAGTGCGACAGTGAGCATCTTTTTCTGAGTGGGTTCGCATATGAAAAGGGTCCACCGGTCTTATTGTCCCATGGAGCCGTTCCGCCGCGGCTAGATCCTTTCTGAGAGATTTGTCAAAAGTGCATGAATTATCGAAGAATTGCACAGGTGGAAGGACAGGGAATTTTCTTTCTAATATTTCCTGTTTGGCCAAAGGGAGATCAATGGATTAAATGAATATTCGTGTAATGAGTATTTTGGCGAACTTACTCTGACCAAAATTACGGACTCCGCACGATACATTGTCTCTCTAGCCAGCGTTATACCACATGTAGCAACGAACAGCATGTTGTTGTGCGTTTTCGCGTTTGAGCAGAAAGGTTTTTTGCCAGCTGGTCGAGAGGCCTCTTCTCCGTCTTGTCCAGCTTCGTGCGCCCGATCAGTCTCATCTACCTCGATCAAAGCTTCCACGTTGAAATCGTCGGTGTCGGCATTCAGTGCAGCAGTCGGATCCTCTGGCAATTTGGCACCCGTCCTCTGATTGAACGCGAGCGCAGCCAGTGATCGGCGTGTCTTCTCGGATCGTATTTGTATGGCCTCTTGGTGCTCGGGTAAGTCGCAGGCCTTAGTTTTACCTATGGCATCTCGTGTGCATGGCTGTGCATGGCAAAGTTTGCCAAGCAACGGAGTGTGGACTGGACAGTAGCGGTCCTTGGGTGTTTCCAGCATGACAGTGCACGGTGGGGGGTTGTTATCCGAGGGGTTGAGTGAGACGAGTTGGTCTTTTGTAGCACTACATCGTGGATGTCCAATGGTTATGCCATCCATGGCGATTGCACGAATCGCTGTTTGTATAGGAAATGAGTCAGTATTTATTATTAATTGTTTTCTCGATGGCTTACCCAAACCTCCGCCTTCCACATTAGGGTCGTCGATTATTTCTGTGCATTCTGAGCACATATGATCGATGTAAGGACTGCCTTTGAGTTCAGTCCATGTCATGACAGTCATTTTTGGTTCTCGGAACCTGTGGCAAGAACCTCCAGTGTTGGAGACAATCATCATGCGATTGCGGAGATTGAACTGGCGTAGAAGTCGATGTACATCCAACGCCGTATTGCAACAGTGGTCTGATAGGGCTGGCTTGAATGACTCCGCGTAATAATGATTGGGGGCCTCGGCTGAAAGCTTGTGGCTACTGTTGTATATAGTTACCAAGTTATATATGGAAACACTGATGAGCGATAACAAAGCGTCATGGTGAGTCAGCTTTCAACTTCGGTATTCTTCAATCTGCGACTGTCACGTACTGAGCTAGGGATTGGGTATGGTTGAAATACTCAAGGAGTCGAATAGTCATGAAATAATGTATATTAACCTGAATGCAGTCTGCATCTTTTCGAACCGTGTCCAAATAGTAGGTGCGAGGTCCTTTCTTCTTCGAAAAGTACGTGGCTCTATAACTGGTCTTACATTCTAAAAATGTTCAATGATTTAATAAGTTGATTTGATGCGACGATAATATGTAAAAATTGCTCACGTCGGCAATATGTTGTATGGTGACGAATCGACCGGACCCTGTCTAGGTTGAAAAGATAGCCGCTTAGTGCCGGTCTTCTTTCCAGAACTCGCCGTCCAGATTCCCTGCACGTGTCGTTTGGACATTCGTCTTCGTACGGTGGCCAGAAAATGCGTTCTGGAATCAGCGGCGCGCCCGCTTGGCGACTGAGGCCTTTGTCTCAAATGAGGGCTGCCGGTTCGACGTATGATGATGAGAGTGTTGGGTACAACACGTTCCATAGAACCTCCCATGTGCCAGGTACTGCTGGTTGAGGTAGTGCAGCGTTGAGATAATCATACGGCGCGTTGTTCTCATCAATTTGTATGGATCCTTGATTGATATTTACGAAGTGACTGGCGACCGTGACAAATCGAAACACGTCGTCGGCATCAACAGATGCCATTACTGACGGGAAGTTGGATAACTGCTCAAGTATGTCGGATAAGCGCATTGATAGTTAGTATGGTTGGTGAGGAGTATTGGTGAGGTGTAATGATTTGATCTGAATCTGATCAACTTTACTTTTTTTATTTTTATTTGTCATGTCATGTAGTAGAGGTACTAAATATAAGGGACGGCATAGGCATAGATCAATTGGGAAGGGTGTCTGTATGTGAGAGAATGTCACACGTATGCGGTGTGTATCTAAATTTCATTTGTACGAAAACAGCCTGGGAACTACATTCCTTAAGTAGTTACAGTCAAACCCGCGCAAATGCATACCCGCGCAAATGCATAATTGGCCAAATTGCATAGGGTGTGGGTTCCACCAAGCCGGTGCAGGCCATATTTGAAATTATTGCATAATTGAATAATGCATAGCCCTTAGAGAAAAAAAGCGGATCTTGGTGGCAATAATGCATAGAGCCCCGGGGCCGGCCCCGGGATCTTGGGGCTCTGAAAGCCAAACTGTTTGTTTTTGGGTCCATTCTATCATTGCTCAACTCAATCAGCATCATGCCCGCTTTAATACCTTCTTTGGGTGTGGTTGCCCTTAGTTTTGACAACTCTAATCCTATTCATGCCACACGGATCGGAAATATCATATACCTTGCAGCTTCAGACCTCAAACCAACCCTTTTACCACCACACATTGCTTCCGAAGAGCACGAACTACATCAATTGGAGAAAGGACTTGAAAAACTTAAAAAGGATTATCAGGCACGTAAAGACCAGCTTGAATCCCTTCGAGATCTTGGACAAACACTGTCTGCAGAGGACGATGAGTGGCTTGATAACGGCGGAAACTTGATCACGGAACAACTTCTCATTGACACCCTTCTCGAACTTGAAGACAATTATCCTTACAAACTTGAATCAGACTACTTTGATTCCTTCCAATCTATGATTCAATCCTATCAGTCTGAACTCACTGCAGCTTCTGAAAAAAAAATGTCTGAAAAAAAAACGCCATAATGATAACTCACAAGATTCCCTCACTTCTGGAAAGAAATTTTGCCCTTCCCTCTCAAAACCGGTTGATTCCAAAAGAACCAAACGCAAGAACTCATCTTCCAAGCAAAGTCTCACTTATAACCAACGACTCGAAGTCATTGAATGGTACCACGCCAACAGCAAAAGTCAATCAGCAACCTTTCGCCATTTCTCTGCTCTGTACCCCAACTTGGCAATTAGTCAGCCAAACATCAGTCGATGGGTCAAAGACGAAGCAAATATTAAAGAGAAAGCCTTAACCGTCAGTAGTCAAACAAAACGAATTGCCGAAGTTAAATTTCCTAAGATTGAAGAATTACTTGTTACTTGGATCCGAGCGTGCGAGAAGGGTGGTCGGTTTATTGATGGAGATCAAATTATTCAAAAATGGAAAGATTTTGCACGACTAGAAAACATCAAAAGCTCCGAATGGCTTAGTCTTACTAACGGATGGCTCGACTCATTTAAAATCAGACACAACCTCCGGGAAATGAAACGGCATGGTGAGGCTGCTTCAGCAAAACCTGAGACGGTTCAAGACGAGAGGAAGCGTGTCCTTGAAATCACTGCTGAGTTTGAACCAGCTGATGTCTACAATATGGACGAGACCGGACTTTTCTATGCGTAGGTCTAGTCTTTGCCTTTTCTTTTACACCAATTTGGTATTGAAACTTTCTGTATGTACAACAATTTGATTCAGGATGCCCCCAGACCGTGGCTTAGCGACCTCCAGCACTGCTGGTGTGAAAGGAAGTAAGGCTCGATTAACTGTGGTGTGCGTTACAAACGCCAATGGGACCGATCGAAGACATCTTTCCTTCATTGGCCGATGGAAATCCCCTCGAGCCTTCAATAAGAAGACCACAACTCAACTTGGAATTGATTACTACAGCAACGCTACCTCATGGATGACTTCTGTCATCTTTGAGATGTGGCTTTCTTCTTGGGATCGAGAACTTCGAACAAAAGGGAGGAAAATCCTCTTGTTACTTGACAACTTTGCTGGTCACACAGTCCCAGCCAACTTAATTACCAACATCAGACTCCACTTCTTTCGGCCAAACCTTACAGCTCATGTCCAACCACTTGATGCTGGAATAATCCACGCCTTCAAATGTCATTATCGCAAACGTTATCTCAACCGCGCCTTTCGACTTCTGAATGCCGATGATAAGGCTAGCAACGTCTATGACATCGATATCCTTACTGCTATGCGCCTTGCGAAATGGGCTTGGGAGAGTGTCAGTCCCGAATCGATCAAGAACTGTTGGAGGCACGCTGGTATAATCAATTTCAAAGATGATGTTGTGTAAGTGGTCTGTTGCTTATTTTTTGCAAGTGTGCTGACTGACACTAACCTTTGTTATCATCTGTACATAGGATGGCCGAGATCGATCGACATAACCTTCCGATTCCAGATGGTTTGGATCTCGAAGGCCAACTGCAACGTCTTCAAGATGTTGGGCTTCTGTCATCCAGAAATCGAATGTCGCTCTCTGAACTCCTCAATCCGGAAGATGAAACTCCATCCCATTTATCTCAGCAGCCATCTGCTGAAGACATCCTCGATCAATTCAATGAACCGAATGAACCCGAAATGAATGAACCTGAACCGGCCCCAGTTCCAACCGCTGCTGAGACCTATGCAGCTATCTCAGTAGTCATCGCTCATATTGAGGGCCACCTGAGAAGTACAGATGCTTCGGTATGTAGCCGACCCTAACCGTATACTGTACGGTCGGCTAGTTGCCGATGAAACCTGCCAGATGCTTGCAGGCGAGTCAGACGATCACCTTAAAGGCACAACATCAAGTTGTACTTTTAGATTTTTGTTTCTCACTCTCAAATTCGTCTATTTTCTGATTTTGAACCACTCAAGTATGCGGGAAACATGTTTTACGTTCAGTTGAAAGATTTCAGGATCCAAGCGCCAAAATTCAGATGCAGAGGCAGATGCATCTGACTTTACACGCCATATACACATCTTCACAACCAGATTCATCTGTATGTGTACACTGCACAGCAAGTACAATACCAGATGAATCTGGATATGTACTTATGCACATCTTCACAATCGGACTCATCTGATCCCAAACACAGATGAATCTCCACCAGCAGATTCATCTGTGTTTTCACACTATGTACATGACAAGTGCAATGCCCGATGGATCTGGGTATGTACGCACTACACCAGACACGTCGGCCTACACAACAACACATTCGAGGTCAAACTAACCAGACACATCTGGTTACATCGGCACGCCTCATCTGAATTCAACCAGATGCACCTGATTCTCTACACACACTGCACACTACAACACCAGATGCATCTGGATTGATCTGCTTCACCTGATCTAAAGTTATCCAGATGCATCTGGCAACGTTCTCTACACACTATCAACTTCAAAGCAATGAACCACAGATGTATCTGACTCATCTCCACAGAATTTTCGTGTCCTCCACGGCATCCGTGTGAGACAGATGCATATGCAAACCAACGCTCCTCAACATGAGATACACATCTGCTCATCCTTCCCTCCAATCTCAACATTCATCTGGCTTCTCATCAAATACCTTTGATGCTCTTTGCTTGAATTCAATATGTTTTGCTGACTTGACAAAGCACCTCTCGGACGTCTCGGACAAACTGTTTGTTAAATTGATACATTTGGCAAAGACAGGTTTTCTGTGAACCATTTTGCCTGCCTCTTGCTATGTTGATGTTATCAAAAAATAAGATTTTCCTTGAAACTTGGATAAGAATAGGTGTGAATCGATGTTAATAAGAAATTTAAATGAATTAAAAAAACAAAGAGCTGAATAGAGATCAGTATATAATTCACAAAAACTAAATCGAAGACCTTCGAACTAAATGCGAACTAAATGGCTTAGATGAGATAACTGAGATGAGATCACTGCCCGAAGTTTACACATGTTCAATTTGTATATAACACCTTCACTTCAAGATTCAACAAAAACAAAGAACTCGCATTCTGTAATACAACTTGATAGATGAGTACGTGAGATGAGATACACAACTGCCAGAAATCTCTTCAATTTGTATACCCCGTTCCACTTCAAGATTCAACGGAAGAAGAACAAGTCGTTAAAAAGAAAAGAAAGGAAAATATTTCAATTTAAATTGAGCGATCAATCAAAGAAAGATCTGACAAGCTTGTTAAGTTTGACATACGATCTGTTTATTTCGAGGTGGTGGTCATCCTTGTCAATTGAGTACTTTGTCCATATATTACGTTGTAATTGATTAACTTTTTATAATTGATACAATTCTTAGCATATATCTCTACGTATCGTATCTTTGTGAAAAAAAGTGAAAATAAAAAAACGATTGATTTTGGTCTTATGAAGGAGGTATCAGACTATCAGATGCATGTAATTCAACTAATCATATCTATATGTGATGCCTCTACTCAGATTCATCTGATATGGTACGTTCCAGAATACACTACTCAGGTTGAATGGCCCTTTTGAGCCATCTATCCAGATCCATCTGGTATATGTAGTTAATTTACCCAGATGTATCTGGATAGGTTGTCAGATCAATCCGATATGCTACGCTCCAGAATACACTACTCACTTGAGCTCTTTTTATGACATCAGTTTACTTTGTAATATACTGTGTATATTGTGTTGCAATTCAAGAGAAAGAAGAAACAACATAAGAGGAAGTTATAAGTGAACACATTGATCACCTATTTCACCATCACCACCACCAGTTCCAACTCCATCACTATCACCACCGGGTCCGACTCCACCACCAGTTCCAACTCCATCACTATCACCACCGGGTCCGACTCCACCACCAGTTCCAACTCCATTGCTATCACCACCGGATCCAACTCCACCACCAGTTCCAACATCGCCACCATCGCCGGGTCCGACTCCTCCACCAGCTCCAACTCCATTGCTATCACCACCGGAGCCAACTCCTCCACCAGTTCCAACATCGCCACCATCGCCACCAGGTGCAGCTCCATTACCTCCATTACCATCATCACCCTCTTGAATTTCGCCTCCCAGGACCGACCAAGGCTCATTCACAGGAGAGTCCTTTGTGACCATCATAAATTTCTGATCCTTGATGTCCTGAAGCCAATGTCGCCGACCAAGAGTTTTCATGCCATCAAATCCTAGCATGAACTCGCTGATAGACATCGCTGATTGTGTATGGCGGAGAAATTTGAGATTAATTTTATGTTTATCAAACACAGCCGGTAGATCTGGACCTCGTGGAAAACCTCTAGTAGGGAGAGTAATGTCAAGTGCCTCTAAAAAGTTAAAAAAGGTTGTGTCAGTCAAAATTAAAAAGTAGTATCATCTGATATCGTTCAACTGACTGGTCTGTGCTAGCAACAAACTTGTGAGCTCAGTACTTTCGCGGTCTGACTTATTTGGAGGACGAGTGAATTTGTTGGTATTGGTGTTGTTGCCTGCCGCGGCAGCTGCGCCAGCCGCTTCAATTTCCTTGATTTTGGGTCTGGCTTGGGAGTAGATTGGAAAGATTGTCTGAAATTTGATTCGCTCGTCCATCCAGGTGCTGATCTCAGGTAAAGAGGTGAATTCTTCACACCAACCGGTTCCCAAGGTCTTGCTACACCCAATTGCGTAGTAGTCGAAGTCGGCGAGAGCGGCATCATGGTGAAGCTTTGTGAAATGGTAAATGAAGACATAGTCAGTCAAAGACGTGTCAGATTTGTTGTTTGATATTATAAATCAGATAAATAGAAGATAATCCGGACGACAAGTAACATGAGATGAATCAGAAAGAGGAGAGAGATTGAAGATAAAGAGCATAAATGGTCTAGGTCAAAGAGTTTCAAATGAGACATACCTGTTGAACCCTCTTCTTGAACGCTCGGAGGGAGAGCCTTTCTTTTTTTTCGGGTGAATCAGCCTTGAATCTTTCCCGATCTTTTGCAACTTTTGCCGAATCGACTAGCTTGTCGTATATAGGACGATACAGCGCTTCCTCTTCCGGTGAAAGCGCGGGCACCTCGGGGATCAGGACTTCGCAGTCCCCGGCAGTCTCATGATCTTCTACATTGATTGCTGAATAGTCGGGATAGCCTCCCAAGGCGTGGAAGATGCGCGAAGTGAATATGGCGTATTCGTCATCGTTCAACTTGTCGTATGCTTTACGGTTGGCTTGGTTTCGCATGGCTAGAACCGGACCTGCGTCAGGAGCGCCCCGCAGGGGCACTGG
Source organism: Melampsora larici-populina 98AG31 (assembly GCF_000204055.1). NCBI lineage: Eukaryota > Fungi > Basidiomycota > Pucciniomycetes > Pucciniales > Melampsoraceae > Melampsora > Melampsora laricis-populina. The sequence goes on from NW_006768778.1 coordinate 321,312, forward strand.
AAAGAAAGAATTATCCAGTAATTAGTTACTTTTAAACAATCATATGTACATTCAGTGCTAAATTGAGCTCGGACTTACTAGGGTTTTTGTAAGCCAACTTTGCAAAGGCTAGGAATCGATTCCATGGATGCGTAGCCCGAGTTCTGCCTGCGATACCGCTATCAAGATAGATGATACAACAGATACAAAAGTTTAAATGATGAAAAAGTGATGAATGAAGATGTTGCAAATGATGTACTTACAGATGTGATTTCAGTGTGTTGAGGTGAATTTGTCCAATCATTGCAAGCATGTGAAGCGAGTGTTGAAAAGCATCGTGAAGCGCTTTTGCTTCGGCCAGGATGAGGGGATTAGGACGAGAGTTATTATCAGCGGTCTGTGACTTCAATTGCTCCTCAATTTGTTGCAACGTCCAGAATTTCTTCTGATCTCCATAGTTATGGACAGTAATTTCTTCCAATTCAAGCGCTTCTGAAGGTGATTGTTGGGACTGATTTTGGGGCTGATTGGATGATTGGTTGTTCGGTTGAGTTTGATTTGAAGTTTGAGTCTCTAGCCTACGGCGGCGAGTGTCAGCTTGATCTCGTTCAGCTTCCAGCTGCTGACGCCGTTTGAGTCCGCGGAGGTTGATTACTCCAGGTGGGGTCTTTTTGCGGCTTCGAGTATTGACGGGCATGGAGGGCGCTAGCGATGTACGTAAGGACTTGAACTAACAAGGAAAAATAAATGACGATGAGAACTTGAAATAACCGCAAAGGTGGATTGGAAAACTGGAAACCACTATGTACGTATGATCTTGAACTCACTAACGAGTAAAAAAGAAGAACAACGAGAATAACCAGAAAGGTGGAATGGAATACTGAAACCTGAGTA